>NC_084578.2:25232500-25580000 GCF_033978685.3 Nerophis lumbriciformis | reverse complement strand
CCTTTTTAATATGTTTCAATATCAGTCTCTCCATGCATTTGGCAGGTATGGAGGTGAGTGCTACAGGTCTGTAGTCATTTAGGCATGAGATGTTGACCTGTTTGGGGATGGGAATTATTGTAGCGGTTTTAAAACAGGCAGGGACCCAGGATGTAGACAGTGACAGATTAAAAATGGAAACAAATACATCCGTCAGTTCGTATTTGTATCAGAACGCCATCATGTCCAGCTGCTTTCCTTGTGTTGATGTTACGCAAGGTGAGTCTTACTTCATGCGGGCTGAGGACTGTGGCCGTGTCGTCGGAGGAGAGGGGGGGCAGTGCTGAGTCTGTGTTAAAAGCGCTAAAAACTACAAAAAACAGGCAATTTTCCTTTTTAAATAGAGGAACCACCACCCCAGTCTGCCAATCCAGAGGATTGATGGTGTAGTGCAGTTATTCTCAAACGGTACAGTGCGGGCTCCATCTACTCGTACGCTAAAAAGAAAAAGCACTTTATGAGATATTGTAATGCGATGTAACTCATTATTCAATTACAGTGTTTTTCCCTACATTCAAACCCAATTTTACTGCTTAAACTGTGCGTAAAATATATTAAACTTCTTACATAAAACTTCTGCCTTGTGTTTGATGAATACTTTGGCCTACTACGCTACTGTATTTTAATGTTGGTCAGTATGGTGGTATACTTGGAGAGCCAAGTGTGTCACACACTATTGTGACACCAATTTCCATCCACTTGTTAGTCACCTTTTGTTTGGGCGGTAAGACCATTTTGGTGTTCAGTGTTTGGAGCAGTTAATTGGTTTTTCCTTTGTGTTGTGTGTTTTTCTTTGTTACCGCCCATGTTACAGGTGTGCGTAATTAACTGGCCTATTTAACCACACCTGTACTGGCAGGAAAGCACTCGCTGATTACTACTCATGGACACAGGACTTCGGGTTAATGCTATGGACTCCTCTACCCGATTCCTGTTTCAATAAGACCTCCCTGTATAGTCTTCCTCTCAGCTCAGGTAGCCACGCTGTTCTTGTTTATCATGTTTTACCTGTTGCAGTATTTTCGCGGCGCAATCTTTTGTTCTTTTTTATGCACCGTAATTTATCTACTTTAGTGTAGCTCTTTATCCCTGTCTGGAGTAATAACGACTTTTTAATCTTAATCCTGCCTGTGTTTTGCATTTTGGGATCCATTAGCCTCTTAGAGTATCACCAAGGGACAAAGTGTTTCCTAAGGTGGTGCTTGGTGAACAAAGTTTGAGAACTGGTGTAATGTTTGTCAAATATTCACACTTTACACACTCTCCGATTCAAACACGGACAGACATTTTTTACACACAGACAAATCATAATACGGAGACAACTTAAAACACATGGGACTGATTACACACAGATATTGATATACAGACACACAAATTAATTTAATTACACATGCACAGATGGGAGTTTGAAATAATTTAAAAAAAATACTTTCATATAGGAAAGCCACGCAACTCTTTGTACATCACAAGTCAGTAGGAGAAGCTTCCTTCTGGTGTTTGGAGCAAACCACAGAGCTATTGTCATCCATTGCTTTGTCTCCGAGAAATGTACACAGGCAGAAATTCAATAAATAAATTAAAGCTGCAAGCAGCGATGGACGGGACCGACTTTGACGGCACATAAAATCCAAACCGGAGCAGTTATTAAAACTCTTTGGTCAACTTTTAATATGAAGGGTTCAATCTCTCTCCTGTGCTAGTTTGAAGCCGACACGACAAACGCGCTCAGAGGAGATAATGTTTGAAAAAAGGTGACCGGTTTTTACAAAACTTTTGTTTTGAAGGGGGAATTGCAAACTTCCTGTTGATTTTTGCTGGGGATTGTCAATATATGAAATGTAGGTTTAAGTGAGACCCACATAGAGGTTTTTGTTTCATGTCTCTAAGACATTCCTACTGGAAGTTACAGGCAGTTTTGTCTGAGTTTTCTTCCTAGGAGCAGTTGTGTCTGTGTTTTCTTCCTAGGGGGCGCTAGAGCGCAATTTTGAGTTTTGGGGTTGGATTTTTTTATTAGATCGCAATTTTTGCCAGTCCTGATGTGTGTGTCCAGTTTGGTGAGTTTTGAAGCATGTTAAAGGGAGTCAAATTACAGCTCAAAGAGGCAAAAGTGTTTTTACAAAACTTTTGTTTTGAAGGGGGAATTGCCAACTTCCTGTTGATTTTTGATGTTAATGTATGAAATCTAGGTCTAAGTCAGACCTACATAGAGGTTTTTGTTTCATGTCTCTACGACATTCCTACCGGAAGTTACAAGCAGTTTTGTCTGTGTTTATTCCTAGGGGGGCGCAATTTTGAGTTTTGGGGTTTGGCTTTTTTATTAGATGGCAATTTTCGCCAGTCCTGATGTGTGTGTCAAATGTGGTGCGTTTTGAAGCATGTTAATGGGGTCAAATTACAGCTCAAAGAGGCGGCGGAATAATAATAATAAAACCTTACAATTACAATAGGGTCCTCTGTCCCAAAGGGACATTGCGGTCCCTAATAAATGGTTGTGTCAGGAAGAAGGTGGACGTGCGTGGCCATAACTGAATTAGAAAATGGATCGATTGATTTGTTTGAAATATATCACTAAGGATACAAAATACTTTTGAGTCTTGTTGGATTACTCCAGAAAGGAAAGCTCCTTGCGGTTGCAGCCGTTTACGTGACATCCTCCCCGGTCTCCGATGCCGCGACCACTCGCTGCTGCTGTCTGCATGACATGGTCAAGGAGTCACAGGATCACTAATGACAGCAATAGGGAGTGAAATGATCGACTAGATAAATCAATAGATGTCTGCACATACAGTACAGGCCAAAAGTTTGGACACACCTTCTCATTCAATGCGTTTTCTTTATTTTCATGACTATTTACATTGTAGATTGTCGCTGAAAGCATCAAAACTATGAATGAACACATGTGGAGTTATGTACTTAACAAAAAAAGGTGAAATAACTGAAAACATTTTTTATATTCTAGCTTCTTTAAAATAGCCACCTTTTGCTCTGATTACTGCTTTGCACACTTGGCATTCTCTCGATGAGCTTCAAGAGGTAGTCACCTGAAATGGTTTTCACTTCACAGGTGTCATAGTTTTGATGCCTTCAGTGACGATCTACAAGGTAATCAGTCTTGAAAATAAAGAAAACGCATTGAAATGAGAAGGTGTGTCAACATGTGTATATACATAGTTTTCACGCCCGACTGATTTCCCATGATGCTGCGCGCGATCCGCCATTTTGAAAGGCAAGCGCACCGGTACAACATCAGCAAATTCATATATACGAACCCGTTCACAAACGTATGCATAATGGCCGAGAAACCAGCAAAAAAGAAGTATAAAGAAGGCTTGGACAACCAGACGTTGGAAAGATACAACCAGAAGACACAATGCATAGGCGTTGACCCGTACGAAGTGCCGAAACAAAGTTTCACGTATGACCACAAATGCCTCCCGGCCATAACGTACATAGACATTTTGAACTACCTCGTCAATTACACCAGTGCCTATACAATGGAGGAATTGAGGGCATTCAAGTCTCTGGAGGCGTACAACCAGTTTATTAACGGATGGGTCAGCGACGTTAAAAGCATGACTGCAAACGAGAAAGTGCTTGTAGTGGGCAGGGTATGTATATATAACGTACATTAAAACCATGTGTTTAGCGAGGACACGTCGGACTCCTTAGGATAAGGGGAGTCTGCCCAAGCCTGTCCTCTCCCATCCACTTATATTTATTTATATATGTGATAAATTTGTTAATTTATTCAATTTGTTAGTTTTGATAATGCCCAACTGAAGAGTATAAAATATAATTCACGAGTATGACAATTTTTTTTCACTTAAATACCAGATTGAAATGGAAAATATATGAATTTAAAGTATGCCCCCTCTCAATAACCCCCAGCCCACACACACCTTGTTATGCGCCTGTATAGCATACTAAGTGGGTTACTGGTGGTGTATGGACTACTTATGTATATACACTGATGGCTATATATCCTGAGGGGGGGGGGGGCTTTCGCTTTCGTGGTCCATCCCATAAAGGGCTTCGAGAATAGCAAATTGACAAAAAAATAAACAATACATCGTTCTAAAATGTTTAATAAACAGATTGAGATGTAATCCTACCTGTTACAAAGTGATCAGAACATATTTTGGAATGTTGAGATGGCTCCTCTTTCCTGTTGATGCTTGCCAACCACAAGCGTCGTCTCTCCTCGCTGATTTTCCTTGTCTGTTCTCCTTCGTTGTGTCTAATTTTAGGAATACTGAAAAATCCTCGCTGCACTGATCCATCCCGTCGATTTGTACATCCATTCACCCAACAGGAAATAACCATTATGCGCCTTTCACCAGTGTTTGCTCGAAGCTATTGTCAATAATCGTGAAGCGTGTCAACTAGGCCAGGTGTGTTTTGTTTGCCTCCCAAGATGGCGGATGACCCGGGATAACCCGGATGTGTGACGTCACGTTAACACCATGTATTAGCAATATGAAGCAATAAATACATTGGCAAAATAATTAATTGTGTCCTTGTCTTGATCTTTTTCACATTGTTAAAATCAAATGTGGCCAAGTCCGAATGTGGGTGGCACACCTTTCTACGTCAACGTCAGTTTTGATACATTTCACTTTTGCTATGAAAAAGGGAGTACGCTAGCTTTATACATGAGGCCCCTGGTCATTGTGAGGGTAAATGAGATCAAATACTTATTTTACTTGGAACGTTTAATCAATGTTGGCTGCCTGCCGGATGTTCTATTTTTATGCTTTTGAATGGTAATATGTAGGGCGACTGTATGACTGAAAGAAGAGAAGGCTCAACTGTGTTCGTATGGAATGTTTTTACTGACAGCTGCTTGCCTGGTGCAGTGGCCGTGCAAGAGTATGTTGGTAAACGTCACTCCCGACACCTTAAATGGGAACTGCACTTTCTATTTTTTATTTTGCTTATCGTCCAACCTCCTTTATGAAAGACATGACAACAAAAGTTTTTTTTTTGCATTCTAACTTGTAATAATTGGCTAGTTGTCGGTGGCTAGCAATGCAGCTAATGGAAGCAATCCATTCTGCTACGAAATCACTTTAAAAAATATATCCAAAAACCGGCAACAACACTTTATTCCATAACCTGTATAATTACCAAGCGGTAGCAGCATTGTTATTGTAAGAGCGAACACTGACAAACCCTTTTTCTAGAATAGAAACACATCGCCTTGCGACAGCATGCTACGACATTAGCTGTAAACTAGCTACGGCAAGCATGATGTGCTGCATGTATCATAATCAATACTATAGTGATTCACTCCAAGGAGAGTTGTTTGTTTTGTCCAGCTAGCCGGGTTTTTTTCCCGTTGATTTTGGATAAGCATGCCATTTCTGTCGGCATAGCTTGACTTCAATTTCTACATTTACAGCGTCAAAGTCACGCCAACCTAACTCTCTCGGCTTCCGTCTGCTCCAAAGTTTCACTCTCTCTTCGTGCTTGCTTCTATAAGCAGTAGTTCATCCTCTGTATATTTAGCTTCAAAAATACCAAATACCTATTTGTCCAAAAATACTGTAGTTGTCTTTGTTTATTACCAAGTGTGCCATGAACACACACGCGTTTATTCCCAGAAGTAGGAACACACATTTGTTGCCACAAGTCGGAAGTGCGCTGCTATGGAAACGAAAATAAATATGCTGAAGAAATAAGTTCCAGCATTGCTTAAAATGACCGCGGCAGAAAGTCGTCAACCATCCGCCATCCACCCGATGTAACGTTTGATCAGAACTGCATCCGCCCGCCATCCGCCCGTTGTTATATATCTAATATTAATAAAAATTTTAAAAAAAGGGTGAAAACTACGCGAATTGCACCTTGTGCAGACAAGATTTTTCGATCGGACACGGAGGAATTAGTGATGTAAAAGACCACGTTGGGACAAAAAAACACAAGTCTAATGCCGTTGCTAGCGATACAAGTGGAAAACTTTCAACGTTTTTCGTCGCCCAAACAGATTCTTTGGATGTGATAAATGCCGAAGTTTTATTTACGGAGGCAATAATTGAGCATGGACTTCCAATCGCACTGGCTGATCACATGGGACAGTTAATAATGTAATGCAACCTTTAAAAATCATTACGCGGTGATCGCGATCCCAAAAATAAACTTTTCTTGCATGATAATGTCCAGAAAAATTCGCTTTATATTACTATAGAGTCCTTTTAACGAATGAGTTTGATGGTTTATCACAAACCTTAAATGAAAGAAGTCCTTAATTGTTCTCCTGCAGCATGGCCTTGCTTTGTGTTTGGTGCGCCATCCTGTCGGCTGTATTTCACAGCACGACATACTGTTAAAAGTGTTTATACTATTTATACTTTCAATTAACAAATTGAAGTCTTGTGAAAGGTTGACAGGATAACTGGCATTAACTGTCAAAATAATTTCAAACTATTGAAGTTAGCTTACAGAATAAACATGTCAATCAACCCATATGATTTTTGCTGTAATATTTTTGTTTTGAAAAGTCACTGTGACTGATAGAAAAGTGATGGTTTTAGCAACATTTTAACCTGTCTGAATGCTAATAATCATTTTGCGAGCAAGCAGGTAAGCTGCGCGGGCGGAGCGCGCGGAGTGACCCATGTTACGAGCCCCCGGCCACGGGGGTGGCGGGCAGGTAAGCTGCTTACCTGCTGCGCGTGACGCCGGCCGCGGCGAAAGCGGACGAGGCGGGGTGTCGGTGCGGTGGGCGCGGTAGTGACCCTGGACGTGCGTCGGGCCCTTCTCGCGGATCGCCTCAGCTACGGCTCCCGGTGGGGCCCTCTCGGGGGAAGGAGCCTCGGTCCCGGACCCCGGCGAGGCGTCCCTCCGCTCTGTAAAAGTGTCCATCTCTTCTTCTTTTTTTTTCTTCTGTTGTGGCATATGCTGCAGGTGCCTGCTCGTTTTTCGTATGTGGGTAACAACATTTAACTATGTATATATATTTCCCAATTGGTTTAACTGCCACCCGCAAAAAAAAAAAAAAAAAAAAAAAAAAAAAAAAAATCTAATTAATCCGCCCGACCCGACCCGCGAGCGGATAAAATCTTATTTTTTTAAATTTCATCCGCCCGATCCGCGGATAATCCGCGGACTCCGCGGTTGTGTCCGCAAACCGCGCATCTCTAATATATATATATTTACTTGCAGTATGAATATAAAACAGAGATGGAGGGTTTTAAAGTTATTTTAGTGTGGTTTGAAGGCTACAATGGTCAATCAATCAAAATTTATTTATATAGCCCTTAATCACAAGTGTCTCAAAGGGCTGCACAAGCCACAACGACATCCTCGGCTCAGATCCGGTTTTTTAATCATCTTTAGAATCCTAAAAAAACCAAAAACATGTGTTCTTGTCTCATAATGATTGTGAACGATAAGCAAAATTCCACCCAAAAAGGCAGTTCCCCCTAAAGACATGACATGTATTTTTTTTAAATGCATTCTAAATTTGAAATAAATGTAAATAAAAGTCCGCTTACAGCAGAGCCAATGGTATAGAGTTCCATTATTCCGCCCATAAAATCCCATAAATAACTATTCAAAAAGCGCCAACAATAAACCATTTACATTTTGTGACTTGAATATTAACCATATATAAGTGATATTGTTATAAGCACTAACGCAGACAAACTACAGGTAAAAGCCAGTAAATTAGAATATTTTGAAAAACTTGATTTATTTCAGTAATTGCATTCAAAAGGTGTAACTTGTACATTATATTTATTCATTGCACACAGACTGATGCATTCAAATGTTTATTTCATTTAATTTTGATGATTTGAAGTGGCAACAAATGAAAATCCAAAATTCCGTGTGTCACAAAATTAGAATATTGTGTAAGGCTAATACAAAAAAGGGATTTTTAGAAATGTTGGCCAACTGAAAAGTATGAAAATGAAAAATATGAGCATGTACAATACTCAATACTTGGTTGGAGCTCCTTTTGCCTCAATTACTGCGTTAATGCGGCGTGGCATGGAGTCGATGAGTTTCTGGCACTGCTCAGGTGTTATGAGAGCCCAGGTTGCTCTGATAGTGGCCTTCAACTCTTCTGCGTTTTTGGGTCTGGCATTCTGCATCTTCCTTTTCACAATACCCCACAGATTTTCTATGGGGCTAAGGTCAGGGGAGTTGGCGGGCCAATTTAGAACAGAAATACCATGGTCCGTAAACCAGGCACGGGTAAATTTTGCGCTGTGTGCAGGCGCCAAGTCCTGTTGGAACTTGAAATCTCCATCT
This sequence comes from Nerophis lumbriciformis, assembly GCF_033978685.3. Taxonomy (NCBI): domain Eukaryota; kingdom Metazoa; phylum Chordata; class Actinopteri; order Syngnathiformes; family Syngnathidae; genus Nerophis; species Nerophis lumbriciformis. The sequence continues at coordinate 25,571,705 of NC_084578.2, read as the reverse complement.
CCATAGAGCAGGTCAGCAGCAGGAAGCATGAAGTGCTCTAAAACTTGCTGGTAGACGGCTGCGTTGACCCTGGATCTCAGGAAACAGAGTGGACCGACACCAGCAGATGACATGGCACCCCAAACCATCACTGATGGTGGAAACTTTACACTAGACTTCAGGCAACGTGGATCCTGTGCCTCTCCTGTCTTCCTCCAGACTCTGGGACCTCGATTTCCAAAGGAAATGCAAAATTTGCTTTCGTCAGAAAACATGACTTTGGACCACTCAGCAGCAGTCCAGCTGGTGTCGGTCCACTCTGTTTCCTGAGATCCAGGGTCAACGCAGCCGTCTACCAGCAAGTTTTAGAGCACTTCATGCTTCCTGCTGCTGACCTGCTCTATGGAGATGGAGATTTCAAGTTCCAACAGGACTTGGCGCCTGCACACAGCGCAAAATCTACACGCTTGCCCCCCATCCCCCCCACCACTCCCTGACCGCCTCCCACACCGTTGCTTCGCGAGGATTATGAGACATTCTTCACCTAAATGGGAATATATGAAGATCACTCCTGTCTGCATCCTAATGACTGCAGACTTTGTACAGTAAGTGATGTTTTTATTATGTTTGTTGGCTCTCATAAAGTCTGCCGTGAGCAGATTCAGTAAAGAGAGAAAAAAGAAAACGTGATGCGTTTTTTAAATGAATGCGCTGCGTCCCTAAAATTAGCAAAATATGTAAATATTCAATGTTATTATAAATGTGCCTGTTACTACATTACATATAAACTTACATCATGTATATAAAACCCTAATGGAGGTGTTGCAATGTTTTTAAAGGCTTTATAGGCAGAATTGAACAGCTCCCATAGACTATATTGTAAGCAGACTTTTGATCGCATATATTTAATATTTATAATACATTAAAAACAAGAAAATCCATTGTCATGTCTTTCATAATTATTGTGAACGATAGGCAAAATTCCAAAAAAAAGTGCAGTTCCCCTTTAAAGGCATGGTCGTCAAACTAATTTGTATAGAGGGCCACATCACAATTATCGCTGCCCTCGGAGGGCCACATGTACAGTAACAGTGAATATATTTCAATATAAAGATATAACTTCCTTGGTACTCATTTTGCCAACTGTCAACTGTTTTTGAGTATTATATATTTTACAGATTGATGAAATCGCAAGTCAAGATGGCAAGCACATATTTAAGAGTTTATTTTTAATACCAAAATAAATGCTTCAAACATCAGACAATATTCAAGTGTAGAACATGTGCAACATTTTTCTGTCAAAATTTAAAGAACAAATATATTTGCCAGAAAGTGTTTTTTATTTCCAGCCTTTCACAGGCCACTTAAAAGACGTATAGAAAAGATGTGGCTGGCCATATAAAAGATGTGGCTGGCCATATAAATGATGTGGCTGGTCAGATTTGGCCCCCGGGCCTTGCGTTTGACACCTGTGCCTTAAGAGTTTGCACTAGACCAGGGGTATCAAACTCAAATACAGAGTGGGCCGAATTTTAAAACTGAACAAAGCCGCGGGCCAAGGTTGAACAAATTAACCTTTTAATAGGGACCCAAACAAGTTTTGCATTGAATATTGAACAAGCAAGGCTTATATAACTTTATAGTGACATGCAAAATCGAGTTTCAAATAATAATAATAATAATAAAATATCAATGGCATATCAAATACAATTTAAATAAAAATTGAATGCCTCTTTTCTATTTGCAGCCTTCTGAGGTATACATCAACATTAACCTTCACTAAGTCTTTTTCCACAGGCTAATAAATTTGAAAATAAAATAACAACGAATAAACCAACCATTCAGGCCTTTAAACTGCTCAGTTTGCAACACACTGATCTAATCTGATGTGCCCAAGCTAGATACCTGACATCTTTTCTTGGATGCTAATTCATTAATGTCGGTGCTGAGGCAACCTTCATTACCGAACGAAGGTGTTCATCAGTCATTATATCTCGTATTCCCCCCGGACTACAGTCTTGGGGGCGTCCCATAAAGGCACTGCACGAGCTGTCGTCACGTCCGCTTTTCATCCATTCTAACAACGTACAGGCACAGTCACAAGATATGTGCGGCTTCTGTACGCACACACACACACATGAATGCAACGCATACTTGATCAACAGCGATCTCCGTGCGTCGGTAAAGGGGGGCGGGGTTTGGTGGTAGCGGCGGTGTATAATGTAGCCAGGAAGAGTTAGGGCTGCATGGGATTCTGGGTATTTGTTCTGTTGTGTTTATGTTGTGTTACGGTGCTGATGTTCTCCCGAAATGTGTTTTTCATTCTTGTTTGGTGTGGATTCACAGTGTGGCGCATATTTCTAACAGTGTTTATACGGCCACCCTCAGTGTAACCTGTATCGCTTATGATCAAGTATGCGTTGCATTCACTTGTGCGTGCGTGCAGAAGCCGCACATATCATGTGACTGGGCCAGCACTCTTTGGACTGGGTGAAAAGCTGACGTGACGATTTTCGGGAGGGGCACTGTAATTTGGGAGTCTCCCGGGAGGGTTGGCATTAGCGGTGAATGCGGTGTTACCGCGGCACCGCTGCTGTATATAATCGGCGGGCCAGCTCTAGTGTTAATTTGATATCGCCTCAAGGGCCAAGTGAAATTACACGGTGGGCCAATTTTGGCCCGCGGGCCAGAGTTTGACACCCATGCACTAGACTTTGAGCTGACAGCTCAGGCGTTTAGCTCGATGCCTTGGGCTCTCACTGTTATTCAGAGGGGCCAGGTTTGAGCCCCGGGCGGAACGTGGACCTGGCAGGTTACATAAAGAACCCCTCAGTATTCATGTCTTCACTTGTGCTACACTTACTTGGCTTCCTTTTCCTGACGCAACAACTATTCTAAACATCATGTGTGCACGAATGTGTGTGTGTGTGTGTGTGTGTGACTGATGATGTGGGTCATTGTTTTTAAGTCAAATCAAATCAAATCAACTTTATTTATAAAGCACATTTAAAATTTACCATAGGGGTAGCCAAAGTGCTGTACAATGAACAGGTTAACAGATAAAACGAGTACCGAGCAAACACAACACAACACAAACAGAACACGATAAAAAATAAATAATTAAAATAGAATTAATAAAAACATAAAAACATAAAAACAGGATCACAGCAGGTGTATTATGGGGCGCCATTGCAGGATGGATATCACTCAGTGTTAAAAGCCATGGAATAAAAGTATGTTTTTAAGAGAGATTTAAAAACAGGAAGAGAGGAGGCTTGTCTAACACTCAGGGGTAGGTCGTTCCAGAGCTTGGGAGCAGCAACGGCGAAAGCTCTGTCACCTCTAAGCTTCAGCCTTGTGTCAGGGACCGTCAACAGCAGCTGATCGGCTGATCTTAAGGATCGGGTGGGGCAGTAAGGCTGAAGGAGGTCGGAGAGATAGGTTGGCGCGAGGTTGTTTAGACATTTAAAAACAAATAAAAGGAGTTTGAAATTGATTCGGTAACGCACAGGGAGCCAGTGAAGGGACGCTAAAATAGGGGTGATGTGCTCACGTCTGCGGGTCTGTGTTAGCAGACGAGCAGCAGAGTTCTGCACGAGCTGCAGGCGGGCGAGGGAGGCCTGGCTAATGCCAACATACAGGGCATTACAATAATCAAGACGAGTCGAGATAAAAGCGTGGATTAATTTCTCAAGATCATGTCTTGATAGAAGCGGTTTCACTTTCGCTATTTGGCGTAATTGATAAAAGCTTTTTTGAACGACGCTGCTGCTTTGTTTTTCGAATTTAAAATCTGAGTCAAACTTTACCCCCAGGTTTGTGACAGAGTCGCTGAGATACGGGGTCAGAGTGCCGAGGTCAACGTTGGGGGAGGGCGAGCGACTTGGACCGAACAACATAACTTCTGTTTTGTCTTCATTTAGGCTTAGGAAGTTAGCTGAAAGCCAGACTTTGATGTCGTGCAGGCAGTCAATAAGACGTTGAACCGTGTTATTTTGTGCCATGGGAAAAAGTCTGTAAAACCCTTTTTTGTCTCATTTATTTATGTATGAAAATGGCTTTATAAATACAATTTGATTTGAAAGGTTTCGTGTAGTCTCTTAGGAACGTTTTATTGAACACATTTTTTTTTAACACTTTCCTAATGATTTTCCTGCCTTTTAATTCATTTGGGTGTTTGCCACATTTTGCTGTAAGAAAGTGTGGTTAGCCTCGCCAATCACCACGTGGGTGTCTTTAATGAAGGTGATAAAAGCCCGCCCCGAATCTGATTGGATAAAACGTGGTGACGCCTGGTGGCGACGAGCCAATTGCAGCGTTGTTTGAACAAGTCCTATTGCTCATACACGCGCGGTAAGCCTCGCCTCCTCCACTTGCCCGCAAGACTCGACCAGAGAAAAAGTACATTTCATGGGTACAAAAATACTTTTTAAATCACCAACAAGACGCAGAAACAACCATGGACGCACTCGTTGGTGCCATTGACCAAGGTACAAGTTCGACGAGGTTCCTGGTGAGTGACGTGGCAACTTATCGATTGGCCATACGATGGCACACTCCATTTTTTTTAACCCTTACCTCTTACACTTCGTTCTACTGTGGAACACTGACCACTTCTACACCAATATTTACATTAATACACTTCTAGTTATACTGTATAACCCTGACCACGTATTTCTACACCCATATTTAGATTAATATTACCACAGTGTTATTTCAGTGAGGCCTCTCATTGAACTAATATTACATTGAACTAATGTTACATTGTAGGTTATATTGAACTAATGTTACATTGTAGGTTACATTGTAGGTTATATTGAACTAATGTTACATTGTAGGTTATATTGAACTAATGTTACATTGTAGGTTACATTGTAGGTTATATTGAACTAATGTTACATTGTAGGTTACCTCTGCATCATACACTTAAGTTGAGAGACTCCTTTCATAGTGCTTATTAAAGAGAGTAAACACACAAATATTACTCATGTTCAGCATCGAGTCAGTACACATGTGCAAAAACATTCATATTAAACGATTAGGAAAAAATTAATTACAAGTTTTTAATGCCATACACAGTATACAATGTAGTATACACAACGTGTCCCTGCATATACTAAACTGTATACAATAAGTCTTGACACAATGTACACATATAATAAAAAATACAATTTACAATAGTTTGATTATTTAAGTGCAATGCAACAATTACTTGTAATTTATTAAGTTAAAATATGAATTAATTCAAAAATGGAATCAATTAATTATGAATTAGTAAATAATACTCATTTAAAAGAATAAATAATTTTACAACTAAAAATAAATATATAAATAATAAATGATAAATGGGTTATACTTGTATAGCGCTTTTCTACCTTCAAGGTACTCAAAGCGCTTTGACAGTATTTCCACATTTACCCATTCACACACACATTCACACACTGATGGCGGGAGCTGCCATGCAAGGCGCTAACCAGCAGCCATCAGGAGCAAGGGGTAAAGTGTCTTGCCCAAGGACACAACGGACGTGACTAGGATGGTAGAAGGTGGGGATTGAACCCCAGTAACCAGCAACCCCCCGATTGCTGGCACGGCCACTCTACTAACTGTGCCACGCCGTCCCAAAAATGGGTTGTACTTGTATAGCGCTTTTCTACCTTCAAGGTACTCAAAGCGCTTTGACACTACTTCCACATTTACCCATTCACACACACATTCACACACTGATGGAGGGAGCTGCCATGCAAGGCGCTAACCAGCACCCATCAGGAGCAAGGGTGAAGTGTCTTGCTCAGGACACAACGGACATGACGAGGTTGGTACTAGGTGGGGATTGAACCAGGGACCCTCGGGTCGCGCACGGCCATTCTTCCACTGCGCCACGCCGTCCCCAATAATAAATGGGTTGTACTTGTATAGCGCTTTTCTACCTTCAAGGTACTCAAAGCGCTTTGACACTACTTCCACATTTACCCATTCACACACACATTCACACACTGATGGAGGGAGCTGCCATGCAAGGCGCTAACCAGCACCCATCAGGAGCAAGGGTGAAGTGTCTTGCTCAGGACACAACGGACATGACGAGGTTGGTACTAGGTGGGGATTGAACCAGGGACCCTCGGGTCGCGCACGGCCACTCTTCCACTGCGCCACGCCGTCCCATATGTAAATTAACATCAAAACATTTGTTTTTAAATATATATTGAGTCATGATTTGTTAATTTTTTGTTTAAAAAATAATAAAACAATACACATAGTACGGTATAGCTCGGTTGGTAGAGTGGCCGTGCCAGCAACTTGAGGGTTCCAGGTTTGATCCCCGCTTCTGCCAACCTAGTCACTGCTGTTATGTCCTTGGGCAAGACACTTTACCCACCTGCTCCCAGTGCCACCCACACTGGTGTAAAAATGTAACTTAGATATTAGGTTTCACAATGTAAAGCGCTTTGAGTCACTAGAGAAAAGCGCTATATAAATATAAGTCACTTCACACTTCAATCCACTTCAAATAACTATACATGTATTTGTAATACTGTACTGTACTGTATATCGGCGTGGCAAAGTTGGTAGAGTGGCCGTGCCAGCAATCGGAGGGTTGCAAGTTGGGGTTCAATCCCCACCTTCTACCATCCTAGTCATGTCCGTTGTGTCCTTGGGCAAGACACTTCACCCCTTGCTCCTGATGGCTGCTGGTTAGCACCTTGCATGGCAGCTCCCGCCATCAGTGTGTGAATGTGTGTGTGAATGGGTGAATGTGGAAGTACTGTCAAAGCGCTTTGAGTACCTTGAAGGTAGAAAAGCGCTATACAAGTATAACCCATTTATTTACTTTTAAAAATGGTTTAAAAGTCAATTATTTTAGTTTTTAGCTTATTTGAATTATATTTTGAGGTTTAATATATGTGTACCATATAGAGTGCACAATATAGGTGGAGATTTTACTTTACAATCATTGAACAGGAATAATAGTAATAGTTGTAGAGTACATGAAGATATTTGCTGATATGTTAGACTGACATTGTTCTTTAGAGTAGTGTTTGTCTATAGTGACTGTTTTACAGGCAGGATAACTAGCAAGCTATCACTAGTTAACAAGTAACTCGTTTGTATGTGGATTGGTGGAAACACATCTGGGTTTTGTGTTTGATCAAAAGAAAATATAAATGTAGCTTCTTGAATAGTATGCTGGAAATTGAATACATTCCAGAGTGTGAAACATGTTTGAACTACAAGGGAAATAATGAAAGTGAGTCATATGGAAGATTCAATCATGGTAGAGAAGTTAAAGTTTAAACAAGTTTGTTGTTGTCATACTCACTAACTACCAGACTATTGAGCTGCTTTCATACTTGACCTTTAACCGAGGGGGTCCAAAGTGCTGCCTGGGAGCCCACAACTCATTTTGATGATTGTCCCTCAGTTTATTGTTAAAAAATAAAACCTCTTAATATTAGGTGATCATTTAACATTTTTGGTCCCGAATTCAGATCTTGGTATACATAAAAAGTTTATATAATTTTGTCTTACGACTTTATGCCTTTTTTGTGACGGTAACCCCTGCCAAAATGTCTTCTTTATGCCATCATAAAGAAGGACTTTGATCTGAATTTGTTTTTATGACGATTTTACGCATTTATGATGATTTTTTAATTGAGAGTAAGTGTTACAAGAAGGTGGGGAAATATTTGGACATAAAGTATAGATAGCCTGAGTATCCTGAATAAATGAAATATTTTGATGGTGGAATGATTAAAATTGGTTGAAAAATGTGGTAAAAGTAATCAAAAGAAAACAACGGTGGAAACACTGCTATTGAAAAGTGGGAATTCATGGAAAAACAGGAATATTTGGAACGTTTTAGTTTCATATTGTTAGTTTGAATGTCCAGAGTGAGTGGGATGGTTTGAATTGGATGGAAAATGTGGGAAATGGATGTTTAAAAAATTCCATTAAATTTAAATGAAACGAAAGTCCCGGAAATAAGGAATTCCTGGAAGTTTGGGAATTTTGTTATGGTAGCATGTGTGTCATGAATGAGCTGAACATGGGAAAAGCATGGGAGGAGAAGGCGGACGAAAAAAGAGCTGAATAATAATTAAAATACTACATTGTGTGAATATTTTGAACCACAATAATTCACCATTATTCAAATATAATATTGCAAATCAAATTCTGAATTTGCACAGCATTTGACTTTCTGATGCACACGTGCACAAATAGTGTGAACAACTCTGCACATGCTCACAAACGATTGAATAAACTTGTTTCCCTCAGGTGTTCAACGCCAAGACGGCCCAACTGATTAGTCAGCACCAAGTCGAAATCGAGCAGAGCTTTCCAAAGGAAGGGTGAGTTTTGTAGCTTCCAGAATACTATAAGTTAGAACATAGTGTACACCATAATATCCCACAATGCAAAGCAAGTATGCTGTATGGAATTGTAAGCAATTGTTTATAAAATACAACAGCTTATTTTGGGGTCACAAGCAACAGAGGGAGCCTTTAAATTGGGGAAAGGCTACAGCAGCAACACTAGCTGCTCGTTGAGAGGAGCTTTATTTTCATGTGGAAGTTAGAAAGCCCTTATGTTTACATGTTCATGTCTTTGTTTCTTTAAAAAACACTGCTTTGATGTCTACAGCTCCATACAAACAATGTAAGAATGTTATGCAGTTAAATATAGCTAAGAATGTATTATACATTCTTCTCATTTACTAACTTCTACAGACAAATATAATATTTGTGTCTACAATTATAAGCCATTATTTACGTAATAATTCAAATATATTGACATAAAAAAATGTCACATTTGTATATTAAGAAGTTGTGTCATCTATGGTAACATTAATAATTAATCATAATCGTAGCACAGAGGGTACTAGGTTCGATCCCCGCTTCTGCCATCCTAGTCACAGCTGTTGTGTCCTTGGGCAAGACACTTCACCCAGTTGCTCACCAGTGCCACCCACACTGGTTTAAATTTTTTTAACTTAGATAATGGGTTTCACTATGTAAAGTGCTTTGAGTCACTAGAGAAAAGCGCTATATAGATATAATTCACTTCACTTTCCTGATTATCCAAGTTCTTTACTGTATCCTACAGGTTAAGTTCTGAGGTGCGATTTTAATATTTAATGTGATTTTTCAATGCAAGTAAAGTAATTGTGGAGGAAGGACTGAAGACGTTTTGTTGTATGCAAAGTAGCCAGAAATTGTACTCGAGAAAGAGTACCGTTACTTTCAACTCAAGTAAAAGCAAAACGTGTTTATCCAAATAATTACTTCAGTACATTATTCAGGGAAACAACACTCAAATGGTGAGCAACTTGAATTATTGTTTAGCTAATTTTTAATGGTACTGTTTTTGTACTAGAACCATAGTTGATGTCCATGTGTGCGTGTGTGTTTGAGGCAGAGAGAAAATACTACAGCATGTACTACAAAAATGTACATTTTACAGTCACTTTTGTAAAATAAATATGACCTTATATTGTCTCTTTATTTACATGTTATCAGTGTAGAAATATACTGTACCACTCATTCATACATCATCAGCCTGATTTGTATAAACGACCCTGAACTGGGAAATGCAGTGGAAACACAAACCACACACTTTTACATGAACATTTAGTTTCAGGAACTAAAGGTTCCAGGAACATTCCTAAACTTTTGGTGTATAAAGGCCTCTTGTGTGCTCCAGGTGGGTCGAGGAGGATCCAAAGGAGATTATACAGTCAGTCTATGAATGTATGGACAGGACGTGTGAAAAACTGCACCAGCTCAACATTGACATCAGCAACATTAAAGGTGAGCAATCACAATAATAGTAATAATAATAATAATAATTAGGCGTGTCCAAAATTAAATATTGATTATTTCGACCTGCATCTAAAATGTCCGATATAAGAACTCTGATAGTAGAGTAGAGACGCTAACATCTCATTTAAATTTTTCTTTGGTGTGAATTTCTATCTATCCATCTATCTTGCTAGCTTAGCAGACAGATAACAGGATCGCTCCATTTGACAGCCTTTTAAGAGACTTTGCTTTATAGCACTGTAAAAGTGAAGATGCAGAAATAGATTGTCAATTTGAAATACCAAATAACGTCTCTGTGACAACATAAAAGAAATGTATTAAAATAAACTCCCAGCTAAATGCTAATATATATTGACTATGCGATATACATGCTACTGATTAGCATTAGCGATTTTACATGGCGATTTCATCACCTCCAAATCTGGTCATCAAAACTCAATTAAGATGCATGTTACAATAAACAGCTGGTGTGTAATAAGTACAATACTTAGAGTATAAACACTTTGTAGGGTTCAACAAAATACAAGACTGGCACATTAAAAGTAATGCCAACAAACTACTTCCTGACTAGGGCAACACACCAAGGACAAACTGAAATCAATGCATACCTGCTAACATATCACCTGATCAAGCCTTTTCTAATATTAACACACAAGTTAAAAAAATATGTATATTTTTGCTGATATTGTATCGCATTGATATTTGTTTTGGCCAAATGTCAAGGCTGTATTATTGGTATCGGAAATGGAAAAAGTAGTATCGGGACACCCCTAATAATAATCATAATAATCTTGGGACAGCTGAGATAGGCTCCAGCACCCCCAGTGATCCTGAAAGGGACAAGTGGTAGAAAATGGATGGATGGATGGATCTTGGGACAATAATAATGATTTTTATACCACTATTTTATCAGCGGTGGGCGTGGCCAATCAGAGAGAGACAACAGTGGTTTGGGACAAAGAAACAGGAGAACCTCTTTACAACGCTATTGGTATGTTTGTACAATATTTGTCATATTTCTACACACATCACTTCTTCAGTTGCTTCCCATGGTTACACAAAGTTTCCCTAAAGGTTGAGTACTTTACACTGGAAATATTTTCATTTCGTTTACAATTCATGAACAAATAAATCACAATGGCAAACATATTATCTTCTTGCTGCAATTAGTCCCACTAATATGAGCGTTACTGCAGGTGTGTCAAATGACTATGCTCCTGTCCACCTTCACTGAAAGATTGAAGATAATTCAATATATTAAAAAAATCATATTTTCTTTTTTAATAATGATTACAATTAAAAGTGCCATATGTAATAATTTCTTGTCAAGTCTTTATTAAATGGCCCTGATATGTCAAAAGGCATTGATAAATCATGTTATTTTCAAATACCTCTATAACTGATAACAGTAGTTCAGTCGGGATATGCTCAATTCAAAATTAGATTTACAGTCCTGAAATCTTGTTGTTATTTTCATTTCGATGCCCCGCCCTCCACCGTTTGAGTCGGTGAGTGTGTCACATCCAGGTTGCCAGTTACGCACGGCCATCTTCGTCTAGCTACTGCCACTGGTAAAGTTACTAAACATGTCAGACCTTTGTAAATCTAAAAGGCGTTGTTACGATTCTCAACTCATTCATGACAAAGCCAGGAACAAAACGAGGACTTTTATCGTGGATGCCTTTGAAAGATGGAGACGATTGAAGGCGCAGAAGATTTTTTCATCTGACGCCAAACTTGCTAATTTCCTCCTTGATAGGTAAGTAAGGCATTTACGTTTTCTTATTACTTGTAATAAATGGAAATTGACATTTTGTATGTAAACTACATTGTCCAATACAGTCTATGATCTTGTCTAACAAAGCTAGTATGTTTGTGCAACGAATGCTTAGTGTGATGGTGCTTTGCTCTTAGTGTAATGCTTAGCATGCTAGCCCGGTCAATGACATATCGACATACAGGCTAACGGGGGAAATATATGGTCTGTATGTCGGTGTGTATTTGAACTGACAGGGCAAAATATATTTTCGACAAATAAAACCTATGTGGATATGGGTAGCGTCAGTGCCTATTTCGTTCTCAATATGCTGATACACTGAGGAAATGGGTTCTAACATTACAGCACAGCTGTCATGGCTATGCAAAACGTAGGGAGACAGCTAAATCACATGATAAAATAATTCCTAATTCGTGTTTGCATATTGTGGACTACATGTACCAAGTTATATGGCAATCTGAAACGTTTGAAACAGTAGGCATACCTTGGTAAAGTGTCTCCTCTTTAGTTTTGAGCATACATTGATTGATTGAAACTTTTATTAGTAGATTGCACAGTACAGTACATATTCCGTACAATTGACCACTAAATGGTAACACCCGAATACGTTTTTCAACTTGTTTAAGTCGGGGTCCAAGTAAATCAATTCATGGTAAAGGCTGCTAAGCATGCTCTACTTATTTTCACCAGTATAACCATTTCTAGTGTTGGTTGTAGTTTGTTTTAGTCTTTGTTTTCTGATAGTACTGACAATAACTATATGATTGCCATTTGTTATATGGTACACAGGCATAACATACTTCTTCCTGAAAATAGTGTTTTTTCTGTCTAAAATGTGTTGGTTAGAGATTTGTTATTGACAAAACGCTTGTCTATTCAGCTATTATGGTCCCAGCACCTCAATCCCTACTAAGAGGCAGTGGAAGTTTGAAGTTCCTTGGAGTAGCCCAGTCGATTGAGCTGGATTCAGCTGTGTATCTGGCAACCTCAGTCAGGTAGAGGGGGAGGAGACTACAGAATTTTGACCATGATTGCAGTACCATTTCTGGCCAGAGTTTTACATATGGCTCCTTTTTATATAAAAATGTTAAAGATAAAAAAATACTGCATAAATAAAAAACATGGAATGATAAACATTTGAAATAAACAATACAATAGTTGGATAATATATGCATTTTTGCTGATGTCTTAAGATTTAAGGGATACCCTGTATGTACATACTATATACTACATGTACATGTAGACAGTATATACTTTATATACATATACTATGGTATATACTACATGAACATACTATATACTACATGTACATATTATATATACTTCATGTGCATACCATATGCTGCATATATATACTATGTGTACATTCTATATACTAAATGTACATAATTTATAGTACAGGTATTTACTGTACACTATGGTCGCGAACTACTAAACATGCATGCAGAGTACTGAGTCTCTTAGAATAGAAAGCGCAATCCATGTAGTATGGTTTGGCTTCATGAATGTGCAGAATATATGCCGGTCATCAGAACAGCCAAAACACTGCGTCTGATTTACTAACATCGCACGTGCTATTCATTACTGCTGGAGCCCGCCTTATTTAAATGAGGTTTTTTCATGCACCACGCAGCATTCACCATGGAGACACTAGATCATTTACTGCACATTTATGTTATGGCAGAGAGGCTGCACTTACTGTGCTGAAGACGAGAAAAAAACGCATACTTCAAAGAGTTTTGTTCCACACACACACATATATATATATATATATATATATATATATATATATATACAAACCCTGTTTCCATATGAGTTGGGAAATTGTGTTAGATGTAAATATAAACGGAATACAATGATTTGCAAATCATTTTCAACCCATATTCAGTTGCATATGCTACAAAGACAACATATTTGATGTTCAAACTGATAAACATTTTTTTTTTGTGCAAATAATCATTAACTTTAGAATTTGATGCCAGCAACATGTGACAAAGAAGTTGGGAAAGGTGGCAATAAATACTGATAAAGTTGAGGAATGCTCATCAAACACTTATTTGGAACATCCCACAGGTGTGCAGGCTAATTGGGAACAGGTGGGTGCCATGATTGGGTATAAAAGTAGATTCCATGAAATGCTCAGTCATTCACAAACAAGGATGGGACGAGGGTCACCACTTTGTCAACAAATGCGTGAGCAAATTGTTGAACAGTTTAAGAAAAACCTTTCTCAACCAGCTATTGCAAGGAATTTAGGGATTTCACCATCTACGGTCCGTAATATCATCAGTGTTCAGAGAATCTGGAGAAATCACTGCACGTAAGCAAGCAGCTAAGCCTGTGACCTTCGATCCCTCAGGCTTTACTGCATCAACAAGCGACATCAGTGTGTAAAGGATATCACCACATGGGCTCAGGAACACTTCAGAAACCCACTGTCAGTAACTACAGTTGGTCGCGACATCTGTAAGTGCAAGTTAAAACTCTCCTATGCAAGGCGAAAACCGTTTATTAACAACACCCAGAAACGGCGTCGGCTTCGCTGGGCCTGAGCTTATCTAAGATGGACTGATACAAAGTGGAAAAGTGTTCTGTGGTCTGACGAGTCCACATTTCAAATTGTTTTTGGAAACTGTAGACGTTGTGTCTTCCGGACCAAAGAGGAAAAGAACCATCCGGATTGTTATAGGCGCAAAGTTGAAAAGCCAGCATCTGTGATGGTATGGGGCAGTGACGTGCGGTCACTGGAAGCAGGTGAGATGGGGCCTCACCTGCCATCATGGAAAGAAAAAAATTGAAAAAGAAAAAAAATTAATTGTTATATGTATTCAGTGATTATACTATAAAGTTATTTTCCATTTAACTTCACCAGTTTTAGATTATTTTTTATTCAAAATCGCTGAATTTTCACATTTGCCGTTCAAATACTGAGAAGAGACGGTGCGGTGATCAGCAGCCAGTTGAGGCACGTCACTCAGTTGTGCCTCAACATGGATTGCAGACTCGGCTAACTGCTGGCCTGCTGTGCAGCGAGACCGTATTGCTGTACGAAATATATTATACATTTCCATAGTTTAGTTAGCTGAGGTATATAATGTACAGTGTATTTTGTCAAGAACTGTATGTGTGTAAAGTATTTCTTGTGCTGAGCAATCATAAAACTGCTGCGAAGACGCACTGTGTGAGGCTCGCAGTAATCCCGCCTCCTGGTGCCGGTTAATGCACCCCCGCCGCAGAATGCACCCCCCGACGGGAGCGCCTTACCAACCAAAGCCCACACCCAAAACCTCCACGTGCAAGACCGAATCCACCCAAAAAAAGTCACTTAACAAGAAGCCAAAAAGTGCAAAAACAACAACGCCCGCGCCGGAGGAGCCGTGAACAACTGCAGGGACACAACATTAGGTACACCTGCAGACTGCAGCACGGATTTCATATTTCATTCATTCACAACTCCTCCAACACGAACACCACTGTTCCCGCACTTATAAGTAAAGGTAAGACCATAATAACGTTTTTTTAATTAAATGTGCTTTTTTGTGTGCTGCAGTTTGTATGTGTAAAGTTAAAGTTAAGTTAAAGTACCAATGATTGTCACACACACACGAGGTGTGGTGAAATTTGTCCTCTGCATTTGACCCATCCCCTTGATCACCCCCTGGGAGGTGAGGGGAGCACTGGGCAGCAGCGGCGCCGCGCCCGGGAATAATTTTTGGTGATTTAACCCCCAATTCCAAGCCTTGATGCTGAGTGCCAAGCAGGGAAGAATGCTGGTATGAGCTTTTAAACACAACCCGTTAACTGCTGCCAATCAAATGGTGAATAAGATACTCTTTAGGGTTCATATGTTTGTAAATCTGACTGTGATGAAGTCAGTGCCTCACCAGCCATCAACCTCACTGCACGTCACTGGTATGGGGGTGTATTAGTGCCCAAGACATGGGTAACTTACACATCTGTGGAGGCGCCATTAATGCTGAAAGGTACATACAGGTTTTGGAGCAACATATGTTGCCATCCAAGCAACGTTACCATGGACGTCCATGCTTATTTCAGCAAGACCATCAACGTGGCTTCATGGTAAAAGAGTGCGGGTACTAGACTGGCCTGTCTGTAGTCCAGACCTGTCTCCCATTGAAAATGTGTGGCGCATTATGACGCCTAAAATACCACAACAGAGACCCCTGGACTGTTGAACAACTTAAGCTGTACATCAAGCAAGAATGGGAAAGAATTCCACCTGAGAAGCTTAAAAATGTGTCTCCTCAGTTCCCAAACGTTTACTGAGTGTTGTTAAATGGAAAGGCCATGTAACACAGTGGTGAACATGCCCTTTCCCAACTACTTTGGCACATGTTGCAGCCATGAAATTCTAAGTTAATTATTATTTACAA
The DNA here is from genome assembly GCF_033978685.3 of Nerophis lumbriciformis. Lineage (NCBI taxonomy): Eukaryota > Metazoa > Chordata > Actinopteri > Syngnathiformes > Syngnathidae > Nerophis > Nerophis lumbriciformis. Next base: position 25,555,734 of record NC_084578.2, on the reverse strand, counting down.
AAAAAAAAAAAGTTTATGAGTTTGAACATCAAATTTGTCTTTGTAGTGCATTCAATTGAATATGGGTTGAAAAGGATTTGCAAATCATTGTATTCCGTTTATATTTACATCTAACACAATTTCCCAACTCATATGGAAACGGGGTTTGTATATATACTGTGTGTATATACAGGTAAAAGCCAGTAAATTAGAATATTTTGAAAAACTTGATTTATTTCAGTAATTGCATTCAAAAGGTGTAACTTGTACATTATATTTATTCATTGCACACAGACTGATGCATTCAAATGTTTATTTCATTTAATTTTGATGATTTGAAGTGGCAACAAATGAAAATCCAAAATTCCGTGTGTCACAAAATTAGAATATTACTTAAGGCTAATACAAAAAAGGGATTTTTAGAAATGTTGGCCAACTGAAAAGTATGAAAATGAAAAATATGAGCATGTACAATACTCAATACTTGGTTGGAGCTCCTTTTGCCTCAATTACTGCGTTAATGCGGCGTGGCATGGAGTCGATGAGTTTCTGGCACTGCTCAGGTGTTATGAGAGCCCAGGTTGCTCTGATAGTGGCCTTCAACTATTCTGCATTTTTGGGTCTGGCATTCTGCATCTTCCTTTTCACAATACCCCACAGATTTTCTATGGGGCTAAGGTCAGGGGAGTTGGCGGGCCAATTTAGAACAGAAATACCATGGTCCGTAAACCAGGCACGGGTAGATTTTGCGCTGTGTGCAGGCGCCAAGTCCTGTTGGAACTTGAAATCTCCATCTCCATAGAGCAGGTCAGCAGCAGGAAGCATGAAGTGCTCTAAAACTTGCTGGTAGACGGCTGCGTTGACCCTGTATCTCAGGAATCAGAGTGGACCGACACCAGCAGATGACATGGCACCCCAAACCATCACCCAACCATGCAAATTTTGCATTTCCTTTGGAAATCGAGGTCCCAGAGTCTGGAGGAAGACAGGAGAGGCACAGGATCCACGTTGCCTGAAGTCTAGTGTAAAGTTTCCACCATCAGTGATGGTTTGGGGTGCCATGTCATCTGCTGGTGTCGGTCCACAGTATATATATATACTGTGTATATATATATATATACAGTATATATATATATACAGTATATATATATGCTGCCTGAGGAAACCCGTGGTGCAACGCACAGGGCCAGTACCTTGTCCGGCCCTGATGAGACGGAGGAGGACCCAGGCCCGGACACTCCCCACAGTGCCTGAAACCTCTAAGCACCACCGGCGCAACCCCGGGGCAGACCGTCGGAGGGGGGACGCGTGGCGTGGAGCGCTACCTGGACACAAGTCGAGGGACTGATCACCCTCGGCTGGGTCGCCCGGGAGAGGGTGTTTGATTAAGACCCGAAACACCCTATGACCCCGGGAGAATCACTGATGATGTGTCCAGGTTGCACCGTAAGGTGTATTATGAAACCTATATATATATATATATATATATATATATATATAACCGGACACGCCGTTTTTAACAACTTTCACGAATGAGTAAACACTATATATGGTAACTCTGGATAATTTTTTGAGATAGCAGACGTTCTTCTTCAGCACTGACTCTGTGCTCACACACCTAGAATGGGCAGAGCTCGGAAAAGTGTTGTACAGTATTCTGTACTGACAATATTGAAAATAGCAGGTATCTATGTATTCTTTGCATGTTCTATCAGCTTTGTATCGATTTCAATTTATTCAGGATAGCCTCCTGAGATGCAGCATCTCGTTTTCAAGAAGGTACCTTGTATCGACAACCCACTGACAACCCTAACATACAGTTTATACTACATCTAAATACACACAGTACTAAATACTGCACCTTCAGCTGTATGTCCATTTATAACTGTTCATAACTAATGTGAGTGTGCGCATGTCTTTCAAATGTAAACTATTATAATCACAAATATGTTACATGTTGTTTTGAGTATTAAAAGATAAAGGCTTACATCAGAGTTAACCCAGAGTTACATGTTACTGTTATTTATGTAACACCAATGTTTGCTTTGTTGTATCAAATTAATGTGAAGACTGCATTGATACAGTATGTTGAATTACATGTATTGTTTATGTTTATTTTCATATGGTTCGCATTGTCACCAGTTTCCTGATGCATTTATTTTCCTACTTTGTAGTTTGGTTAGACCTGCGCACACAGTCTACTGTGGAGAGACTTATTAATAAAACACCAGACAAAAACAAGAATTACCTCAAGGTGAGAGGATAAATCATTCTTATACACTTGCGTAACGTACAATAAATGCATTTTTGACCTTATGTTATATTTTGTTTGTTTGTTGCAGCACAAGACAGGACTTCCCATCAGCACCTATTTTAGTGCAGTGAAGGTCCGCTGGCTGCTAGACAATGTGGAAGAGGTGCAACGGGCTGTGTTAAGTGGACGCGCCATGTTTGGCACTGTGGACTCCTGGATCATCTGGGTATGAACATGATGCACCCACCAATAATTCATATAAAGCAGCAAAACATCGTGAGTGTGAACTAGGGATGTCCCGATCCAGGTTTTTGCACTTCCGATCCGATACCGATATTGTTTTTGCATTTCCGATCCGATACCGATACTGACCGATACTGGCCTATCCGAGCATGTATTAAAGTTTAAAGTTATTTAGCCTACTTAGTTGTCAGAATCATGTTGAAAAGGGTTTTAGTACTCTTGATAACAACTAGCCAGCTGAATTAGGGGAGTTTGAATAATACACAATGGTTGGTAACAAGAAACTGACCTGTTTATTCAAGGATAAACACAAAATAGACAAAATTATACATGACAAACAGAAATGGCATCATTGAACTAGGGCTGGGCGATATGGCCTTTTTTTAATATTGCGATATTTTAAGGCCATATTGCGATACACAATATATATCTCGATATTTTGCCTTAGCCTTGAATGAACACTTGATGCATATAAACACAGTAGTATGATGATGCTGTGTTTTTTGATTGATTGATTGAGACTTTTATTAGTAGGTTGCACAGTGAAGTACATATTCCGTACAATTGACCACTAAATGGTAACACCCGAATAAGTTTTTCAACTTGTTTAAGTCGGGGTCCACTTAATAAATTGATTCATGATACAGATATATACTATCAGATATATACTATCATCATAATACAGTCATCACACAAGATAATCACATTGAATTATTTACATTATTTATAATCCAGGGTGTGGAGGGGGGCGCCTGATGTCAAAAAGACAGCCAAAAGAGTTTGATATGAGAATAAATCTAAAGTTAAAATATAGGGTAGAAATGCACCCATTTGCAGGAAATGTATTCTTGATTTTCAAAATGTTCTTTCAAGGCTTGCATGTCTACATTAAAACATTATTCTTCATACTGCATTAATATATGCTACTTTTAAACGTTCATGCAGAGAAGGAAATCACAACTAAATAGATCACTAATTTTTTCATACGGTGTTGATGTGGAAATTTTGATGGTGTGGAGTAGAGATGCGCGGATAGGCAAATATTTCATCCGCAACCGCATCAGAAAGTCGTCAACCATCCGCAATACACCCGATCTAACATTTGATCAGAACTGCATCCGCCCGCCATCCGCCCGGTATATCTAATATAGACGATGCAAGGCATTAGTGAGGCACCTGCCAACTACTCCGGTTTTCCCGTAATTCGTACGGTTTTCATCAACCTATTCCGGGTTACGGGTGCAGTGATAAAAAATACGTTTTTTCTTTAATTTAAAAAAAAAAGGGTGAAAACTACGCGAATTGCACCTTGTGCAGACAAGATTTTTCGATCGGACACGGAGGAATTAGCGATGTAAAAGACCACTTTGGGACAAAAAAACACAAGTCTAATGCCGTTGCTAGCGATACAAGTGGAAAACTTTCAACGTTTTTCGTCGCCCAAACAGATTCTTTGGATGTGATAAATGCCGAAGTTTTATTTACGGAGGCAATAATTGAGCATGGACTTCCAATCGCACTGGCTGATCACATGGGACAGTTACATGTTTGTAATGCAACCTTTAAAAATCATTACGCGGTGATCGCGGTCCCAAAAATAAACTTTTCTTGCATGATAATGTCCAGAAAAATTCGCTTTATATTACTATAGAGTCCTTTTAACGAATGAGTTTGATGGTTTATCACAAACCTTAAATGAAAGAAGTCCTTTCTTCTCCTGCACCTGCATGCACTTTGGCCTTGCTTCCTGTGTGGTGCGCAATCCTGTCGGCTGTATTTCACAGCACGACATACTGTTAAAAGTGTTTATACTATTTATGCTTTCAAGTCCAAGTTGAAGAAATCTTGTTAAATGTTGACAGCATAACTACCAAAATACAGAAGTATGTCCTTAATATTTTTGCAGTGCTATTTCTGTTGAAAAGTTAAAATGATTACATTAGAGATGTGATGTGCCACTTTTCAAGTGTCTGATGGCTTAAATTAATTTTCATTAATTTTTCATATTTTGAATTCTTTTGAAAGGCTTACAAAAAAACTACATTTGAATTGTAATTCCATGCTATTGACAGGACTATTAATTTTAATGAAGTTAGCTTACCATGTTTACAGTATGATAATTGTGATAGAAATGTGAATTTCGGGGGGTGGCGGGCAGATAAGCTGCTTACCTGCTGCGCGTGACGCCGGCCGCGGCGAAGGCGGACGAGGCGGGGTGTCGGTGCGGTGGGCGCGGTAGTGACCCTGGACATGCGTCGGGCCCTTCTCGCGGATCGCCTCAGCTACGGCTCCCGGTGGGGCCCTCTCGGGGGAAGGGGCCTCGGTCCCGGACACCGGCGAGGCGTCCCTTCTCCGGTCCGTAAAAGTGTCCATCTCTTTTCTTTTTTTTTCTTCTGTTGTGGCATATGCAGCAGGTGCCTGCTCGTTTTTCGTATGTGGGTAACAACATTTAACTATGTGTATATATTTCCGAATTGGTTTAACTGCCACCCGCAAAAAAAATAAATAAATAAATAAAAATCTAATTGATCCGCCCGACCCGACCCGCACGCGGATAAAATCTTATTTTTTTAAATTTCATCCGCCCGATCCGCGGATAATCCGCGGACTCCGCGGTTGTGCCCGCAAACCGCGCATCTCTAGTGTGGAGTCTGGACGTGTGGCACCGAATGGAGATCGTCTCGACAGACGTCACAATATTTGAAAAATGATGACGAAAACTGTTTTCTCTGTCGTGTCCGTGTGTCGAAAATTGTTATGCGCTTATTTTTTATTTGATTTTGTGCGTGGCATAGATTTGCCGTGCGCAGAGGACGCTTGAGCAGGCGCGCACCTTAGCGGCTGCGCTAGCATCACAGCTAACGTTAGCCATGCCGCTACCTCGCTCTCTGCTGGGAGAGGACGTATACGTATGTGACGTATGACGTGACAGTATGTGGCGTGTGTAAGAAGGTGCGCTCGCTGTCTGTGAGAGGGAGACACAGGAAAGAGTGAGAAGAGCCTGTCGTGTAATGCCAGCAGCTAAAAGCAACTGCGTGAGAATTGTGGATGTGTTGAAGGTGTGCTGGATCGGGACATCCCTAGTGTGAACATGACAAGTGCATCGTCGAATCAGAGCTTTAAAGTATAAAGGCTGGTAACTTCATCCATCCATTTTCTATCGCTTGTCCTTCACTTGTTGTCCCTTAATAGACACAAAGGGTTGTTCTTTTCTTGTAATTCTTGTATTGTATTTTGTCATTTACAAAAGGTAAACATGGTATGCTGTAGGCTACTAGGACAACACAACAGCTAAGCACACAATAGCGCGTTAAAAATACACAAGGGTCTTTAATTGAACAATTTTAATAAATATTAATTATTATAAATCAATTAATTGTAGTTGCATATTACTTACACATACAAAGTCTCCAAAGCAGAAGCGTATTAGAAAGTATTCAGTAACAAACGTATCCGCATCATTTAACTGAGTTGAGTTGAGTTTGAGTTTATTTGTGATACATCACAATTTCCAGTTTCACTTTTCAACATGTTCGAAAAGGAGTGTGAAGAAGCAGAGCTTACCCCTTTTCTTTTACATAACAGTTGCTAAAACTTTTGTTCACTTCCTGTTCTCAATTTATTCACAATATACTCCATAAGTAATCACAATAAAAATAAACAAATAAATAATAATTGGTGAAGTAAGTTATATTACATATAATGAGATAAGTAAGATTATTTTGAGAATGAAAGAATGAAAGAATGGATGGATGGAATAAATCCAGAATGTTTATCATGGTTCTTCTTCTTTGTACTTTGTAAACACTTTAAGTTTGAAGAGTTTCTTGAAGTGGATCATATTAGTACATTGTTTGATTGCCTTGCTTAATACATTCCATAATTTAAATCCACATACTGATATACTGAAGGTCTTAAGTGTTGTACGTGCATACAGATGTTTTAAATTAAATTTTTCTCTGAGATTATATTTCTCCTCTTTTTTTGAGAAGAATTGTTGTATATTCATGGGTAGCAGGTTATAGTTTGCTTTATGTATAATTTTAGCTGTTTGCAAATTCACTATGTCGTGGAATTTCAGTATTTTTGATTCAATAAATAAAGGATTTGTATGTTCTCTATATCCAACATTATGTATTATTCTAACTGATCTTTTTTGTAACACCGTTAGTGAATGAAGTGTACTTTTGTAATTATTTCCCCATATTTCTACACAGTAACTCAGATATGGTAACACTAGTGAGCAGTAGAGAATAAGAAGTGATTTTTGGTCTAGAACATGTTTTGCTCTATTCATTATTGACGTGTTTCTTGCTACTTTATGTTGTATATTTTTTACGTGAGATTTCCAGTTCAATTTATCATCAATCATTATACCTAGAAATTTGGTTTCATTTACTCTTTCAATTGCTATTCCGTCTATTTGTATTTGTGTTTGACTTTCTCTTCTATTGTTACCAAATAGCGTTATTTTAGTTTTATTGAGATTCAACGATAGCCTGTTTTTGTCAAACCATCTTTTTAATTTGTTAATTTCTTCTGTTATTATTTGTATTATCTTCTGTGTGTTCTCTCCTGAACAAAACGCTGTTGTATCATCCGCAAATAATACTAACTTTAAATCTTTTGTAACTTTACAAATGTCATTTATATAAAGATTAAATAATTTAGGTCCTAGTATTGATCCCTGAGGTACACCACAGGATATATTTAGCATTGTAGATGTGTGTTCGCCAAGCTTCACGTATTGTTTCCTGTTTGTTAGATAACTTCTTATCCAGCTTAAGACTAACCCTCTGATGCCGTATCGTTCTAGTTTTTTGATTAAAATATTGTGATTAATTGTGTCAAATGCTTTAGTTGGATACATAAACACTGCTGCCGCACATTTTTTACTATCTATTGCATTGGTAATTTCTTCTGTAATTTCAATTAAAGCCATTGTAGTTGAAACATTAGCTCTGTATCCATACTGGTTCTCTTCGAGTATTTTATTTTTGTTTGTGAAACTCTCTAATCTGTTATTGAACAGTTTTTCAATGATTTTAGAAAATTGTGGAAGTAAAGAAACAGGTCTATAATTTGTAAATTGGTGTTTGTCTCCAGTCTTATAAATTGGTGCAACTTTAGCTATTTTCATTTTGTTAGGAAATTTACCTGTTTGAAATGATAGGTTACTAATATACATTAATGGTCCTGAGATATCTTCTATAACCTTTTTTATCGTTTCCATATCAATTCCGTTACAATCAGTAGAAGTCTTAGATTTACATTTTTTCACAATTGTAACTATTTCCTCCTGTGTCACATTACTGAGGAACATGGAGTTGGGATTTCGCTCTATGGTATCATTATAGTCCTCAATTGAAACTGGGTCTGGAATCCTTCCTTCCAATTTTGGTCCAATATTTACAAAGTAATTATTGAAGCTTTCAACTACTTCCTTTATGTTGTCATTTTAACTGGCCGGTAGGTTTTGCCCCACAAAAATAAAGTAAATACCACTCCACTTGAACTTGAGCAAATATCCATTCCAGACAGTTAATAATAAATAGATTACTGTTTTTCATACCTTCCAATGTTCTCTGTTTGACTAATTTCACTTGAGCCAACCTTTTGTAACATTCCACTCTTCAAAATAATAAAAGTATGTATGATTCCTGCCGTATCGAATCAATATCAGGACACCCTTATATGTAATTAAAGTACCAATGATTGTCACACACACACTAGGTGTGGTGAAATTTGTCCTCTGCATTTGACCCATCACCTTTATCACCCCCTGGGAGGTGAGGGGAGCAGTGGGCAGCAGCGGTGTCGCGCCCGGGAATCATTTTGGGTGCTTTAACCCCCAATTCCAACCCTTGATGCTGAGTGCCAAGCAGGGAGGTAATGGGTCCCATTTTTTTTAATAGTCTTTGGTACGACTCGGCCGGGGTTTGAACTAACAACCTACCGATCTCAGGGCGGACACTCTAACCACTAGGCCACTGAGTAGGTTTGAAAGTGTTCAGAACTGTGGAAGTTGTGGGAATTATGCTAAAAAGGGAATTTATTTTAGTGATACGTAAAGTCTTATAAAAATTTGATTTTTTTGATGTGTGAAAAATGTTTTTTGGGAAAGTCTTGAATAAGTTGAATGTTATCTTGTTGCAATGGTTTTTGAATGTGTTAAGAAATTTAAGAAATTCGGAATGATAATAATAATAATACATGAAATACATTTGGTACAGAATAAAAAATAGATAATTATTGTGACAATGATTTTCAACATTTACGCAATTATCAAAAAGGTTGGTTTTATTGATGATGCGGCAGGCAGGCTCTAGCCTTTGAACCTCCAGATGATGACTGTATAAATTATTTATATACATGATTATAAATATTAATTTTATATGTGTCATAGGTTTGATACATCCAGGTGGGCAGTTACAAACATAATTTTCCTGCGTTCTGAAATAACATCTGAGACTTAAGAATTTACCCATGTTCAAATTGATGTTTTTTTTGCTTTGCTCAGTGTCTGACAGGTGGCAAGGATGGAGGAGTTCACTGCACTGATGTTTCTAATGCCAGTCGCACCATGCTCTTCAACATTCACACCATGGACTGGGATCCTGAGCTGTGCAGGTAACAGCACACACACAATGCTAGAAAACATGTACCGGTACAGCTCACCATGGATTAATACTGCACTTCTGTTAATACCCCTCAATAGGTGTAGTACTGTATGTACACTCTGTACTTGATTGTGTGTATTTTGACAGTGTAGTGCATAGAGCAGGGATTCTCAAACTGTGGTACTCGTACCACGAATGGGTCTCATTTCATGGAATGCCACAGAATCACTTGATTGAAGTCATTATGGTGGTACTTGTACTTTTTTTTTGAGATGGTACTTGGTGAAAAAAGTTTTGAGAGCCATGCACTAGCATAGAGGTTGGAATCTTTGGGCACCTCACGATTAGATTATGATTATGATTCAGGGGCTACAATTCGATTATAAATAAATTATTTATACATCTATAATTGTTAATATATATTGTATATTATATTATATATTCTACATGTATTGCAATTAATGATTAATAATAGTATGTCTACAGGACTCCTCCTTTGGTTACTGTTGTATGCAGTATTGCGCTATTTCCTGTTTTTGTATTAGTGCACACAGCATAGATGTACAGTATATATGGAAGACTAGATACGTAAGAACTGTAATAGTCTGCTAATTAAGTGAACAAATATTTTTTGTGCTTTCTAAAACCACAGAATGTTCACACACTTTGGCCCGAGTCATTATAAGACATGTTTCATCTAACTGCTTCATCATATCTATGGCTGAAAGACGTGTATTAGTAGATTGCACAGTACAGTACATATTCCGTACAATTGACCACTAAATGGTAACACCCGAATAAGTTTTTCAACTTGTTTAAATCGGGGTCCACGTTAATCAATTCATGCCGTACTGTATGGATATTATTGTCTCCTGACTTAGTAATTAACTTGCTAATTTCCTCTTTTTAGCTGGTTCCTTTTTGCTGTATTGCTGTTCCTATTAGCCTTCTGTTGAAGTGTTCGAAGCATTTATTGTTTTCTTGTTTCACTGCTTCACATTCAAGCTAGCTTAGCGCCACGGCTAGCATATTTGTCCTCTCCTCCTCCATGTGTGTCCGTGCTACCCCAGCTAACACATAACATTAAAATAATGTTAGCTAATGGTTCTCCCTTGGTTAGCATATAACTAAACCTAGATCTAATGTTTAGAGAACATTCGCATATGTTACTCTATTTAACATACCGGTATGTAAGTAATCGATGTTTGGACATTTGTCCATTGATTCATGAATCGCCCATGTTTTAACCCAGATGCATCGAAGTATCAATAATTTTTCCCACCTCTAGTAGTGCAGACAAATACAGTCAAACCTGTTTTAGCGGCCACTTGTCTATGGCGTCCACAAAAATGTCCTCCGCAGGGAAACATTGTTTTAGAAACCCTATCTTTAGCGGCCACCTGTTTAACACGGCCACTTATTTTGCATCCCAGAAATGTTTTTTTAGGTTTAGGGTTATTTATTTTTGGGAGTGGTGGTAAGTAAGGCGAGGTGTGCTATGCAAAGAGGCGAAAGCAGAAGGAGTGACGTCAGACGCCATCTGGAGATCGTGTCGGACGGTACAATTTTTTTTGCAGAGCCACACTCTGGATTATTTCTTTCAATTCCCTTTTTTTAAATTACATTAGAGCAATATCAACCATCAGCCAACACCTCATGGATGAGGAGGATACACTGATCAGTGCTGAGGCAGCCCAGGACCCGACTCCGCCTCTTAAACCCCTTCCGCAATGTCACCAAAAGGCCTAATCAAAGTGCTGTTTCTGAGCTAAATAGCCTACTGGAGTATTAGAACCGGCCAGGACAGGATCCTGTACTTTAGGAAGATTATGGTGTGGAAGCAGGATCTGACCTGGAGAAACTTTAATTTCTTCAACAAAGAATGGACATTTTGGAGAACAGAGGAGGTGGTGGACATCACCCTCAATGTAGAGGATAGGCTTAGGGCAGCAATGGAGGCCATGGCTGGAGAGGTGAAGGGTTATGTGGATACCAAGTTGCAGAGTTTCGACCAAGTATGTTACGTCTTGGGGGGCGCATTGCTGCGCTGGTAGCGTTCCTTCCAGGGCAGACGACAAGCAGGAGTAGCGTGCAGGTAAGATTAAGGTTTTTTTTTAATAAATTAAATGCAGGACAAAAATATAAAACTGAGGATACTAGCAAGGGTGAAAAACGAGGAATGCTAGTGTGTACAAAATCACTACAGCGAGGAGAAAAAACAGGAGAACGTAAATGTTGCCTATAGCAAACATTGACCCAGCAACTACTGCTGGGTGACAGGAAACTATAAAGGGGAGTGATTAACCAAAACACCTGGTGGGGACACTAATTGCAAAATTAAGACAGGTGAGGAGAATCAGTGCCCATGGAAACCAACAGAAAACAGGGAAAGACGGTGCACCCAGGAAGCAGACTAAAACAGAAAAACTACCAAACATAAATCATGCCATGACCCGGGTAACGGATCATGACAAAGTAGTCGTAGCATGCCTGTGTCGACGACATAAAAGGTGGGGCGAGGAACAAAAAAAGACTGTTGATAAAACCCAACTGTCTTGGCGACCAGCTAGCTTCTCCACCACTGCAGCCGCTATACCAACCGGCCAACTGACATAGACATCACCTTCCACCACCAGACCACCTATCAAGATAGAATTTACCCAGTTTGGAGAGTCCAGGACCTCAGCTGATGTGACAGACTGCATTGAACAGTGTGTACATTTCCTGGCACTCTGGCCTTTGTGTGAGGCTGAACTTGAGCGTGGGCCGAGTTGAAGACAAATCTTGCTGCTATGGTTCCCAATAGCCTTTGCGGCTCCAAAGGAGATACAGTCCTCGACTCAGGATGCACCTAATCCCTGATGAGTCATTCTTTTTGGAAGACTGTGAAGAAGGAGCCAACTTGCATAACAACGTTCGTAATGGCCAGTGGGCAAGACAACAAAAGCCAGCCTGCATGACTTCAACAGTACACCACTACATGAAACAACCGATAAGACCCCTGCCACGGTGACCCCTGGAACGATTAGTGCACAAAGTTCCACCACCACACACATCTGCATCCCACAGAGTACAGAAACACACAGCCACAGGAGGAAGTGGAGAGCCATGTAGGTGCAGGCTGATATTTATTCTGCGAGATGACTTGTGTTGTATTAAGGGAAATCTTATATTATGGCTAAAGATAACAAATATTTTATTGATTTTTTTAATTTCGCATCTTCTTCCTCCGTCAGAATAAAAAAAAGGTGCAAACTTAGCTGTACCTCATTGTCTTTCATAGACACGACTACATCCATCTTACCTTTTCTGAGGGCGTGCTGTGTTCTGCCTGCGGAAACTGCGTTGTTAAACCTGTAATTGTTTTGCATGCAGTACTAATTATGTGAATGTGGTTTCACATGAATATTCAAAGACGCAAAAACATCTGTATTATTATCTATATTTGATTTATTACACTGCTGCGTTCACTGGGGCTGGTCTGTTTATTTCTTTGGTAATTAGTTATCGCTGAACTCTGACTAAGATGGTCCTAAAGCCAGCAACTCAAAAAGTTATGGACAGAATTTGATGAAATTTTAATATCAGAAATGGGATCAGGAACAACTAATTAGATTTTGCTATTTCTGTTACCTAATCACACATTCTCGATCAGGGGTGCCCAAACATTTTGCCTACAAGAGGCAAAAGGAAATGAAACACACTGATTTTAAGTGAGTGATGAGTTTTACTACCTCTAAAAAGGTGGCGATCAAACTTTCATAGATTGCATCTAGTTATTCTTTTAAACATGCTTGTGTGAGCTTTAGTTCAGTACGGATATGTACTACATTTCGGAAGCCACCATTTGTTTGTAAATCAAGATCGGACCAAATTCAACCTGCATTAAATGGCCACTTTTGTTGTTCCCGTTGAGTAGTCGCGAGAGACAGCTTTGACTATCTGAAAAGCTCTTATGTTTTTTTTTTTAAATAAAGAAAACACATTTTCTGCTTTGCTTCTTTTAGGTACTTTGATATCTCGATGGAAATTCTCCCCAAAGTCAAAAGCTCTTCTGAAATCTATGGCATGATGGTAAGTTTTATTCACAACACAAGCCATCAACACACTTTTCACTCCAGTACTTTCCTGCTGTGAAACACACATTGTGTAACTTTTTCATTTACACAACTCTCTTTAGAACAGCAAAGTTAGGCTGAATCCCAACTCTCATTCTTAGCCCTTCATCGTATTCCTAAAAGTAAGGGGCAAGATGAAGTAGTAAAAAATATACCCCTAAGAAATGAGACACCACTCGTTTCCCGCTATGTCATCAGCTCAACTTAATTGGTGGCTGTGACGTAGGCAGTAAAATTACTCCACTACCATGTAATATGTTTCATTACAGGTATTTGACAGAAAATAAGCTATAAAAGCAAACATCACTGTATTCAGAAGATACAATATGTAAATTAATTGCGTTAGCTGGTCGTCATGATGAGTGACTGCCGCCCCAGTGTGCCCACAAAGCAGCTCTCTTATATTTCCCCCTCGCTCAAAAGTCACGTTGCATTTATGAGTCCATAAATGCAAACTAAACTGTTGGAAAACAAAACTCTCCAAACAGTAACACATTAACAGACGCAGATACAGTGGAAGCTTGATTTACAAACTTAATTGGTTGTTGAACATGGTTTGTAAACCAAAACATTGTAAATTGAAACCGAGTTCCCCCATAAGAATCAATGTAAACATTAACAATTAGTTCTAACCTCGATAAAAGTCTCTATTTTAGTAAAGAAAAATACACACTTTAAAGACACTGTAATGTGTATACACACACACACACACACATACATATACATATATATATATATATATATATATATATATATATATATATATACTGTATATACACACCGTATTTTTCGGACTATAAGTCGCTTCGAAGTATACGTCGCACCGGCCGAAAATGCACAATAAAGAAGGAAAAAAACATATATACGTCGCACTGAAGTATAAGTCGCATTTTTGGGGGAAATTTATTTGCTAAAATCCAACACCAAGAATAGACATTTGAAAGGCAATTTAAAATAAATAAAGAATAGTGAACAACAGGCTGAATAAGTGTACGCCACATGACGCACAAATAACCAACTGAGAACGTGCCTGCTATGTTAACGCAACACAGCATGGCAAGAGTCATTCAAATAACTATAACATATAGAACATGCTATATGTTTACCAAACAATCTGTCATTCCCGATCGCTAAATCCGATGAAATCTTCCTCCCCGGTGTCGCCTCTGGTATGCGCCGTTTCCTTTCTTTCTGCTGCTCGATCGCCGTTTTCTGCTGCATATTTCACTACGTCCGGCTTGTAATCTGCAGTATATGATTTCCTTTTCGGTGCCATTTTAGTTTAGCCCTTCTCAGTTTTTATAAGTTACCGCCAATGTTGAAATAATCAATTTTAATAGCTACGGATGTAGCAGCAGTTAGCATCCCATGACCCTCAACGCACTTCTGCCATGACGCACAATGCACTTCTGCCATGACCCGCCCCTGCCGAATTCTTATCGGTTGACGTGTGCGACGATTGCTGACGTGTGTGTGACGAATGCGGACATTTGTTTCGTCTCTTACGCGAATGAGATAAATAATATTATTTGATATTTTACGGTAATATGTTAATAATTTCACACATAAGTCGCTCCGGAGTATATGTCGCACCCCCGGCCAAACTATGAAAAAAACTGTGATTTATAATCCGAAAAGTACGGTATATAGAATATTTATAACACAAATATCTACAGAAGCAAAAAACAAGTACAAAATGTTTAAAAAACAAGCTAACTGGCATACTACAAACACAAAGGAAAGAATATTACATTCAATTATTGGACCAGAACAAAAACAATATGGAAGCTAAATAGCATGATTAAAACTGGTGGTAAGAAGGATTATCCTAAATACTTCTCAGATGGAAATGTAAAAAATGACAATATGAACGAAGTAGTTGAAAGCTTCAATAAGTACTTTGTGAACATTGAACCAAATCTGGAAGAAAATATTCCAGATTTCCAGGACTTGAATGACACTAAAGACAGAAATCCGAACTCTATGTTCCTCGGATGTGTGACAAAAGAGGAAATAATCAGTATTGTGAAAAAATATAAATCCAAGACCTCAACTGATTGTAACAGATTTTATATTAAAACGATAAAAAAAGGTTATTGAAGAGATTTCAGAACCTATAACATACAAACCCGGTTTCCATATGAGTTGGGAAATTGTGTATAAACGGAATACAATGATTTGCAAATCCTTTTCAACCCATATTCAATTGAATGCACTACAAAGACAAGATATTTGATGTTCAAACTCATAAACTTTATTTTTTTTTTGCAAGTAATAATTAACTTAGAATTTCATGGCTGCAACACGTGCCAAAGTAGTTGGGAAAGGGCATGTTCACCACTGTGTTACATGGCCTTTCCTTTTAACAACACTCAGTAAACGTTTGGGAACTGAGGAGACACATTTTTAAGCTTCTCAAGTGGAATTCTTTCCCATTCTTGCTTGATGTACAGCTTAAGTTGTTCAACAGTACGGCGTCTCCGTTGTGGTATTTTAGGCTTCATAATGCGCCACACATTTTCAATGGGAGACAGGTCTGGACTACAGGCAGGCCAGACTAGTACGTGCACTCTTTTACTATGAAGCCACGTTGATGTAACACGTGGCTTGGCATTGTCTTGCTGAAATAAGCAGGGGTGTCTATGGTAACGTTGCTTGGATGGCAACATATGTTGCTCCAAAACCTGTATGTACCTTTCAGCATTAATGGCGCCTTCACAGATGTGTAGGTTACCCATGCCTTGGGCACTAATACACCCCCATACCATCACAGATGCTGGCTTTTCAACTTTGCGCCTATAACAATCCGGATGGTTCTTTTCCTCTTTGGTCCGGAGGACACAACGTCCACAGTTTCCGAAAACAATTTGAAATGTGGACTCGTCAGACCACAGAACACTTTTCCACTTTGTATCAGTCCATCTTAGATGAGCTCAGGCCCAGCGAAGCCGACGGTGTTTCTAGGTGTTGTTGATAAACAGTTTTCGCCTTGCATAGGAGAGGTTTAACTTGCACTTACAGATGTAGCGACCAACTGTAGTTACTGACAGTGGGTTTCTGAAGTGTTCCTGAGCCCATGTGGTGATATACTTTACACACTGATGTCGCTTATTGATGCAGTACAGCCTGAGGGATCGAAGGTCACGGACTTAGCTGCTTACGTGCAGTGATTTCTCCAGATTCTCTGAACCCTTTGATGATATTACGGACCGTAGATGGTGAAATCCCTAAATTCCTTGCAATAGCTGGTTGAGAAAGGTTTTTCTTAAACTGTTCAACAACTTGCTCACGCATTTGTTGACAAAGTAGTGACCCTCGCCCCATCTTTGTTTGTGAATGACTGAGCATTTCATGGAATCTACTTTTATACCCAATCATGGCACCCACCTGTTCCCAATTTGCCTGTTCACCTGTGGGATGTTCCAAATAAGTGTTTGATGAGCATTCCTCAACTTTATCAGTATTTATTGCCACCTTTCCCAACTTCTTTGTCACGTGTTGCTGGCATCAAATTCTAAAGTTAATGATTATTCGCAAAAAAAAAAAAGTTTATCAGTTTGAACATCAAATATGTTGTCTTTGTAGCATATTCCATTGAATATGGGTTGAAAATGATTTGCAAATCATTGTATTCCGTTTATATTTACATCTAACACAATTTCCCAACTCATATGGAAACGGGGTTTGTATGTTAGCAACCTATCATTTGAAACAGGCACATTCCCAGATAAAATTAAAATAGCAAAAGTCGTACCAATTTATAAGACTGGTGACAAACACCAGTTTACAAACTACAGACCTGTTTCTGTACTTCCACAATTTTCTAAAATTATTGAAAAACTGTTCAACAACAGATTAGACAAATTCATGAATAAAAACAAAACACTCACAGATAACCAATATGGATAAAGAGCCAACATCTCAACTTCAATGGCATTAATAGAAATAATGGAAGAGATCACCAATGCAATAGATAGAAAGAAATGTGCTGCTGCAGTGTTAATGTGCTGCTGCAGTGTTAATGGATTTAACAAAACCATTTGACACAATTAATCATAGCATCTTAATAAACACATTAGAAAGGTATGGAATCAGAGGGTTGGACTTGAACTGGGTTCGAAGCTACTTAACCAACAGGAAGCAATACGTGAAGATAGGAGAAAACACTTCTACAGAGCTGTAAATATCTTGTGGCGTACCATAGGGATCACTACTGGGACCAAAATTGTTCAATCTTTATATGAACGACATTTGTAAATTTACAGAGGACTTAAAGTTAGTATTATTTGCAGAAGATACAACTGTGTTTTGTTCAGAAGAGAACACACAAAAGCTAATACAAATAACAGAAGAAATTAACAAATTAAAAAAGATGGTTTGACAAAAACAGACTATCTTTGAATCTCAGTAAAACTAAAATAATGTTATTTGGTAAGAGTAGTAGGGAAAGTCAAACACAAATACAAATAGACGGAGTAGATATTAAAAGGGTAAAAGAAAAAACATTTTTGGGTGTAATAATAGATGATAAAATTAACTGGAAACCTCATGTAAAAAATATACAACTGTACAAGAAACACATCTAATGAATAAAGCAAAACATGTTCTGGACCAAAAATCACTTCATATTCTCTACTGCTCACTAGTGTTACCATATATGAGTTATTGTGTCGAAATATGGGGAAACAACTACAAATGTGCGCTTCATTCACTAACGGTGTTACACAAAAGATCAATTAGAATAATACATAATGTTGGATATAGAGAACATACAAAGCCTTTATTTATTGAATCACAAATATTGAAATTTAACGATTTGGTGCATTTGCAAATAGCTAAAATTATGCACAAAGCGAACTATAACCTGCTACGCAAGAATGTACAACAATTCTTCTCAACAAAAGAGAAGTCTAAATATAATTTTAGAGGAAAATCTAATATAAAACAATTGTATGCTCATAAAGGTTATCTGTATGTGGAATTAAATTATGGAATGGATTACGCAAAGAAATCAAACAAAGCACCATATATGATTCCGTTTAAGATACTGTTCAAACTACAAGTGTTCACAAAGTACACAGAACAAAAATTATGATGTACATCTTGAACCTTTTTTTTTTTGAGATATTGATTATTTATGTATTTAATATTTGTTTACTTACTATGTTATATTGTTTATTTATTCAATGTTCTGTTACTAACAAAGAACAAGGAAATGGGATAAAATTGCTATGATATGAAAAGGGGTAGGATTAAATAAGCTCTGCTTCTACCTACTCCTTTTTGGACGTGCTGTAACGAAACAACTGGAAATATGTGATGCATTACATTGTATCGTATGCATGTTCGAAATAAACTAAATCTGAACTGAGGTTTACTTTTATAGCCCTTAATCACAAATGTCTCAAAGGGCTGCACACGCCACAACAACATACCATGAATTCACCATGAATTGATTAACGTGGACACCGACTTAAACAAGTTGAAAAACGTATGCGGGTGTAGGAATGATGTTCGAAATCCGGTTCTCCCGATGCTTCGATAAGAAAAGAACCGATTCCATGGATTAAAATCCCTTTTTGAGAACCGGTTATCGTAGCCACTATACCGTATTTTCGCGACCATAGAGCGCATCGTATTAAAAGGCGCCGTGTCAGTTACGGGTGCTATTTCTGTATTTAACGCATAAATAAGGCGCAGCGTATTTTTGGGCGCAGGCATGATTAAACATACGCTAGCTTAAAACATACGCTAGCTTAAAACATACACTAGCATGCATGGACGCTGTTTTAAAAAGGCAACAGGAGCAAAGCGGAGTTAGGTTGTACTTTATGGAAGTATTTATTAATGTACTCACATTATTTTTTGATCAATCCTCATCCACAAATCCATCAAAGTCCTCATCTTCTGTGTCCGAAATGAACAGCTGGGCAAGTTCTCCATCAAACACGCCAGATTCCCTCTCGTGATTTTCAAAGTCAGTCTCGTTGCCGCGGGGCGGGGCTCCTCGGAAAAGATGCCTGCTTTTACGAAAGCTCGAACAACAGTGCAATCAGACACGTTAGCTCAAGCATCCACGATCTATTCACAGATTGCGGCGTAACTCGCCCGACGCTGCCTCCCAGTTTTCGTGAAGCTGTGTTCATCTGTCATCCATCGCTCCCATGACGCTCACAACTTCACTTTGGACGTCCTGTTTAAAAAAGTTAAAGTTAAAGTTAAAGTACCAATGATTGTCACACACACACTAGGTGTGGCGAAATTATTCTCTGCATTTAACCCATCACCCTTGATCACCCCCTGGGAGGTGAGGGGAGCAGTGGGCAGCAGCGGTGGCCGCGCCCGGGAATCATTTTTGGTGATTTAACCCCCAATTCCAACCCTTGATACTGAGTGCCAAGCAGGGAGGTAATGGGTCCCATTTTTATAGTCTTTGGTATGACTCGGCCGGGGTTTGAACCCACAACCTACCGATCTCAGGGCGGACACTCTAACCACTAGGCCACTGAGTAGGTACTAGGCCACTGAGTAGGTTTACACCCATGTCCAGCGGTTGGAGTTACTTCGTCATGCCTTAATGATGACTCCAGGTGGAAACTTTTCTTTCGGCAGCGTCTTCCCCTTGAAAATCACCATAGGTGGCAGTTTCTGTCCATTAGCATAGCAAGCTAGCACAACAGTAAAAGCCGACTTCTCTTGCCCCGTTGTGCGTATCGATTTGCTACCGTGCTGGTCCCCTTCTTCTCCACAGTGTGCTTCACCGGGATGTCAAAAGTGAGCGGCACCTCGTCCATGTTGGTGATGTGTTTGTCGGCAATTTTTTTATTTACAACACACACAGCAGCACTATATGCTCACTGGGGGCGTGCCTTTAGCGTCCTCTCTCACCTGAAACCTTCACCCTTTAACGTCCGCATGCTGTCCTCAGTCACGTCCGCCTTTCCGCCATATAAACAGCGTGCCGGTCCAGTCACATAACATCTACGGCTTTTGGAACTCAATGCACACACAACAACCTATCTGGATTCGATAAGAGACCAGGTAAGGAATCGGTTCGATAAGAGGATTCGATAATGGCATCGACATCGATAATTTCTTAACGAACATCATCCCTATTCGGGTGTTACCCTTTAGTGGTCAATTGTACGGAACATGTACTGTACTGTGTAAACTGTACTGTTTCATATAATGTATTCTCTTCCTTTGCAATCTACTAATAAAAGTTTCAATCAAAAAAACATCCTCGGCTCAGATCCCACATCAGGGCAAGAAAAAACTCAATCCAATGGAAACAACATGAAACCTTGGAAAGGACTGCAGATGTGGGGACGCAGAGGCGTCACCAACTGATGCACAGAGGAGTGGTCCACCCCGGGTCCCGACTTTGAACAACTAGCGCCTCATTCGTGTTACCTGATTACCTTTCTACGCAGGGGAGGGGGGCAGAACAGAAAAGAGAGACAGCAGATCAACTGGTCTAAAAGGGGTCTATTTAAAGGTTAAAGTCCACAAATGAGTTTTAAGATGGCACTTAAATGCTTCTACTGAGGTAGCATCTCTGTTGGGCATTCCAGAGTATTGGAGCCCGAATAGAAAGCGCTCTAAAGCCTGCAGACTTTTTTTGGACTCTGGGAATAACTAATAAGCCAGAGTTCTTAGAACACAGATTTCTGGCCGGAACATATGGTACAATACAGTCAGCAAGATAGGATGGAGCTAGACTGTTTAGTATTTTATACGTAAGTAGTAAAACCTTAAAGTCACATCTTAAGTGCACAGGAAGCCAGTGCAGGTGAGCCAGTATAGGTGTAATATGATTAAACTTTCTTGTTCTTGTCAAAAGACTAGCAGCTGCATTTTATACCAACTGTAATCTTTTAATGCTAGACATAGGGAGACCCGAAAATAATATGTTACAGAAATCAAGACGAGACGTAACGAACGCATGAATAATGATCTCAGCGTCGGCAACATTACGGAGATGAAAGAAGGCTGTTTTGATAACACTCTTAATGTGTGACTCAAGTGAGAGAGTTGGGTCGAAGATAAGACACGGATTTTTTACCGAGTCGCTTTGTGTAATTGTTTGGTTGTCAAATGTTAAGGTGGTATTATTAAATAGGTGTCGGTGTTCAGCAGGACCGATCATCAGCATTTCCGTTTTCTTAGCGTTGAGTTGCAAAAAGTTAGTGGACATCCATTGTTTAATTTCATTAAGACTCGCCTCCAGGTGACTACAATCTGGCGTGTTGGTCAGCTTTAGGGGCATGTAGAGTTGGGTGTCATCAGCATAACAGTGAAAGCTAACACCGTATTTGCATATGATGTCACCTAGCGGCAGCATGTAGATGCTGAAGAGTGCAGGGCCAACAACTGAACCCTGTAGAACTCTGCACGTTACATTAACATACTCTGAGGTCACATTGTTATGGGAAACACACTGCATCCTGTCAGTAAGATAGGAGTTAAACCAAGAAAAGGCTAAGTCTTTCATACCAATACGTGTTTTGATACGTTCTAATAAAATGTTATGATAGACGGTATTGGAAGCAGCGCTAAGATCAAGTAGCAGCAACATGGATGATGCTTCAGCATCCATAGTTAGCAATAGATCATAAGTCAATTTTTGCAAGAGTGATTTGCAATGGTTAACAGAGATTGTTAAACGATAAGTGTTCATTTTGGATTTTCGAGATAAAGGGAAGGTTTTATTATTTCATAGCTGCTGGATGACCTAAGGAGCTGATTAAAACAAATGAAAATGATTTGTTTCAGTGTCTGCTGGTGTTTTTTTTTTTTTACTTTGTGATTCACCATAAAGTGTTGGGGCGTACCTAAGCAAGCAGGTACTTGTTGCAATGTTTCGACAGGTTAAGCACAGCTACAGGAAGTGCAAAACTCACAAACCTACTTTTAAAACTAAAAGAAAATAAGGAGGAACATTACGAACAATGCTTTAAATTACAGTACATGTGATCCGGTCATAGTAAAATGTGTTAATTTTCAAACCTTCCTGTGGAAAAAGAAAGAAAAAAAAGACATGTAGTCGAAGGTTTGTCGTCATGCTCTATTAATGGCTTCTGTTATGCGCTAATTACAAAATGTGTTGGGGTTTTTTATGTGCACAAAGCTTTGAGCAAAACTCAAAGTTGTAACGAAACTTGTTTATCTGTATATCTTTGCCCAAATAAAATAAATGGTATTCATTTCGTCTTTTTTTCTTTCTGTACGTCAAAAGCTAGATTTTGTCTTGTTCATGACCGAGACCACGTAGTAGATAAAATCACCTAGAAGCATAGAAAAGAAGTGTCAGGTGGCAAATGTAAATGTTAAGCACGTTGAATAAGAAATGGTGGTGTGTCTCATGGTGCCGCCTCCAACTACAACTCAAGCGAGTTAGGAAACAAAAGCCAAGACATTGATAGACATAATATATATAAATAATATATATACATAATAAATCACTTTGTGTTTTAGCTTTGTAATTACAATTTCAAAATTTGCTGACTATTATGATTGCTGTTTATTTGCATTTTTTTAATTCAAATATTTTGATGAATAAAACATTTACTGACTATCCAAATACTATATAACTCTTGCATTGTCAATATATATTTTGCCAGTAACATCATGTTACTAATTGTGTTCTTCCTTTTACCAGAAAACAAGCAACCTTGAAGGAGTGCCGATCTCTGGGGTAAAACGTTTTTACTTCTTACAGTGTGAAGCTTTAATATTCATCTTACTTATTTTACAAAGTTGCTCTGTAATTAGCAGTGTATCAGCAAGTAGAACTGTTTATGTGCATGCAGTACTGTTCAAATGTGTTTTTTAGCAGTCATTTTGACATAAAGAATCTCACAAAAGTCACAACATATACCTCATATCAGCAACTAGTTTTGTTACAGAATAGATCTTTTCAAGAAATGAAACTACAGACTCTTCTTAAGTATAGTGGAGAAAGGAAGTATTTGAGCCCCCGTCGATTTAGTGAGTGTACAAATATATGATCTGATCAAATACTTAAATATTAACATAGTAAACCATCCTTTATTGATATTAATTGGTTCAAAGTAGGAATCATTCATTATAAATTAAATATTTTCATAGCTAGACCATAAAAAACCTGTTTACGACCTTCTAAATATATATTTTTTCCAACATGGTAGCCCTCAGTAAATAAAATAACACCCTTTATTCTCCTTTAGACTTTTTTTTATCTAATATGGCAATGCTGCCTGGGGCTGAGCCAGTCAGTGGCCATGGTACTGAATAGCACACTCTGATTGGTGTGGTGTCATCTCGTGGCCTAAACTAAAGATCAGCAACGTGATGAAGCTGCAATATTTTAATTGCGATGTGGCAAGGGGCGACTGTATTCCATTTACACTTTTTTGTGTCATGTATGTTTTTAACATTGTAGGCTCCTGACTTTATATATATATATATATACATACATACTGTATATATATGTATATACATGTACATATAATATGTATATATCAGTGGCGGGATGTGCGCTTCCACCTCGGCCTTCAGTGATGTCCGACTTCAATGATTATCTCTCAAAATACCATCATTTTTGTCACCAAATGACTATTGCTGGAGAAATACTATACAGAAACACATTTACTCACTACTGAGTATTGAATCATCTCAACAGTGTACAAAACGGGTTATTTTCTGGCACATTTAAAAATCATTAAACCCGCATCAGCAATTAAAACATATCTTATGTGGTACTTTCAAAATTAAAATTGTAACAAACATATTAAACTCACAATTTGTAGCACCCATTCAACGCCGTATAAGCCAGTGGTACCGCTCGGAGTCGGTTGAGTCGAGTGGAAGTGGCAGGCATTTCCCCATTTCATCACCGGGACAGCTGAGCTAGCTTCCGGGGTTGGCCGACGTCGCCTCACAAGATCTAGTTTCTCTTTATCCTTCTTGAAAATGGCCTTGCAAATATATATCTGCCACTTAATCAACGTTTTGTTCTCCTTCTTTGTGGGTTAAAAAAGTGAGTATTGGTGATTTCTCTGCTAGCCCGGTATGGCTACGGTGCAACACTTCCTGCTTTAGTAAATTGAAATTGCAAATTGTGATTGGATACTCACTTTGGAATGACAAGTGAGTATCCAATCATAGTCTCATTAACATCAAGCTACCTAGATAGCTACTGTCAACAACTTGTCATCTGATTGGCTATCGCAACGGTACTGGGTGTGGCTCTGCTGACTACATAGCACCGCCACGGCTCAAACAGTGAGTATCCAATCACAGCTAGAAGGCCTTACTGACTCATGATCTGATTGGCTATCGCAATTATCTATCGACTGTATGTGCTCGTTCAATTACAGTGCACAGACGCCCGCATTGTTGATTCTGAAGGCCCCGGGCAGATTTGGTACAGCATGGCAACATAAGCTAGCTGAATTCTGATTGGATAACAACTTTAACCTAAAAACAACAGCACTGGAAGGAGCATAATAAGACCTGAAGAAAATATAAATACTTTTATGTATTTAGAGAAAGTAAATAAAAAATTACTTTTATCTTTAATTATGATCATGATTTCTGGTTATGTTAGGCCAGCAGAGAATATATGTGTATACAGTATATATATTTATATATATATATATATATATATATACATGTATTTAATATATGTATTATATATATGTATTTAATATATATATATATATATATATATATATATATATATTTAATATATATGTATATATATATATATATATATATATATACATGTATTTAATATATGTATTATATATATGTATTTAATATATATATATATATATATATATATATATATATATATATATATATATATATATATATATAAAGATTTAAACTGACGTTTTTTATTAAAGAAAAAGTAATTAAATTCAGATGTTTTTTTTTTTGTTTTTTTAAATGTAATTATTTGATTCACAATTTATATTTTAATAAATGATTTGGTAAATTAAACATTTGTTGTTTTAATATACAGTATGTTTATTATATGTTTATATTATATGTCCAAACTATGATTTATTTATATTTATTTTCAATTATCTTTTCAATATTTAGACTTAAGACTTAGACTTAGACTTTAGACTTAGACTTCCTTTTTATTGTCATTTAAGTATGAACTGTACAGTACAGATAAGAACGAAATTTCGTTACATTAGCTCATGGTAGTGCAGGATAAAAAAGCAATAAAGTGCATATATAAATAAATAAATAGGTTACTGTACAGATAAATATATTGCACTTTTTCACATGCATCCACGTTTATGGATGTATGTTATATTGTCTTTTTTATTCCAGCGAGTTAATCCATTTTGGGGGGAGTTGAGGGGATAATTATGATGCGTTCAAGAGTCTTACGGCCTGAGGGAAGAAGCTGTTACAGAACCTGGAGGTTCTGCTTCGGAGGCTGCGGAACTTCTTTCTAGAGTCCAGCAGTAAAAACAGTCCTTGGTGCGGGTGAGAGGAGTCTTTGCAGATTTTCTGAGCCCTGGTCAGGCAGCGGCTTTTTGTGATCTCCTGGATAGGACGAAGAGGAGTCCTGATGATCTAGATTGATTTAGCCATTCAATGTATTATTTATCTATTAAATAATCATATAATTGATTTATTGTCCACCAAGGTGGAAACATGTCTTTGGCTCACTAAACAAAGATGACAGACAGCACTAAAATATAAACATTGTAATATATAAAAGCATAAAAGACACAATAAGAACAGAGGTTATGTAGAAATAGGAATATAAGTAAAGATAAGTCAAGGTCAGACAGGGTATCAATGAAACAAAAGTAAAGCATATGTGTATATTATATGTCCAAATACCTGTGTATATGTTACCAAGTATATTATGGAGACTTGAATTCACAGTAAAACTTTTACAATTCATTCTTACTGGTATATAGCGTGATTAGTATCTGTAAAAAGTCGACATTATTAAAAATGACTTCAGGTAAAATTTGTGTTTTTAATTAGTCAACAATAGCTTGCTCATGTTGACAATGTTGTTCTCAGTGTCTTGGTGATCAGTCGGCAGCTTTGGTTGGTCAGATGTGCTTCCAGGAAGGTCAGACCAAAAACACGTACGTCCTTCACTACGTTCTTCATCTTTGCTAGCAAACTTTTAGACTTTTGGCTTTGAAAAGTGACACATGGGCCTAAAATTTAAAAAAACTAAAATCTGGATAAGATTACCGTGTTTGTTTATTCACTGCATTTGTATTTTTGTCATGTTAGATATGGGACCGGTTGCTTCATGCTCAGAAACACAGGACACAAAGTAAGTTCCCTCACGATGATGACATGTCGTTTCTGCTCGTGTTTAACGTCTTTGGGGTTCCCCATCTCAGCCCGTGTTGTCAGAGCACGGCCTGCTCACCACCGTAGCCTACAAGCTAGGGAAGGAGCAGCCTGCTTGCTATGCTTTAGAGGTTTGGAACATCCATGTTTGATCCATCAATGTTCTCCAAGTGGTGCTGCTGTTACACACCAACACTTTGTTTTACAGGGCTCTGTGGCGATCGCTGGGGCGGTGGTGCGATGGTTGAAAGACAACATGGGCATCGTGCAGTCATCCTCAGACATCGGTATTCAATACTCATTCAATACTTGTCCCTTGTCACAAAACTCCATTACACGGAAAGATATGCGGGTAAACAGACTGGTTTGTTTCGTGCAATGTACACAAGTACGATAACCGAGACCGTATATGAAAACGGATCAAAATAATTTCTGTCAAAAACACGCTAATAGGGGTGTACGAAAACCGGGGTACTACTGTGCACTTAAACAAAAAAACACCCTTTTTTTAAAAACAGCAAAAATTAGTCATGAGAAAAACTTGAAATGTTAAAGGGAAACTGCACTTATTTAAGAATTGTGTCTATCCTTCACTATCATTATGAAAGACATGACAACAGATGTATTTTTTTATGCATTCTAAAGTCCGCTTGTATTTTTTTATGCATTCTAAAGTCCGCTTACAATGGAGCCTGAGGGAGCCGCTCTATTCCATACTTGCCAACTTTGAGACCTCCGAATTCGGGAGATTTGGGGGGTGGGATGGACTAGATGGACTTCCCTAATGACATCATGGAGACCCATGGAGGAGTATATTTATAGCTAGAATTCACTGAAATTAAAGTATTTCTTATATATATATATATATATATATATATATATATATATATATATGTATATATATATATATATATATATATGTATATATATATATATATGTATGTATGTATATGCAGTGTTGGGTTAGTTACTGAAAACCAGTAACTAGTTACAGTTACTAGTTACTTTATTTCAAAAGTAACTCAGTTACTTACACCAAAAAGTAATGCGTTACTGTGAAAAGTAACTATTTAGTTACTTCTTTTTTTTTTAAAGCTCCCATTAATGCCCTTTTTGCCTTCATTTCAGTACTGTTATTGCACTGGAGAATAATACAATCTGTTGATCAACTTGACATGCATTTTTATTTTCCTTTTAACATAATTAATGAAAAACAGTGCAACATAAAAAGGCATTCCTCCTTTCTTTAAACTTGGACCAATGACCATTAATAAAAAACAAGTTTAAGTGCAACATAAGAAGAAACATCATCTTCCTTGAAACATAGGTAGTGAAATAAAGCCTGACATCTGGAGTGATGCTGCTGTCTTCCACACTTGGAGCCATGGATTGTAGAATCCTTGTTTTCAGTGGCAGGATCATTGACACAGATGGTGAAGTTTCAGTGCTCAGTAGAGATGTAACACTTTTGAGGGGTTTAAGCACCTAGAGGACCTCATCTGCCACTCTCACATCATCATCAGACAGGGTGACATTTGTCTTCAGGGTGTTGTGGGTCAATGCAGAGTATATAGCTGCCTGCTGCTCCAACATATCATAAGTGGAGTTCCACCTCGTTGGGACATCATGTATGAGCAGGCAGCTTTAGCATTTCTTGCTTTGTCTTAAGCACATGAGCAGCTGTTGTGCTTGGGTGGAAGTAAGAAACCTTCCTGATCCTCCCAAAGAGGCGCTCCGTCCTATTGACTGAGATTCCCTTCTGTGATGCCAAATTCACTACATGTGCAAAGCACCTATCTGTGGTCCCAGTCCTGCCTTATTCTCTGTAATTATTTGATTTTTGGCATTATCACGTGTGACTGGGATATCTTTATCTTCCATTCCTCCACTGCTTGTGTCAGTACCTGCGCAAGGTGACTCTCGTAGAGGGGGCGTGTCTTCTCATCTCCCAGTCTGCTGTGATGAAGTGAGCGCTTATAGTTCCGCTGGACGTCCAGCCGTCTGTCATGAGCGCAACAGATGATGCTCGGGATAGTTCATCCACAACTTTTTTCTTCTCCTGCTCATAAAGATCTGGCACAATCTTATTGCTGAAGTGGGTGCGCGACGGGATGTCGTAACGTGGTTCAAGCACGTTCAGCATGTGTTTAAAACCCTTGTTTTGCACAACCGAATCTGCACTTATAAACACACCGATTCAATGGCGCTGGGCGTTCAAGCTCCTCCGTTATTGCGCTCGCCATGACCACGCTGTGTGTGGACTGAACGTGCCAACAACTTTTTTTTTTGTTTCATATATCAAACCGCGGATCAAACCTCCCCTCCCCGCCCCCCACCCCCACACACACACATAGACCGCGCCTCTTTTCTTCTCTCCGGCTTGTGACAGAGGAAGATTCAGAAGAACGGCACCGCAGCGCTTCTGTTTCTAGGCGATACTACATCAAAAGTAACGTAAAATAACGCAGTAACGCATCATGTAGTAACGGTAACTAAATTACTGAATTAAAAAAAATAACGCGTTAGATTACTAGTTACCGCCGAAACTAACGGCGTTACAGTAACGCGTTACTTTGTAACGCGTTAGTCCCAACACTGTATATATGTATGTATATATATGTATATATATATATATATATATATATATGTATGTATGTATATATATGTGTATATATATGTATATGTATATGTATATGTATATATATATATATATATATATATATATATATATATATATATATATATGTATGTATATATATATACATACATCATTTTAAAGAGGATTGAAGAATTTTATGAAGAACTCTATCAAAGCAGTCAGTCAGTGGACCTTCAATTATCCATAGACTCAGAAGAAATTCCAGACATCACATATTGGGAGGTGCAGTATGCAGTCAAAAACATGAAACGAGGGAAAGCACCAGGACCAGATAATATTTTAATTGACACAATTAAAGAGGGGGAGGATGTCATTGATAAGGAGCTGGCGAAGCTATACACAGCTTGCTTACATCAGGGGAAAGTGCCAGAGAAGTGGAAAGAAGCTAACATGATCATCCTTTTCAAGAAAGGGGACAAGAGGGACCTCAAGAACTACAGACCTATTAGCCTTCTTTCAAACATATACAAGTTGTTTACAAGAATCCTGACAAATCGAATGGAAAATACACTTAATAGCCACCAACCCAGAGAACAAGCAGGGTTTAGGAGTGTTTTTTCTACCATGGACCATATTCATACATTGAATCAGATCAAAGAAAAATGCCAAGAATACAACAAACCACTTTGTATGGCCTTCATAGACTATGAAAAGGCATTTGATTCGGTGGAGACACAGTCGGTTCTAAAAGCTCTGCAAGATCAAGGAATTCATCATAAGTACATTATTACTCAAGGACATCTACACAAACTGCACTACCACAGTTACGATGCACAAACCAAGCGAGAAAATCCACTTAAAGAAGGGTGTCCGACAAGGCGATACAATTTCGCCTAAACTGTTTACAGCTTGTTTGGAAGGCATATTTCGCTCTCTGGAGTGGGAGGATAAAGGAGTTGATATCAACGGAGACAAATTTAATCATCTGAGGTTTGCAGATGACATTGTTGTCTTGGGAGAGCAAATCAGTGAAGTGGAAAATATGCTTAAAGACCTTGCAAATGCCAGAAAATGTTGTGGATTGAAAATTAATATGAAGAAAACAAAAGTTATGGCAAATTCCATGGTACCTCATGGACCTGTGACTGTTAATGGAAATGAAATTGATGAAGTTAATGAATATATCTATCTAGGGCAGAGAGTTAGCCTGAAAGAAAAGAGTCAAGAACAGGAGATAGGGAGGAGAATCAGATTGGGCTGGTGCCAATATGGAAAACTGAGCAACATCATGAGAGGAGAAATACCGTTAAGCCTAAAAAGAAAGGTCTTTAATCAATGCGTGTTACCAACCATGACATATGGAGCTGAAACCTGGGCATTGTCAAATAAAATGGAAAAGAAAATAGCAGCAGCACAACACAACATGGAAAGAAATATGCTCGGAATCACATATAAAGACAGAAAAACAAATGAATGGGTGAGAAAACAAACGCAAGTCCAAGACATTATGAGAACTATCAAATTAAATAAGTGGAAGTGGGCTGGACATATCAGTAGGAGAACAGATAATAGATGGACTTCCCTAATGACATCATGGAGACCCATGGATGGGAGCAGAAATAGAGGAAGACAGAGAGTGAGATGGCGAGATGAAATAGACAAATATTGGGGAACAGTGCAGTGGCAGGGAGCAGCTAGAGATCGTTTACTATGGCAGAAACATGCTGAGGCTTTCGTCCAGCAGTGGACTGACAACGGCTGATGATATATATATATATATATATATATACATATATATATATATATATATATATATATATATATATATATATATATATATATATATATATATATATTACAGTAAACAGTATGAAAACACAGTTATTCTACTAACTGTACTGTACTTGCTGCTTACTTTAAAAAAAAAAACCTCTTACCTTTCACTATTTGAGTAGCTTTTGTTCTGCCATTTGAGTACTGGCATAATCCTAGGAATGTAGGCTCATACGACTTCTTTGTTTGTCTTGTCTTTGTTGCACAAGATGTAATTCAACCACACAACAGCTCCAATGTGTGTCTCTCCCTTTTCCCGGCAAAACTCGAACACCCACTTCCTATTAACAACGTAACTTGTCTATCTTTCCCGGAAGTCCCGCCCCCCAGCCAAAGCCATTGGCTAACACCCCGTAGCCAGCTGCTGCAGTATTAACGTGCCGACTGGAATAAACACACGCTGAGAAATAGCTCCGTGCCTGCCTACTTTATGGGTTATAGATAAACCTATGGATAACGGAGACATATATAATAGTCTCCTTTTCAGGTGAGAGACGGCGCTAAAGGCAGTGCCTTTAAGGCACGCCACCAATATAGTTGTCCGGCTGGAAATCGGGAGATTTTCGGGAGAATGGTTGTCCCGGGAGATTTTCGGGAGAGGCACTGAAATTCGGGAGTCTCCCGGAAAATTCGGGATGGTTGGCAAGTATGCTATATTCTGCCTATAAAGCTCCTAAAAAAAACATCCAAAAACCTACACTAAAGTTTTACATACATGATGTAAGTTTATATGCAATGTGGTAACGGGCACATTTAAAATAACATTTAATGTTTACGTATTTAGATCATTTTAAGCAGAGTAATTTCAAAAATTCATCACAACGTTCGCTTTTTTCCAACAACATCACTGATTACTGTTCACTGCAGGCTTTATGAGAGACAACAAACACTATAAAACATCACTTATTTTACAAGATCTTCTATCATTAGGGTGCCTGCCGACTGCTGGGATATTCATGTATTCCCATTTAGGTGAAGAATTACTAATAATCCTTGCGAAGAAAAGGGGAGTGGGACCAAGTGTCGTTTTGTGTCGTTTTCACCATTTCCGGGTCAAAATTGGCTGTCAAAGTGTACCAACTTGTCGGAATACTTCTCTGTCCTTCTACTATCCAGGAGATAGGCATGATTAAGGATTTAGAATAAAGTTTGACCAGCAAGGAAACAAGGAAGCAGCTGATCAGTCGATCATGTCAACATAGACACACAACCTTGCGATCACGGCGCCGCTCTAAATAGTTTGTCTGCGTTAGCGCTTATAATAACAATATCACTAATACTTGGTTAATATTCAAGTCACAAAATGTAAATGGAGTATTGTTGGCACTCTTTGGATGTTTTTTTGTTGTTGTACGCATTATCATTGATACAATGTAATGCATTAGCATGTAAAGAATACAATGCATTTGCATAAATAAGATATAAAAATAATTAGTATATACGATATTAAATGCATTAGCATACGTATGTTATAATGCATTAGCATATCCATCCATTTTCTACCGCTTATTCCCTTTGGGGTTGCGGGGGGCGCTGGAGCCTATCTCAGCTACAAACGGGCGGAAGGCGGGGTACACCCTGGATATATATCATATATTTCATTAGCATCTTTATGACACAATGTATGACCATATTGACGTTAAATGATTTTCTTATCTATGATAGACTGCATTATCATATTTAGGACATTATTACATTAGCATATGTACAATATAAAGCATTAGCATATCTACAATAGATATCTATGTTAGCTACAATATAAATCATTAGCATATCTACGATATAATTCATTAGCATGTTTACAATAAAATGCTTTAGCTTATCTATGATATCAATCATTAGCATATATGGTAAATGTTATGATGCATTAGCATAGCTACATTATAATGGGAATCAGCACCTCCAAGTCCGAGTCCGTGGTTCTCGCCCGAAAAAGGGTGGAGTGCCATCTCCGGGTTGGGGAGGAGATCTTGCCCCAAGTGGAGGAGTTCAAGTACCTCGGAGTCTTGTTCACGAGTGAGGGAAGAGTGGATCGTGAGATCGACAGGCGGATCGGTGCGGCGTCTTCAGTAATGCGGACGCTGTATCGATCCGTTGTGGTGAAGAAGGAGCTGAGCCGTAAGGCAAAGCTCTCGATTTACCGGTCGATCTACGTTCCCATCCTCACCTATGGTCATGAGCTTTGGGTCATGACCGAAAGGACAAGATCACGGGTACAAGCGGCCGAAATGAGTTTCCTCCGCCGGGTGGCAGGGCTCTCCCTTAGAGATAGGGTGAGAAGCTCTGTCATCCGGGAGGAGCTCAAAGTAAAGCCGCTGCTCCTCCACATCGAGAGGAGCCAGATGAGGTGGTTCGGGCATCTGGTCAGGGTGCCACCCGAACGCCTCCCGAGGGAGGTGTTTCGGGCACGTCCGACCGGTAGGAGGCCACGGGGAAGACCCAGGACACGTTGGGAAGACTATCTCTCCCGGCTGGCCTGGGAATGCCTCGGGATCCCCCGGGAGGAGCTGGACGAAGTGGCTGGGGAGAGGGAAGTCTGGGCTTCCCTGCTTAGGCTGCTGCCCCCGCGACCTGACCTCGGAAAAGCGGATGAAGATGGATGGATGGATGGATGGACATTATAATGCGTTAGCATGTCTACAATATAATTAAATAGCATATCTACATCATGATGCATTAGTATATCTACATTATAATGCGTTAGCATGTGTACAATACATTGGCGTGTCTATGATAGCGCAGATATTCATGTTTTCTGTGATTTTGTCATTCTAGAGAATTTAGCTGCCACAGCAGGAACGTCGTATGGTTGTTATTTTGTTCCTGCTTTCTCCGGACTTTATGCTCCATATTGGGAGCCCAGTGCACGCGGGTAAGACATTTTTTTATTAACTTCTTTTAATACATATCATACTTTTTACATACCTGCAGTACACCCCCCCCCCCCCCCCCCCCCCCCCAGCCCACGCAAAACTCTGTTAAAATAGTCTCAATTGTTAGTGCTGTTTCTGTTTCTGAGTTATTAAAGATTCTTTTGTAGGTCAATTAAAGTTCAACCAGCCCGCAATTTTTTTTCCAAATAAAACCAAAAGTCTTGTTTGTGCTGGTTTGTGCAGTTAAAATGATTGACTGTGCTGCATTACAATTTATGAAAGTGAAGAAGAACAATGCAAAACAAAAACAAACTTTCCAAATTTAACCAAAAATAGTCTTGTTTGTGCTGCCTTTATTTTGAATATGTTTAGGTTTTTGGGCTGTGACATGAGCAAGACCTTTCCCCAATCAAACAAAAATAGTGTTGAAC
The DNA here is from genome assembly GCF_033978685.3 of Nerophis lumbriciformis. Lineage (NCBI taxonomy): Eukaryota > Metazoa > Chordata > Actinopteri > Syngnathiformes > Syngnathidae > Nerophis > Nerophis lumbriciformis. The sequence goes on along the minus strand of NC_084578.2, from coordinate 25,521,458 downwards.
AGTCATGATTGCATTACTTGACCGTAACTTCTTGGTGCCTCTTCCTCCTTGCTAAGTTGTCATGTCTACCAAAACATGCTTAATCAAAAAGGAATGCAAAGCAAGTGTTTTAGTCCTGCAATTACATGATTTCAAACGAGCTTCAATGCTGAAGGGCAGTAGACTGTGGAGAAGTACTTCTGTTGATTTAAAAGTTAAGACCGTTTTAACACAGCTTTTCAAGTTTCACCTTTTCAGCACAGTATTTACGACACTAAATCACATCTCTGGTCAATGTAAATTAACACTTAGTTATGTACAAAGCTTACGGCATACTGCTAATGCAGAAATGCTTTAATGGGTAAACTAGTCTTCTAATCTATGGTATGGTACATCTGGACTGACGTCTAACAGCGAGTAACTGAAAAATGTGAAGCGAGCAGGGGCCTCATTTATTAAGACTTGCATGGATTTCCTAGTAAAAATTGACATACCCTTAAAATCTAGAAAACATGCGCACAAAAAAATTCAGATGTATTGAAGTGTGCCCATGCATTTATCCAAGCACTTTTGTTTTGTACATTCTAATCAACGTGGAATTGAGCACACTTGTTGGAGTAGCTGGGCCACTGCCTGCCCACGCTCCCGTTTAAATACGCAAATCATATTTTAAGGGGAACTGCATTTTTTTGGGAATTTTACCTATCGTTCACAATCATGAGAGACATGACGATGGATGTGTTTTTTTTAATGCATTCTAAATACTAAAATGCGATAAAAAGTCTGCGTACAATAGAGCTATGGGAGCCGCTCAATTCCGCCTATAAAGCACTTAAAAAACATCCAAACATCTCCATTAAGGTTTTATAAACATGATGTAAGTACAGTATATATGTGATGTAGTAACAGGCACATAACATTTTATAATATATACTATATATAATTAATATATAATTATATATTTAATATTTACGTATTTTGATCATTTTAAGCATACGCGGCGCATTAATTAAAAAAAACGCATCACGCGGAGAAACAGGGTCAAGGGGAACAAGTGTCTTTCCGTGCAGTTCTCGCCATTCCGGGGTCCTAAATGGCTGCCAAAGTGTACCAACTTGTCGGATTACATTCTCAGCCATCTACTTTCCAGGTGAGATGCATGATTTATGATCTACAATAAACTTCCAAAGAGCAGGGAAGCGACAGCAGACCAGTCGATGATGTAAACATAGGCACACATGCTAGTGATCACATTGCCGCTATAAATAGTTTGTCTGCGTTAGCGCTTATAAATTCACTAATACTTGGTTAATATTCAAGTCGCATGTAAATGGAGTATTGTTGGCTCTTCTTGAATAGTTATTTAATTTTATGGACGGAATAGAGGACCTCCCATTGGCTGAGCTGTAAGCTGACTTTTATTTACGTTTAATATTTAGGATGCATAAAAAAAAATCCATCCATTGTCATGTTTTTAATAGTGATTGTGAACGATAGGCAAAATTCCAAAAAAAGTGCAGTTTCCCTTCAAGTTAGCAATGTGCCTGCAGATCCCACCCACCACAAAGTCAGAAAACACAAATAATGTTAAAGACGGCAAAAAAAAGAATTTCACTGACAATGAGTTGAGGTGCTTCTTGCTGGAGTGTAAAAATGTACTCTATATACACTCGATATTTTGTAAAAGGTGACGTCACTCTCGGAAACTTTGACTTTAAAAAGTAGGCAGCACAATCAATCATTTTAACGGCAAACAAACAAACAACAAATAGTTTTGGTTGAAATTGGAGAAAACCATTGGGCTGGTGACGTCACTAATGGGAGCTTTCATCTTTGATATTGCAAAATGAAAACAATAAAAACAATATTTTTTAATGGCACAGACCAGCACAAAGTCAACCCAGACAAATGAGACTATTTTGGTTAAATTTGGAGAATGTTACGTTCTGCTCTTTGTGTAGGTGGCGTGACCCCAAGATGCAATGACATAGGGGCAGTTGATTTGAATAAAGTATTTAATGACAAAAAGAGGTACTCAAAAGTTGATGCACAATATACAAAAAAATGCAAAAACTACAGAGGGGCTAGATAATGTACACAGGAATGCACAGGCAAAAGGTCCATGAAGCAACAAAAACATAAAACTGAACAAAATCCAGAGTCTAAAAAAACTCACATTTCGCACTCATAGAAGCTAGCAGGCGTTACGTCGTCACCTGTTGTCGGCGGAGGTGTCATAACTACGACGGTTAGCCGAATAAAAAACATAGCGGTTTTCAGTATGCATCTCTACACCTTTATCGGACCACCGAGAGACTCCAACAAGATGTTTTCTCCTTGATACCATTAGCCTGCCATGACATTAGCCTGAGAATTTTTAAACGCCGATACTGTGATAATTACCATACCGTTACATCCATAATATCTACAGCGCATTTGGAATGTATTCATAGTGCTTCATTTTTTTCACATTTTGTTTGTTACAGCCTTATTCCAAAATGGAAAAAAATAAAGTTTTCAAATTTTGCTAATTTATTGAAAATAAAAACAATTACAAACCACATGCACATAAGTATTCACAGTGATTTTTTTATTTTTAATAAATTTGCAAATTGAAAAAAAAACTTTTCACGTTGTCATGTGTAGAATTCTGAAGAATTTTATTTTGGAATAAGGATGTAACATGACAACATGTAAAAAAGTGAAGCTCTGTGAATACTTGTCGGATGCACTGTATGTATTGTGAAAATGAGATATTTTTAAGTATTATTTTTTCATCCATATTCATGTTTAAAGCTGCTAGTATTTTCCCATGTAGTGTGTCTTTTCGTGACCTCCTTGCTTTTATCTTATTTCCGCTACCTACTCAGTGGCCTAGTGGTTAGAGTGTCCGCCCTGAGATCGGTAGGTTGTGGGTTCAAACCCCGGCCGAGTCATACCAAAGACTATAAAAATGGGACCCATTACCTCCCTGCTTGGCACTCAGTATCAAGGGTTGGAATTGGGGGTTAAATCACCAAAAATGATTCCCGGGCGTGGCCACCGCTGCTGCCCACTGCTCCCCTCACCTCCCAGGGGGTGATCAAGGGTGATGGGTCAAATGCAGAGAATAATTTCGCCACACCTAGTGTGTGTGTGACAATCATTGGTACTTTAACTTTAACTTTAACTTTAGTAAACTCTTTGTTTTGTCTTAAGGGCTCCTGTTTGTCGGCTCACAGAGCTGTTTTGGCCAGTTCCTTGTCTGTTTTGAAAAAGCAGCTGCGTTCCTTTCTGGGCGAGAGGGACCGTTTTCGCTCTTCATAAGATTACTCTTTTTGTTTGAATTTAGACCTCTTCTTGCTGATGCTATTGTGGCATTGTAAGGGCTGGTCTCCTAAAGCTTTAGTTATCTCTGGGGTCCTTTTTACTCAACATATATGCCATCCAAAAGAACTTGGGATTGACCAGTGTGGTTCATTCCCTTAGTGGAAGACTGGTCACGCAACAGTATATACATAATTAATGCTAGCTAAAAGCTCAGCAAAACAATTTAGCATAATCATCTAATTATCCAAGTCTGGATTGTGGGGTCAGCAATCTTAGTAGGAAAGTCCAGACTGCTTAGTCTCTGGCCACTTCTTCAACTGGAGGAACATTGAAGCTTTCTCAGACAAGCTGTGAGACATAACCCCCTTGTCCAAGGTCTACCCTAGGGCCTTCTTCTAGCTGGGCATGGTGGGAACACTTCACTCGGGAGGCGTCCAGGGGGCATCAGGACTAAATGTTGAACCACCTCAACTGACTCCTCTCAATGTGAAGGAGCAGGGACTATACTCTGTTCTTTGTTTTTTTTTTTTTGTTCTATGCTTTTTTTTAACCTGTAAAGCACTTTGGTTCAATTTAAAAGTTGTCGTAAACGTGCTATATAAATAAAGTTGACCTGACTTGACTTGACTCTGAGCTCCTCCCGGGTCACCGAGTTTAACAACTCAAAAAAAAAAAATATATATAAATATATATATTTTTTTACTATTTCCCTTGCATTTTTATTAATGCAATGGCGATATTTGCTGTGAAAAGTTGGGCGGCATGTTTGAGGCGTGGTGCTGATCAGCTCGTGTGTGTTGCAGCATCATCTGTGGTCTCACACAGTTCACCAACAAAAGCCATTTGGCGTTTGCTGCTCTGGAGGCCGTCTGCTTCCAAACCAGAGAGGTATCATTTATCCCTAAACACATTTAATATACATTTATTATACGGGCAGCTTTCATTACTATTTATTCAACATTTAAATCTTTTTTATAATAATATAAAATTACACAGAAATTGATAAATTAAGGTTGACATATTTATTTATTTACAGTATGTTAAAAATTGTATAATAATGTACAATAAAGTTGTGTGTACAGGCTTAACCTTGTTTGTTATTTTAAATTGAATATATATTAGCAGGTTAAGTCAAACAACAAAGCTTTTTCACTAAAATATACAGGTGCGCGATAATTATTGGACCGATAATAATAAATGGCTTGAAAAAGAAATATTGTGCACTCTTACTAATATAATCTGGACAGTTGTATTCAAAATATATGACAAATATAATTTATATCATATCAATATATTATCTTTATGTTTTTTATTCATTCATTAATTTAATTGTAATTATGTCTTAAATAATCATTTACTCTATTACTTACATATCATCAATATTAATTGACTTGATTGTATACTGTATGTATATTATGTTTATATAATATGTTCAGATTTTAGCAACATACAACCAACACATTTAATACAATTAAATTAAATAATATTGGTGTTAGATTAAGCAAGTACAAAATGTTATAAAATATATGTTTTTTATATAATATATATAAAAAAATATTCATACCCCCTAAAGTTTTTGTTTGAATGTAAACAAAAGCTGGGACATATTTTTTTTTTCCGATATTGATAACATTTTATTTTCTGTGTTATTTCCTACAAAGAAAAAAAACTTGTCGCTTGAAAAAAAGGAACTTTTAAGTTAACATTTGCCCAGAATATGAATCATTTCAGGCTTGATTTTACATAAAAATAAGGAAATATTCATATTGAATAAGAAAATATGTATTATTATCACACTATTTATGAATAATTCATTTTGTACAACTAGTTGCCAGCAATTCATCAACAGAGCTCGTATGAATTTTCTGGTGCAGATTGTTGACGCCATGAATCAGGATAGTGGAGTTCCTCTGCTGCAGCTGCAGGTGGATGGCGGCATGACATCCAACACGTTACTGATGCAGCTGCAGGCTGACATCCTGGGAGTGTGTGTCGGTACGACAACACAACACACACCTTCTTAAAGCTGACGTTTAACACCACACGTTCTACCAACAACATTCCTCAAACTGTTAAGACAAACAGGCACATCCTTATTGGATGTTTAAAGCGTAAAATAGAAAATATTCTTGAAGATTCTTTGCTGCTACTAAATGTTTTTGTTTCAACATTTTCAAGTGTATTGCTTACTATTTAATAATCAACATTAAACCCAGGACACATTATACACATGTTACAATTTAAAAAAGCTTAATTCAACATTAATTAATATATTAATTACATATAATGTGGGACCCTCAATTTATGAATTTAATTAGTGGCCGAGCTCGTAACTCGTATCTTGCCCATTGAAATAACTTTATATTAATTTAATTGGTGCTATGCCCCAAAACATCACAATTTTAACATGTAACATGCCTTTCAAAAAGACAAACAGACTCTTAGACAAGTGGTTCTCAAACTGTTTTTACAGAGTACCACCTCAGAAAACACTTGGCTTTCTAAGGACCACCGTAATGACCAACATTAAAAATACTCTAGTGTAGTAGGCCTAAATATTCAATTAAAAAAAAGGCAGAGGTTTTATTAAACAGGTTATTAACTATGTTCGGCCACTGTAGCATTATACACAGTTTGAACAGTAACACTGTGTTTAATTAAGTGGTTATTTGACGTACCACTAGATGGAGCCTGCATACCACTGCGTACATGTAGCACAGTTTAGGAATCACTAAATATAGACAACAAATATTCTATGAAAAACAAGTACAGTAAAGTAATCCAATTTTATGTACATTTACCTTGCAGAGTGTACTTCCACGGTACTTCCACTGTAGCTCCTTTCAGCTGTTTCTTTGTCAAATACGCCATCAGCAGATTTTCCATATTTTTATGGAAAAAAATGTGCACCTTTTGGATAACATTTTATTGTCCTTGGCTGGCATTATCAACTATTTGTTTTTGGCTTTATTGGCTGATTTTTCTGTATTGACTGCCAGTACTTAGCATCAATTTCCACCTTTCCGAAACATAAATTTCATGAATGCAAACTAGTTTAGTCTCTGGCACATGACAATAGCAAGCAAGGGGGTGTATTTTAGCGGGCGGAAGTATCCATTATGAATATGAGAGACTTTAATACCGAGATTAGTTCTCTAATTGGCTTCAACTTCCTGCCACCCTCATAAAACTTTTTTTTTTTTTGCTCATGTTTGCACAGTGAAACCTTGCATGTCAGAGACCACGGCCCTGGGAGTCGCCATGGCAGCAGGGTCCGCAGAGGGTGTCAACGTGTGGAACCTGAGCCCTGATAGTCTTCCTCGCATCACTTGTGAAAAATTCGAGCCTCAGATCAACTGTGATGGTCAGAAAATAAACGGCTTTTACTTTGAAATGTAGATGTGAATGCAAAATCCTCTTATTTTGTCATCTCATAGAAAGCGACTTCCGCTTTGCTCGCTGGAAGAAGGCTGTCCAAAGATCCATGAATTGGGAAACCACAGAGTCCGACTGTACTGACGGAGGCAAGTATTTAGTCTTTTATTTTGGTATGATAAACAACTATATCAATCTTCTAACAAATAAGATTGTACTTTATGCCAACAAGTTAAAAAAAAAAACAGCAATGTTCTTTCTTGTCATCGACTAACTACACACATTTACATCTTTCACAGATGTCTGCCGTTCTTTAAATCCAATATTTTCCTGGTATCGATGAAATTGATTGATTCCATTATAAAACGATCTTGGATCAATGCCAATCTCTTTGGAGTCAAACTTGCCAAGCACAGAGCGACATACTTGAAATTTAGCAACATAAATTAATCATTCGATCAATCGTTACACCCATAATAAATATTAGAGTTGTACGGTATACCGATAGGGTGGTCTCGATACCAATATTTTGGTACCGGCACCAAAATGTATTTCGATGCTTTTCAAAATAAAGAGGATCATGAAAGAAAAAATCATTTTTGGCTTCATAGTATACATATACATCCTGGATGAAAGCATAGGGTGCCCTGCAGGGGCGTCACTAGACCTAATACTGTACTGGGGCACAAAGAATTCATGAGAGCGCGAGAAAAAAAACATATTCAGCACTCATTTATCATTTAAAAAAACATCAACATTGTGGACACTGCTTTTCGGCCTTGCCCCCAGTCAGATGTTTTCTGCTACTGTGGCAACTGCTTTCTCAGTCTCATCTCTGGGGTGTGGTCTCTCCTGGCTGTCTGTCTCTTGCTGCCCTTTAGAGATGCGCGGTTTGCGGACACAACCGCGGAGTCCGCGGATTATCCGCGGATCGGGCGGATGAAATTTAAAAAAATAAGATTTTATCCGCTCGCGGGTCGGGTCGGGCGGATTAATTAGATTTTTTTTTTTGTTTTTTTTTTTTTTTTTTTTTGCGGGTGGCAGTTAAACCAATTGGGAAATATATATACATAGTTAAATGTTGTTACCCACATACGAAAAACGAGCAGGCACCTGCAGCATATGCCACAACAGAAGAAGAAAAAAAAAAGAGATGGACACTTTTACGGAGCGGAGGGACGCCTCGCCGGGGTCCGGGACCGAGGCTCCTTCCCCCGAGAGGGCCCCACCGGGAGCCGTAGCTGAGGCGATCCGCGAGAAGGGCCCGACGCACGTCCAGGGTCACTACCGCGCCCACCGCACCGACACCCCGCCTCGTCCGCTTTCGCCGCGGCCGGCGTCACGCGCAGCAGGTAAGCAGCTTACCTGCCCGCCACCCCCGTGGCCGGGGGCTCGTAACATGGGTCACTCCGCGCGCTCCGCCCGCGTAGCTTACCTGCTTGCTCGCAAAATGATTGATTGCATTCAGACAGGTTAAAATGTTGCTAAAACCATCACTTTTCTATCAGTCACAGTGACTTTTCAAAACAAAAATATTACAGCAAAAATCATATGGGTTGATTGACATGTTTATTCTGTAAGCTAACTTCAATAGTTTGAAATTATTTTGACAGTTAATGCCAGTTATCCTGTCAACCTTTCACAAGACTTCAATTTGTTAATTGAAAGTATAAATAGTATAAACACTTTTAACAGTATGTCGTGCTGTGAAATACAGCCGACACGCGCACCAAACACAAAGCAAGGCCATGCTGCAGGAGAACAAAGGACTTCTTTCATTTAAGGTTTGTGATAAACCATCAAACTCATTCGTTAAAAGGACTCTATAGTAATATAAAGCGAATTTTTCTGGACATTATCATGCAAGAAAAGTTTATTTTTGGGATCGCGATCACCGCGTAATGATTTTTAAAGGTTGCATTACATTATTAACTGTCCCATGTGATCAGCCAGTGCGATTGGAAGTCCATGCTCAATTATTGCCTCCGTAAATAAAACTTCGGCATTTATCACATCCAAAGAATGTTTGGGCGACGAAAAACGTTGAAAGTTTTCCACTTGTATCACTAGCAACGGCATTAGACTTGTGTTTTTTTGTCCCAACGTGGTCTTTTACATCGCTAATTCCTCCGTGTCCGATCGAAAAATCTTGTCTGCACAAGGTGCAATTCGCGTAGTTTTCACCCTTTTTTTTTTTTTTTTATTAATATTAGATATATAACAACGGGCGGATGGCGGGCGGATGCAGTTATGATCAAACGTTACATCGGGTGGATGGCGGATGGTTGACGACTTTCTGCCGCGGTTGCGGATGAAATAAATTGCCTATCCGCGCATCTCTACTGCCCTTCCTCCTCTCTCTCTTTTTCTCCTGATTTAGCCAGCTCAATTTCTCCTACACTCCGCTTCTCCTGCCTGGTGCATCATACAAAAAATGTAATATGATTAACTGTCGCCTCAGATGATCTTTACAACTAACATTTATCAAATCTGCAAGTGGGGTAGTTTACACTAACTACGTTGTCAACCAGGTCTCACCTTTCAGTGTTTACTCCGTGTCATCTCTCTCTGAGGACCATCGACTTCCTACAAATATGTACATAGTTCAAAGTCTCCTATCTGCATTTTTTTATGGTCTTCAGTTTTAACATGGGATTATAAGAATAGCGAAAGCTGCTCTGTTTACAAAGTTATCCCACCCTTCCTTGTGACAAAAAGTCACCTGACCAAAAATCATTCTGTAGGAAACTGTTTTTCAAAAAATAGTTTTTTGTTTTTCAGAAAATAGTTTTTGTTTTTTTCCTCATATGGGAGGTTTTGTATTTCTGCCATCAATATTCAAAATCAAATGACTCCCAGGCAAAAAAAATAATAATTAAACATGATTGGGACATCATTCATTGATAGTCAGCTCATCAACTTCCATCTCTCCCTCACCTCTTCCAGCACTCTGTTGTTCCACTTTGTCAAGACAGACATTGAAATGTATTTTTTTAAACTAATTGGGGCAACAAAACCCGATATTTTTAGCCATCTTTCTGGTGACAAATACAGAAATTGTACTAGTTTTTCTGGCAACAATACCAGATGCTTTAGCTGTAGCCATTTTTCTGGTGACAAAACAAGATTATTTTAGTCAAAGACACACCGATTAACAAGACAAGTCTACTGTGCTATTTTCCTGTGAAATAAACTTGAATGATTAAAAAATTTGACTCACGACTTGATAGGGGAAAAAAATGTTCTTCCTGAGATAGACCATTTGAGAAGCACTGCACCATATCTATCAACTCACACTAGTTTACTCACAATCATCGTTGATGCAGACCATAACCAACTTTATGTTTGTTTCCATGCTCACTGCAAGTTTGATTGATTGAGTGATTGAGACTTTTATTAGTAAATTGCACAGTACAGTACATATTCCGTACAATTGACCACTAAATGGTAACACCTGAATACGTTTTTTAACTTGTTTAAGTCGGGGTCCACGTTAATCAATTCATGGTAATATATTATATATATAGACTATATACTATATGTACTAATATATATACACTACTGTTCAAAAGTTTGGGGTCACATTGAAATGTCCTTATTTTTGAAGGAAAAGCACTGTACTTTTCAATGAAGATAACTTTAAACTAGTCTTAACTTTAAAGAAATACACTCTATACATTGCTAATGTGGTAAATGACTATTCTAGCTGCAAATGTCTGGTTTTTGGTGCAATATCTACATAGAGGCCCATTTCCAGCAACTATCACTCCAGTGTTCTAATGGTACAATGTGTTTGCTCATTGGCTCAGAAGGCTAATTGATGATTAGAAAACCCTTGTGCAATCATGTTCACACATCTGAAAACAGTTTAGCTCGGGACAGAAGCTACAAAACTGACCTTCCTTTGAGCAGATTGAGTTTCTGGACCACCACATTTGTGGGGTCAATTAAACGCTCAAAATGGCCAGAAAAAGTGAACTTTCATCTGAAACTCGACAGTCTATTCTTGTTCTTAGAAATGAAGGCTATTCCATGCGAGAAATTGCTAAGAAATTGAAGATTTCCTACAACGGTGTGTACTACTCCCTTCAGAGGACAGCACAAACAGGCTCTAACCAGAGTAGAAAAAGAAGTGGGAGGCCGCGTTGCACAACTGAGCAAGAAGATAAGTACATTAGAGTCTCTAGTTTGAGAAACAGATGCCTCACAGGTCCCCAACTGGCATCTTCGTTAAATAGTACCCGCAAAACACCAGTGTCAACATCTACAGTGAAGAGGCGGCTGCGGGATTCCGGGCTTCATGGCTGAGTGGCAAAGAAAAAGCCATATCTGAGACTGGCCAATAAAAGAAAAAGATTAAGATGGGCAAAAGAACACAGACATTGGACAGAGGAAGACTGGAAAAAAGTGTTGTGGACGGATGAATCCAAGTTTGAGGTGTTTGGATCACAAAGAAGAACGTTTGTGAGACGCAGAACAACTGAAAAGATGCTGGAAGAATGCCTGACAACATCTGTTAAGCATGGTGGAGGTCATGTGATGGTCTGGGGTTGCTTTGGTGCTGGTAAGGTGGGAGATTTGTACAGGGTAAAAGGGATTCTGAATAAGGAAGGCTATCACTCCATTTTGCAACGCCATTCCATACCCAGTGGACAGCGCTTGATAGGAGCCAATTTCATCCTACAACAGGACAATGACCCAAAACACACCTCCAAATTGTGCAAGAACGATTTACAGAAGAAGCAGGCAGCTGGGATTCTATCGGTAATGGAGTGGCCAGCGCAGTCACCAGATCTGAACCCCATTGAGCTGTTGTGGGAGCAGCTTGACCGTATGGTACGCAAGAAGTGCTCATCCAACCAATCCAACTTGTGGGAGCTGCTTCTAGAAGCGTGGGGTGCAATTTCTCCAGATTACCTCAACAAATTAACAGCTAGAATGCCAAAGGTCTGCAATGCTGTAATTGCTGCAAATGGAGGATTCTTTGACGAAAGCAAAGTTTGATGTAAAAACAATCTTTTTTCAAATACAAATCATTATTTCTAACTTTGTCAATGTCTTGACTCTATTTTCTATTAATTTCACAACCTATGGTGGTGAATAAGTGTGACTTTTCATGGAAAACACAAAATTGTTTGGGTGACCCCAAACTTTTGAACGGTAGTGTGTATATATATATATATATATATATATATATATATATATATATATATATATATATATATATATATATATATAGTACATATAGTTCCCCCTACAGCTCGTACAGCAAATGAATATGCTTGTCTTGATACAAGGACTAACGTTAGCTAACTTAGCATGAACTTAAGACAAGACTTATGTTGCCTAGCTAGCTAGGACTTCTCTTACCTCTCTCATTCCTCGCTGCTTTATCCCTGCTGTGGAGGAATAACTTTCTGATATCCATCTAGGAGTTACAGTTCCAGTCAAATCAGAATAATAAAATTAACAAGCTGTTGTCGGCTAACGCTACCTACCTCACTCAGTCATTCTCTTTCTCTCTCTCTCTCTTGCTCGCTCTCTCTCTCTCGCTACACTTGAATAAATTACCATATTAATTAGCCATGTGCGCATTGTTTATTTACATTAGCAATCAATGACCATACTCAGCATACTGGCCGACCCTCCCGATTTTCCCGGGAGACTGCCGAATTTCAGTGCCCCTCCCGAAAATCTCCTGGGTCAACCATTCTCCCGAATTTCTCCCGATTTCCACCCGGAAAGCAATATTGCCTTTAGCGTCCTTACAAACAGCGTGCCAGCACAGTCACGTAATATATGCGGCTTTTACACACATAAGTGAATGCAATGCATACTTGATCAGCAGCCATACAGGTCTCACTGAGGGTGGTCGTATAAACAACTTTAACACTGTTACAAATATGCGCCACACTGTGAACCCACACCAAACATAAATGACAAACATTTCTGGAGAACATCCGCACCGTAACACAACATAAACACAACAGAACAAATACCCAGAACCCCTTGCAGTACTAACTCTTCTGGGACGCTACAATATACACACCCGCTACCACCAAACCCCGCCATTCACACATGAATATTATGTACTGTACATTCTACATGCTACATACATGAATATTATGTACTGTACATTCTACATGCTTTATACATGAATATGATGTACTGTACATTCTACATGCTACATAGAGGAATATTATGTACTGTACATTCTACATGCTACATAGAGGAATATTATGTACTGTACATTCTACATGCTTCTTACAGGAATATGATGTACTGTACATTCTACATGCTACATACAAAAATATTAGGTACTGTATATTCTACATGCGTCATACAGAAATATTATGTACTGTACATTCTACATGCTTCATACAGGAATATTATGTACTGTACATTCTACATGCTACATACAGAAATATTAGGTACTGTATATTCTACATGCGTCATACAGGAATATTATGTACTGTACATTCTACATGCTTCTTACAGGAATATGATGTACTGTACATTCTACATGCTACATACAAAAATATTAGGTACTGTATATTCTACATGCGTCATACAGAAATATTATGTACTGTACATTCTACATGCTTCATACAGGAATATTATGTACTGTACATTCTACATGCTTCATATATGAATATTATGTACTGTACATTCTACATGCTACATACAGGAATATGATGTACTGTACATTCTACATGCTTCATATATGAATATTATGTACTGTACATTCTACATGCTACATACAGGAATATGATGTACTGTACATTCTACATGCTACATACAGGAATATGATGTACTGTACATTCTACATGCTACATACAGGAATATGATGTACTGTACATTCTACATGCTTTATACATGAATATGATGTACTGTACATTCTACATGCTACATAGAGGAATATTATGTACTGTACATTCTACATGCTTCATATATGAATATTATGTACTGTACATTCTACATGCTACATACAGGAATATGATGTACTGTACATTCTACATGCTTCATATATGAATATTATGTACTGTACATTCTACATGCTTCATATATGAATATTATGTACTGTACATTCTACATGCTACATACAGGAATATTATGTACTGTACATTCTACATGCTTCATACAGGAATATGATGTACTGTACATTCTACATGCTACATACAGAAATATTAGGTACTGTATATTCTACATGCGTCATACAGAAATATTATGTACTGTACATTCTACATGCTACATACAGGAATATTATGTACTCTACATTCTACATGCTTCATAGAGGAATATTATGTACTGTACATTCTACATGCTTTATACATGAATATGATGTACTGTACATTCTACATGCTACATAGAGGAATATTATGTACTGTACATTCTACATGCTTCATATATGAATATTATGTACTGTACATTCTACATGCTACATACAGGAATATGATGTACTGTACATTCTACATGCTTCATATATGAATATTATGTACTGTACATTCTACATGCTACATACAGGAATATGATGTACTGTACATTCTACATGCTTCATATATGAATATTATGTACTGTACATTCTACATGCTACATACAGGAATATTATGTACTGTACATTCTACATGCTTCATATATGAATATTATGTACTGTACATTCTACATGCTACATACAGGAATATTATGTACTGTACATTCTACATGCTTCATACAGGAATATGATGTACTGTACATTCTACATGCTACATACAGAAATATTAGGTACTGTATATTCTACATGCGTCATACAGAAATATTATGTACTGTACATTCTACATGCTTCATACAGGAATATTATGTACTGTACATTCTACATGCTACATACAGGAATATGATGTACTGTACATTCTACATGCTTCATATATGAATATTATGTACTGTACATTCTACATGCTACATACAGGAATATGATGTACTGTACATTCTACATGCTACATACAGGAATATGATGTACTGTACATTCTACATGCTACATACAGGAATATGATGTACTGCACATTCTACATGCTTTATACATGAATATGATGTACTGTACATTCTACATGCTACATAGAGGAATATTATGTACTGTACATTCTACATGCTTCATATATGAATATTATGTACTGTACATTCTACATGCTACATACAGGAATATGATGTACTGTACATTCTACATGCTTCATATATGAATATTATGTACTGTACATTCTACATGCTACATACAGAAATATTAGGTACTGTATATTCTACATGCGTCATACAGAAATATTATGTACTGTACATTCTACATGCTACATACAGGAATATTATGTACTCTACATTCTACATGCTACATACAGGAATATTATGTACTGTACATTCTACATGCTACATACAGGAATATTATGTACTGTACATTCTACATGCTTCATACAGGAATATGATGTACTGTACATTCTACATGCTTCATACAGGAATATGATGTACTGTACATTCTACATGCTACATACAGAAATATTAGGTACTGTATATTCTACATGCGTCATACAGAAATATTATGTACTGTACATTCTACATGCTTCATACAGGAATATTATGTACTGTACATTCTACATGCTTCATACAGGAATATTAGGTACTGTATATTCTACATGCGTCATACAGAAATATTATGTACTGTACATTCTACATGCTTCATACAGGAATATTATGTACTGTACATTCTACATGCTACATACAGAAATATTAGGTACTGTATATTCTACATGCGTCATACAGAAATATTATGTACTGTACATTCTACATGCTACATACAGGAATATTATGTACTCTACATTCTACATGCTTCATAGAGGAATATTATGTACTGTACATTCTACATGCTTTATACATGAATATGATGTACTGTACATTCTACATGCTACATAGAGGAATATTATGTACTGTACATTCTACATGCTTCATATATGAATATTATGTACTGTACATTCTACATGCTACATACAGGAATATGATGTACTGTACATTCTACATGCTTCATATATGAATATTATGTACTGTACATTCTACATGCTACATACAGGAATATGATGTACTGTACATTCTACATGCTTCATATATGAATATTATGTACTGTACATTCTACATGCTACATACAGGAATATTATGTACTGTACATTCTACATGCTACATACAGGAATATTATGTACTGTACATTCTACATGCTACATACAGGAATATGATGTACTGTACATTCTACATGCTACATACAGGAATATGATGTACTGTACATTCTACATGCTACATACAGGAATATGATGTACTGTACATTCTACATGCTACATACAGGAATATGATGTACTGTACATTCTACATGCTACATACAGAAATATTAGGTACTGTATATTCTACATGCGTCATACAGGAATATGATGTACTGTACATTCTACATGCTACATACAGGAATATTATGTACTGTACATTCTACATGCTACATACAGGAATATTATGTACTGTACATTCTACATGCTTCATACAGGAATATGATGTACTGTACATTCTACATGCTACATACAGAAATATTAGGTACTGTATATTCTACATGCGTCATACAGAAATATTATGTACTGTACATTCTACATGCTACATACAGGAATATTATGTACTCTACATTCTACATGCTTCATACAGGAATATTATGTACTGTACATTCTACATGCGTCATACAGGAATATTATGTACTCTACATTCTACATGCTACATACAGGAATATTATGTACTGTACATTCTACATGCTTTATACATGAATATGATGTACTGTACATTCTACATGCTACATAGAGGAATATTATGTACTGTACATTCTACATGCTTTATACATGAATATGATGTACTGTACATTCTACATGCTACATAGAGGAATATTATGTACTGTACATTCTACATGCTTCATATATGAATATTATGTACTGTACATTCTACATGCTACATACAGGAATATGATGTACTGTACATTCTACATGCTTCATATATGAATATTATGTACTGTACATTCTACATGCTACATACAGGAATATGATGTACTGTACATTCTACATGCTACATACAGGAATATGATGTACTGTACATTCTACATGCTTTATACATGAATATGATGTACTGTACATTCTACATGCTACATAGAGGAATATTATGTACTGTACATTCTACATGCTTCATATATGAATATTATGTACTGTACATTCTACATGCTACATACAGGAATATGATGTACTGTACATTCTACATGCTTCATATATGAATATTATGTACTGTACATTCTACATGCTTCATATATGAATATTATGTACTGTACATTCTACATGCTACATACAGGAATATTATGTACTGTACATTCTACATGCTTCATACAGGAATATGATGTACTGTACATTCTACATGCTACATACAGAAATATTAGGTACTGTATATTCTACATGCGTCATACAGAAATATTATGTACTGTACATTCTACATGCTACATACAGGAATATTATGTACTCTACATTCTACATGCTTCATAGAGGAATATTATGTACTGTACATTCTACATGCTTTATACATGAATATGATGTACTGTACATTCTACATGCTACATAGAGGAATATTATGTACTGTACATTCTACATGCTTCATATATGAATATTATGTACTGTACATTCTACATGCTACATACAGGAATATGATGTACTGTACATTCTACATGCTTCATATATGAATATTATGTACTGTACATTCTACATGCTACATACAGGAATATGATGTACTGTACATTCTACATGCTTCATATATGAATATTATGTACTGTACATTCTACATGCTACATACAGGAATATTATGTACTGTACATTCTACATGCTTCATATATGAATATTATGTACTGTACATTCTACATGCTACATACAGGAATATTATGTACTGTACATTCTACATGCTTCATACAGGAATATGATGTACTGTACATTCTACATGCTACATACAGAAATATTAGGTACTGTATATTCTACATGCGTCATACAGAAATATTATGTACTGTACATTCTACATGCTTCATACAGGAATATTATGTACTGTACATTCTACATGCTACATACAGGAATATGATGTACTGTACATTCTACATGCTTCATATATGAATATTATGTACTGTACATTCTACATGCTACATACAGGAATATGATGTACTGTACATTCTACATGCTACATACAGAAATATTATGTACTGTACATTCTACATGCTTCATACAGGAATATTATGTACTGTACATTCTACATGCTACATACAGGAATATGATGTACTGTACATTCTACATGCTTCATATATGAATATTATGTACTGTACATTCTACATGCTACATACAGGAATATGATGTACTGTACATTCTACATGCTTCATACAGGAATATGATGTACTGTACATTCTACATGCTACATACAGAAATATTAGGTACTGTATATTCTACATGCGTCATACAGAAATATTATGTACTGTACATTCTACATGCTACATACAGGAATATTATGTACTGTACATTCTACATGCTTCATATATGAATATTATGTACTGTACATTCTACATGCTACATACAGGAATATTATGTACTGTACATTCTACATGCTACATACAGAAATATTAGGTACTGTATATTCTACATGCGTCATACAGAAATATTATGTACTGTACATTCTACATGCTTCATACAGGAATATTATGTACTGTACATTCTACATGCTACATACAGGAATATGATGTACTGTACATTCTACATGCTTCATATATGAATATTATGTACTGTACATTCTACATGCTACATACAGGAATATGATGTACTGTACATTCTACATGCTACATACAGAAATATTATGTACTGTACATTCTACATGCTTCATACAGGAATATTATGTACTGTACATTCTACATGCTACATACAGGAATATGATGTACTGTACATTCTACATGCTTCATATATGAATATTATGTACTGTACATTCTACATGCTACATACAGGAATATGATGTACTGTACATTCTACATGCTTCATACAGGAATATGATGTACTGTACATTCTACATGCTACATACAGAAATATTAGGTACTGTATATTCTACATGCGTCATACAGAAATATTATGTACTGTACATTCTACATGCTACATACAGGAATATTATGTACTCTACATTCTACATGCTTCATAGAGGAATATTATGTACTGTACATTCTACATGCTTTATACATGAATATGATGTACTGTACATTCTACATGCTACATAGAGGAATATTATGTACTGTACATTCTACATGCTTCATATATGAATATTATGTACTGTACATTCTACATGCTACATACAGGAATATGATGTACTGTACATTCTACATGCTTCATATATGAATATTATGTACTGTACATTCTACATGCTACATACAGGAATATGATGTACTGTACATTCTACATGCTACATACAGGAATATGATGTACTGTACATTCTACATGCTTTATACATGAATATGATGTACTGTACATTCTACATGCTACATAGAGGAATATTATGTACTGTACATTCTACATGCTTCATATATGAATATTATGTACTGTACATTCTACATGCTTCATATATGAATATTATGTACTGTACATTCTACATGCTACATACAGGAATATTATGTACTGTACATTCTACATGCTTCATACAGGAATATGATGTACTGTACATTCTACATGCTACATACAGAAATATTAGGTACTGTATATTCTACATGCGTCATACAGAAATATTATGTACTGTACATTCTACATGCTACATACAGGAATATTATGTACTCTACATTCTACATGCTTCATAGAGGAATATTATGTACTGTACATTCTACATGCTTTATACATGAATATGATGTACTGTACATTCTACATGCTACATAGAGGAATATTATGTACTGTACATTCTACATGCTTCATATATGAATATTATGTACTGTACATTCTACATGCTACATACAGGAATATGATGTACTGTACATTCTACATGCTTCATATATGAATATTATGTACTGTACATTCTACATGCTACATACAGGAATATGATGTACTGTACATTCTACATGCTTCATATATGAATATTATGTACTGTACATTCTACATGCTACATACAGGAATATTATGTACTGTACATTCTACATGCTTCATATATGAATATTATGTACTGTACATTCTACATGCTACATACAGGAATATTATGTACTGTACATTCTACATGCTTCATACAGGAATATGATGTACTGTACATTCTACATGCTACATACAGAAATATTAGGTACTGTATATTCTACATGCGTCATACAGAAATATTATGTACTGTACATTCTACATGCTTCATACAGGAATATTATGTACTGTACATTCTACATGCTACATACAGGAATATGATGTACTGTACATTCTACATGCTTCATATATGAATATTATGTACTGTACATTCTACATGCTACATACAGGAATATGATGTACTGTACATTCTACATGCTACATACAGAAATATTATGTACTGTACATTCTACATGCTTCATACAGGAATATTATGTACTGTACATTCTACATGCTACATACAGGAATATGATGTACTGTACATTCTACATGCTTCATATATGAATATTATGTACTGTACATTCTACATGCTACATACAGGAATATGATGTACTGTACATTCTACATGCTACATACAGGAATATGATGTACTGTACATTCTACATGCTACATACAGGAATATTATGTACTGTACATTCTACATGCTTCATATATGAATATTATGTACTGTACATTCTACATGCTACATAGAGGAATATTATGTACTGTACATTCTACATGCTACATACAGGAATATTATGTACTCTACATTCTACATGCTTCATAGAGGAATATTATGTACTGTACATTCTACATGCTTTATACATGAATATGATGTACTGTACATTCTACATGCTACATAGAGGAATATTATGTACTGTACATTCTACATGCTTCATATATGAATATTATGTACTGTACATTCTACATGCTACATACAGGAATATGATGTACTGTACATTCTACATGCTTCATATATGAATATTATGTACTGTACATTCTACATGCTACATACAGGAATATGATGTACTGTACATTCTACATGCTACATACAGGAATATGATGTACTGTACATTCTACATGCTTTATACATGAATATGATGTACTGTACATTCTACATGCTACATAGAGGAATATTATGTACTGTACATTCTACATGCTTCATATATGAATATTATGTACTGTACATTCTACATGCTACATACAGGAATATGATGTACTGTACATTCTACATGCTTCATATATGAATATTATGTACTGTACATTCTACATGCTTCATATATGAATATTATGTACTGTACATTCTACATGCTACATACAGGAATATTATGTACTGTACATTCTACATGCTTCATACAGGAATATGATGTACTGTACATTCTACATGCTACATACAGAAATATTAGGTACTGTATATTCTACATGCGTCATACAGAAATATTATGTACTGTACATTCTACATGCTACATACAGGAATATTATGTACTCTACATTCTACATGCTTCATAGAGGAATATTATGTACTGTACATTCTACATGCTTTATACATGAATATGATGTACTGTACATTCTACATGCTACATAGAGGAATATTATGTACTGTACATTCTACATGCTTCATATATGAATATTATGTACTGTACATTCTACATGCTACATACAGGAATATGATGTACTGTACATTCTACATGCTTCATATATGAATATTATGTACTGTACATTCTACATGCTACATACAGGAATATGATGTACTGTACATTCTACATGCTTCATATATGAATATTATGTACTGTACATTCTACATGCTACATACAGGAATATTATGTACTGTACATTCTACATGCTTCATATATGAATATTATGTACTGTACATTCTACATGCTACATACAGGAATATTATGTACTGTACATTCTACATGCTTCATACAGGAATATGATGTACTGTACATTCTACATGCTACATACAGAAATATTAGGTACTGTATATTCTACATGCGTCATACAGAAATATTATGTACTGTACATTCTACATGCTTCATACAGGAATATTATGTACTGTACATTCTACATGCTACATACAGGAATATGATGTACTGTACATTCTACATGCTACATACAGGAATATGATGTACTGTACATTCTACATGCTACATACAGAAATATTATGTACTGTACATTCTACATGCTTCATACAGGAATATTATGTACTGTACATTCTACATGCTACATACAGGAATATGATGTACTGTACATTCTACATGCTTCATATATGAATATTATGTACTGTACATTCTACATGCTACATACAGGAATATGATGTACTGTACATTCTACATGCTTCATACAGGAATATGATGTACTGTACATTCTACATGCTACATACAGAAATATTAGGTACTGTATATTCTACATGCGTCATACAGAAATATTATGTACTGTACATTCTACATGCTACATACAGGAATATTATGTACTCTACATTCTACATGCTTCATAGAGGAATATTATGTACTGTACATTCTACATGCTTTATACATGAATATGATGTACTGTACATTCTACATGCTACATAGAGGAATATTATGTACTGTACATTCTACATGCTACATACAGGAATATTATGTACTCTACATTCTACATGCTTCATAGAGGAATATTATGTACTGTACATTCTACATGCTTTATACATGAATATGATGTACTGTACATTCTACATGCTACATAGAGGAATATTATGTACTGTACATTCTACATGCTTCATATATGAATATTATGTACTGTACATTCTACATGCTACATACAGGAATATGATGTACTGTACATTCTACATGCTTCATATATGAATATTATGTACTGTACATTCTACATGCTACATACAGGAATATGATGTACTGTACATTCTACATGCTACATACAGGAATATGATGTACTGTACATTCTACATGCTTTATACATGAATATGATGTACTGTACATTCTACATGCTACATAGAGGAATATTATGTACTGTACATTCTACATGCTTCATATATGAATATTATGTACTGTACATTCTACATGCTTCATATATGAATATTATGTACTGTACATTCTACATGCTACATACAGGAATATTATGTACTGTACATTCTACATGCTTCATACAGGAATATGATGTACTGTACATTCTACATGCTACATACAGAAATATTAGGTACTGTATATTCTACATGCGTCATACAGAAATATTATGTACTGTACATTCTACATGCTACATACAGGAATATTATGTACTCTACATTCTACATGCTTCATAGAGGAATATTATGTACTGTACATTCTACATGCTTTATACATGAATATGATGTACTGTACATTCTACATGCTACATAGAGGAATATTATGTACTGTACATTCTACATGCTTCATATATGAATATTATGTACTGTACATTCTACATGCTACATACAGGAATATGATGTACTGTACATTCTACATGCTTCATATATGAATATTATGTACTGTACATTCTACATGCTACATACAGGAATATGATGTACTGTACATTCTACATGCTTCATATATGAATATTATGTACTGTACATTCTACATGCTACATACAGGAATATTATGTACTGTACATTCTACATGCTTCATATATGAATATTATGTACTGTACATTCTACATGCTACATACAGGAATATTATGTACTGTACATTCTACATGCTTCATACAGGAATATGATGTACTGTACATTCTACATGCTACATACAGAAATATTAGGTACTGTATATTCTACATGCGTCATACAGAAATATTATGTACTGTACATTCTACATGCTTCATACAGGAATATTATGTACTGTACATTCTACATGCTACA
Organism: Nerophis lumbriciformis; assembly: GCF_033978685.3. Taxonomy (NCBI): domain Eukaryota; kingdom Metazoa; phylum Chordata; class Actinopteri; order Syngnathiformes; family Syngnathidae; genus Nerophis; species Nerophis lumbriciformis. The sequence goes on along the minus strand of NC_084578.2, from coordinate 25,497,776 downwards.
TACAGGAATATGATGTACTGTACATTCTACATGCTTCATATATGAATATTATGTACTGTACATTCTACATGCTACATACAGGAATATGATGTACTGTACATTCTACATGCTACATACAGAAATATTATGTACTGTACATTCTACATGCTTCATACAGGAATATTATGTACTGTACATTCTACATGCTACATACAGGAATATGATGTACTGTACATTCTACATGCTTCATATATGAATATTATGTACTGTACATTCTACATGCTACATACAGGAATATGATGTACTGTACATTCTACATGCTACATACAGGAATATGATGTACTGTACATTCTACATGCTACATACAGGAATATTATGTACTGTACATTCTACATGCTTCATATATGAATATTATGTACTGTACATTCTACATGCTACATAGAGGAATATTATGTACTGTACATTCTACATGCTACATACAGGAATATTATGTACTCTACATTCTACATGCTTCATAGAGGAATATTATGTACTGTACATTCTACATGCTTTATACATGAATATGATGTACTGTACATTCTACATGCTACATAGAGGAATATTATGTACTGTACATTCTACATGCTTCATATATGAATATTATGTACTGTACATTCTACATGCTACATACAGGAATATGATGTACTGTACATTCTACATGCTTCATATATGAATATTATGTACTGTACATTCTACATGCTACATACAGGAATATGATGTACTGTACATTCTACATGCTACATACAGGAATATGATGTACTGTACATTCTACATGCTACATACATGAATATGATGTACTGTACATTCTACATGCTACATAGAGGAATATTATGTACTGTACATTCTACATGCTTCATATATGAATATTATGTACTGTACATTCTACATGCTACATACAGGAATATGATGTACTGTACATTCTACATGCTTCATATATGAATATTATGTACTGTACATTCTACATGCTTCATATATGAATATTATGTACTGTACATTCTACATGCTACATACAGGAATATTATGTACTGTACATTCTACATGCTTCATACAGGAATATGATGTACTGTACATTCTACATGCTACATACAGAAATATTAGGTACTGTATATTCTACATGCGTCATACAGAAATATTATGTACTGTACATTCTACATGCTACATACAGGAATATTATGTACTCTACATTCTACATGCTTCATAGAGGAATATTATGTACTGTACATTCTACATGCTTTATACATGAATATGATGTACTGTACATTCTACATGCTACATAGAGGAATATTATGTACTGTACATTCTACATGCTTCATATATGAATATTATGTACTGTACATTCTACATGCTACATACAGGAATATGATGTACTGTACATTCTACATGCTTCATATATGAATATTATGTACTGTACATTCTACATGCTACATACAGGAATATGATGTACTGTACATTCTACATGCTTCATATATGAATATTATGTACTGTACATTCTACATGCTACATACAGGAATATTATGTACTGTACATTCTACATGCTTCATATATGAATATTATGTACTGTACATTCTACATGCTACATACAGGAATATTATGTACTGTACATTCTACATGCTTCATACAGGAATATGATGTACTGTACATTCTACATGCTACATACAGAAATATTAGGTACTGTATATTCTACATGCGTCATACAGAAATATTATGTACTGTACATTCTACATGCTTCATACAGGAATATTATGTACTGTACATTCTACATGCTACATACAGGAATATTATGTACTCTACATTCTACATGCTTCATACAGGAATATTATGTACTGTACATTCTACATGCGTCATACAGGAATATTATGTACTCTACATTCTACATGCTACATACAGGAATATTATGTACTGTACATTCTACATGCTTTATACATGAATATGATGTACTGTACATTCTACATGCTACATAGAGGAATATTATGTACTGTACATTCTACATGCTTCATATATGAATATTATGTACTGTACATTCTACATGCTACATACAGGAATATGATGTACTGTACATTCTACATGCTTCATATATGAATATTATGTACTGTACATTCTACATGCTACATACAGGAATATGATGTACTGTACATTCTACATGCTACATACAGGAATATGATGTACTGTACATTCTACATGCTTTATACATGAATATGATGTACTGTACATTCTACATGCTACATAGAGGAATATTATGTACTGTACATTCTACATGCTTCATATATGAATATTATGTACTGTACATTCTACATGCTACATACAGGAATATGATGTACTGTACATTCTACATGCTTCATATATGAATATTATGTACTGTACATTCTACATGCTTCATATATGAATATTATGTACTGTACATTCTACATGCTACATACAGGAATATTATGTACTGTACATTCTACATGCTTCATACAGGAATATGATGTACTGTACATTCTACATGCTACATACAGAAATATTAGGTACTGTATATTCTACATGCGTCATACAGAAATATTATGTACTGTACATTCTACATGCTACATACAGAAATATTAGGTACTGTATATTCTACATGCGTCATACAGAAATATTATGTACTGTACATTCTACATGCTTCATAGAGGAATATTATGTACTGTACATTCTACATGCTTTATACATGAATATGATGTACTGTACATTCTACATGCTACATAGAGGAATATTATGTACTGTACATTCTACATGCTTCATATATGAATATTATGTACTGTACATTCTACATGCTACATACAGGAATATGATGTACTGTACATTCTACATGCTTCATATATGAATATTATGTACTGTACATTCTACATGCTACATACAGGAATATGATGTACTGTACATTCTACATGCTTCATATATGAATATTATGTACTGTACATTCTACATGCTACATACAGGAATATTATGTACTGTACATTCTACATGCTTCATATATGAATATTATGTACTGTACATTCTACATGCTACATACAGGAATATTATGTACTGTACATTCTACATGCTTCATACAGGAATATGATGTACTGTACATTCTACATGCTACATACAGAAATATTATGTACTGTACATTCTACATGCTTCATACAGGAATATTATGTACTGTACATTCTACATGCTACATACAGGAATATGATGTACTGTACATTCTACATGCTTCATATATGAATATTATGTACTGTACATTCTACATGCTACATACAGGAATATGATGTACTGTACATTCTACATGCTACATACAGAAATATTATGTACTGTACATTCTACATGCTTCATACAGGAATATTATGTACTGTACATTCTACATGCTACATACAGGAATATGATGTACTGTACATTCTACATGCTTCATATATGAATATTATGTACTGTACATTCTACATGCTACATACAGGAATATGATGTACTGTACATTCTACATGCTTCATACAGGAATATGATGTACTGTACATTCTACATGCTACATACAGAAATATTAGGTACTGTATATTCTACATGCGTCATACAGAAATATTATGTACTGTACATTCTACATGCTACATACAGGAATATTATGTACTCTACATTCTACATGCTTCATAGAGGAATATTATGTACTGTACATTCTACATGCTTTATACATGAATATGATGTACTGTACATTCTACATGCTACATAGAGGAATATTATGTACTGTACATTCTACATGCTACATACAGGAATATTATGTACTCTACATTCTACATGCTTCATAGAGGAATATTATGTACTGTACATTCTACATGCTTTATACATGAATATGATGTACTGTACATTCTACATGCTACATAGAGGAATATTATGTACTGTACATTCTACATGCTTCATATATGAATATTATGTACTGTACATTCTACATGCTACATACAGGAATATGATGTACTGTACATTCTACATGCTTCATATATGAATATTATGTACTGTACATTCTACATGCTACATACAGGAATATGATGTACTGTACATTCTACATGCTACATACAGGAATATGATGTACTGTACATTCTACATGCTTTATACATGAATATGATGTACTGTACATTCTACATGCTACATAGAGGAATATTATGTACTGTACATTCTACATGCTTCATATATGAATATTATGTACTGTACATTCTACATGCTTCATATATGAATATTATGTACTGTACATTCTACATGCTACATACAGGAATATTATGTACTGTACATTCTACATGCTTCATACAGGAATATGATGTACTGTACATTCTACATGCTACATACAGAAATATTAGGTACTGTATATTCTACATGCGTCATACAGAAATATTATGTACTGTACATTCTACATGCTACATACAGGAATATTATGTACTCTACATTCTACATGCTTCATAGAGGAATATTATGTACTGTACATTCTACATGCTTTATACATGAATATGATGTACTGTACATTCTACATGCTACATAGAGGAATATTATGTACTGTACATTCTACATGCTTCATATATGAATATTATGTACTGTACATTCTACATGCTACATACAGGAATATGATGTACTGTACATTCTACATGCTTCATATATGAATATTATGTACTGTACATTCTACATGCTACATACAGGAATATGATGTACTGTACATTCTACATGCTTCATATATGAATATTATGTACTGTACATTCTACATGCTTCATATATGAATATTATGTACTGTACATTCTACATGCTACATACAGGAATATTATGTACTGTACATTCTACATGCTTCATACAGGAATATGATGTACTGTACATTCTACATGCTACATACAGAAATATTAGGTACTGTATATTCTACATGCGTCATACAGAAATATTATGTACTGTACATTCTACATGCTTCATACAGGAATATTATGTACTGTACATTCTACATGCTACATACAGGAATATGATGTACTGTACATTCTACATGCTTCATATATGAATATTATGTACTGTACATTCTACATGCTACATACAGGAATATGATGTACTGTACATTCTACATGCTACATACAGAAATATTATGTACTGTACATTCTACATGCTTCATACAGGAATATTATGTACTGTACATTCTACATGCTACATACAGGAATATGATGTACTGTACATTCTACATGCTTCATATATGAATATTATGTACTGTACATTCTACATGCTACATACAGGAATATGATGTACTGTACATTCTACATGCTACATACAGGAATATGATGTACTGTACATTCTACATGCTACATACAGGAATATTATGTACTGTACATTCTACATGCTACATACAGGAATATGATGTACTGTACATTCTACATGCTTCATATATGAATATGATGTACTGTACATTCTACATGCTTCATACAGGAATATTATGTACTGTACATTCTACATGCTACATACAGGAATATGATGTACTGTACATTCTACATGCTTCATATATGAATATTATGTACTGTACATTCTACATGCTACATACAGGAATATTATGTACTGTACATTCTACATGCTTCATATATGAATATTATGTACTGTACATTCTACATGCTACATAAAGGAATATGATGTACTGTACATTCTACATGCTTCATATATGAATATTATGTATTGTACATTCTACATGCTACATACAGGAATATTATGTACTGTACATTCTACATGCTACATACAGGAATATTATGTACTGAACATTCTACATGCTACATACAGGAATATTATGTACTGTACAGGAAACAGTTAATACCACTGCCAAGTAGCTGTCATTACTCTTATTTCTTTACACCTCTGCAGGATTCATGAAAGTTATCTTCTGAAAACGTGTTTTGACACTTTGTGTGCATGTAAATGTAATAATTGTTTCTTATTCTTAAAACTATATTTGTTTTTTGGCCCCTGCAGATAAGCAGCATTGACAAATCAGAATGTTTTGTGGACAGAAACATGACATGATCGTCTAGCAGTACCAATTGGAGTGAAGAAGCGGAGGACAACTTCAGTTTTTCTGGATCGGATCATGTTTGGTGTTTAGACTTACACTTAAAGAGGATCGATGGTGGTAGTTTTTTTTTTTTTTTTACTGTAGTGTAGAGAATGGTAATTGTACTCTTTTCCTGTACATCAGCACTGCAGCTTTTTTTGGTTGCCCTTAACCAGGGGTCTTCAATGTTTCACAGGCCAAGGACGCCCAAACTGATGGTTAGAAGGCGCGGGGACCGCCTACTTATACACAGTATCCTATTTAAAAATGTGATTGTTTGAAACTGACCCTAAGGTTCTTTGCTATTGTACAACACTAAAATATTCAAAGAGTACAGTATAGCACTACTAATCGCTAGCTATCTTAAATGCTAACATGAATAGAATAGAATTAGTTTTGACTTAACCTGTGAGGTATAGTGAGTAGAGTGGCTACGTCACTGCCATTTATAAATAATGATTAAGGTGCATTGAAAGACATTCACGGAAAAATTGGAGCAGGATTTAAAAAAGGAAAATAAATACATTTATAATCAACCCCCCGCCCATCTGTGGCCTCAATGGGGGTCGTGGACCACCTGTTGAAGACCTCTGACCTAAAGCTAATTAAAAAAACATGCAATTAGGGCCACAGAGAAAAAGGTTTTGCTGTAGTGTTTCCATCCATCACAGGAGTTATATTCTAGAACGCCTTGCGTTTGGCGAATTTCAGCAAAGTCAGAACACTATCATTTAAATATGCCCAAAGTGCAGCGCGGGGGCCATCTGCAGCACTACAGCAAATGCAGCACATTGTAAAAATACTATAGGTGCCCGAAATAATTGATGCACATCCTAATAAGTGATTCTTATTTAATTGAGATGCTGCAGATCCTGTATCGATCTGTCGTGAAGAAGGAGCTGAGCCAGAAGGCAAAGATCCCAATTTACCGGTCGATCCAAGTTCCCATCCTCACCTGTTATGAGCTTTGCATTATGACCGAAAGGACAAGATCACGCGTACAAGTGGCAGGTGGCGAGGTTCTCCCTTAGAGGAGCCAGATGAGGTGACTCGGACATCTGGTCAGGATGCCCCCCAAATGTCTCCCTGGGGAGGTGTTTAGAGCACGTCCGACCACAGGAAAGACAGGACACGTGGGGGACGCTGTGTCTACCAGCTGGCCTGGGAACGCCCCGAGATCCACCAGAAGGAGCTGGACAGGGGGATGGGGAGAGAAGTCTGGGCTTCTCTGCTTGGGCTGCTGCCCCCGCGACCCAACCTCTGTATATATATTTTACATTGTATAATTATTGCATTTATGGGAATGTGTCCAAGCTTGACAGTTGGTATAAAACCTGACATTTTAAACGGAATATGGTACATCTAGCAACATTTTACAGTATGCAAGTTAGTCAAGTTAAGAGCGGCACAGCATGAACACATTGATTGCTGATAAAGACTTCATTTGTGGAATAAAAAGTTGTATTCATTCTTCAATGACATTTATTACAAACCAATGGAATTTTTGTAACCTAAAGATGGAATTGTGCATAAAACCTCCAGAATTACTGTTCTGATACAATTCACACACAAGGAGTATGAAGTATTGTCACCATGACAGAATTAAGGAGAGAAGAGCAGGGAAAAAAGGAATATTTTCGGTTTAGCGAGAGAACTGCCTTCTGTCACTCCTTCCTTTGTTGACATGCTTAAACATTTTCGACTTGTTCACATTCTTGGACTTCTGGTATCCAAAGCCACCGCCGCCACCTCGTTTTAGCAGCTTTGCGCCTTTGATGCTGTTGACGTCTGGAGGGGAAAACTGTTAAGGAAATCAGAGCAACGCTTTGGCATGAGACGACAGGTGAAGCGACAGAAAAGGATACTGAGATCCACGTAGGGAGGAACTTTGAAGCCAAAGGACAAGGCCACCATGAGGAGGTCCAGCGTTTTGACGCTGTAGATCTGCTTGAGCGAGTGCGAGTCGTAAGCCCTCACGTAGGACTTGTAAGCCTCTTGGGCCGACTTGTGGAGATAGTAGTTCTTCTCAATAAGCTTCTCCAACTGTGAAGCAGACATTTGGCTCACATTGGTAATGCGTACGAGTTAGACATCTTGCAAATGTGATGAAAGTCTTACCTGGGACTGAATATCAGAGATTTTACTCCAGGAAAATTCAAACTCGCTCAGGGGAACCTGCAGCACACAAAATACTTGACATGGTACTTTCGACTAGTACTGCGGTGTCGACGAGCACAAGCAGAGCGAAGTAAGGACTTACTCACACTCAATCATAATGTACCGTATTTTCCGCACTATAAGGCGCACCTAAAAACCACAAATTTTCTCAAAAGCTGACAGTGCGCCTTATAACCCGGTGCGCTTTATATATGGATAAATATTAAGATTCATTTTCATAAAGTTTAGGTCTCGCAACTACGGTAAACAGCCGCCATCTTTTTTCCCCGTAGAAGAAGCGCGCGGTGCATGCTGGGATATGTGACGTTTCATTTCCATTTGTGTGTTTATGTAAAGACCCCAAAATGGCTCCTATTAAGTGTGTTGTCTGTCTAATTATAAATAATGCAGACGAGGCGTGTTAACTGAGTTCTCAACGTTTACTCACAGCGTGCTCATAACCACATTCTAACTCCCAGCATACAACAACGCTTCTCAGGGCTACCGCGCATGCTCGTAACTATCGTTGCATGCTGGGTAGTGTAGTTGTTATATTTGCTAGCTCATAACAGCACATTGAGAGACACGCTTACGCGCTTAATTCAATACTCGCCGTCATTCCGGGTGGATTGACAAAAGACCTCCAGCCGCTAGATATTGGTGTCAACAGGGCATTCGAAGCTAGACTGCTAACTGCGTGGGAACAATGGATGACAGAAGGCGAACACACCTTCACTAAGACGAGGAGGCAGCGCCAGACGACGCCAACATCTGCCAGTGGATCGTAAATTTGCCCAACTTTTCACTTCGGACACCGAAGACGAAGGATTTACGAATGAAGAATAACTTCAGAAAGTGAGCGCTATGTTTATTTTGTGTGTTGTGACATTAACGTTCGAGCAACATGCTGTTGCTATTGCTCTGCACTATTTTGAATTTTACTATGTTTGTGATTGCACATTTGCGTACATTTTGGGAGTGAACAGAGTTGTTAGAACGCTGGTTTTTAATATATTATTAAAGTTTGACTGACCTATCTGACTGTTTTTTTGACATTCCCTTTAGCGCAGCGTAGGCGCGGCTTATAGTCCGGGGCGGCTTATTGGTGGACAAAGTTATGAAATATGCCATTCATTGAAGGTGCGGCTAATAATCCGGTGCGCCTTATAGTGCGGAAAATACGGTACCTGAACCATCACACCTGAAGTATGCTTACACTGAGCATGTGCTTCACATAACTGGCACGACTGGAAGAGAATGTCTCCGCCCGGTACAAGACCTAGATAACCGTGTCAGGTCACGCGTGTCTTTCGGATCATGTTTTTTCTTTACTTTTTTTTTTTTTAACAGTCTGGTGTGCTGTTTTGGAGCACTTCGGCAGACCTTTTGGCAGAATCTGCAAAAAAATCTTGGATATCACTCACACCACCTGCTGGCCAAATGTATGATTAAAGTGTAATGCATTCAATTGTGCATCTGTTGAGGCTCTTGAAAATGACAATGAATGACTAAATGTTTGACCGAATGGTTTTGCTAGTTAAACTAACAACGTATAACATATGTTTTATGTACTGTATAGGTATTGTGTGATTTTGCCAACATGGTAGAAGCATATGATAGGGCAGGACGTGTAATGTTTTTCTGTCACCTTGAGGAAATGACAGGTAAGGACAAGGTTATGTCATTTGGAAAATGACATACAGAAGAGAGCAGATTTAGTTCATTTTTAGTTGTAAGCCATTTTTATTTCTTGACAAAACCTCTCTATCATCCAGCTATGGATTTCTGGTGGCTGGTTAAAAATAATAAATACAGGATGCGTTACTTTATTAAAGGTAATGTTTACAAACACGTTTGAGAACTGACGTTGCCGAGAATCGAACCCACGTCATGTGGCATAAAAGGTATTTGCGTAACCGGTTTGGATTAAATTTGCTGTCATTCTAATGGAATTTTAAGAACAATTTTTTTATTCTCTATCTATTCGAACTGACCACAACAAAAGGCCACATTTTCAATGGAGCTTGGGCGGTTTATGAGTTGTCCAATCTCCTGGCAAAATCTGAACCGTGCCCTAAAAAGAGTCATGTGGTACAAGCGGGCAACGAGGTTTCACAACAATCATTTTTGGCTCCCCCCCCCACAAGATGCAAGCCTCGATACGCGCTTTGCAGAAACGCGCCCTCTCTTACTCGACATTTTCTCCCATCACTAGATATTACCCTCGTCTACCCACATCTAGATAGATAGATAGTACCTTATTGATTCCTTCAGGAGAGTTCCCTCAGGGGGGGGGGGCGGCAGCGGCGATGACCAAGAAGAACGCGGAGTTGGAATATAATTACAACATTTTATGTACATATTTATATACAGATTTGAACAATTAGTGATTCAATGAAATATATTTATTAATTGTGGTTCTTACAAAAAATATATCTTATAAAATATAAAAGCTAAAATGTCTCTTAAAGCTCTGCCCCTTTAATTACCGTATTTTCCGCACTATAGGGCGCACCTAAAAACCACAAATTTTCTCAAAAGCTGACAGTGCGCCTTATAACCCGGTGCGCTTTATATATGGATAAATATTAAGATTCATTTTCATAAAGTTTCGGTCTCGCAACTTCGGTAAACAGCCGCCATCTTTTTTCCCCGTAGAAGAAGCGCGCGGTGCATGCTGGGATATGTGACGTTTCATTTCCATTTGTGTGTTTATGTAAAGACCCCAAAATGGCTCCTATTAAGTGTGTTGTCTGTCTAATTATAAATAATGCAGACGAGGCGTGTTAACTGAGTTCTCAACGTTTACTCACAGCGTGCTCATAACCACATTCTAACTCCCAGCATACAACAACGCTTCTCGGGCTACCGCGCATGCTCGTCACTATCGTTGCATGCTGGGTAGTGTAGTTGTTATATTTGCTAGCTCATAACATCACATTAAGAGACACGCTTACGCGCTTAATTCAATACTCGCCGTCATTCCGGGTGGATTGACAAAAGACCTCCAGCCGCTAGATATTGGTGTCAACAGGGCATTCGAAGCTAGACTGCTAACTGCGTGGGAACAGTGGATGACAGAAGGCGAACACACGTGACGTTCACCAAGACAGGGAGACAGCGCCGGACGACATTTTGGATCCCACATTCGCCCAACTTTTCAATTCGGACTGCGTTGACCCTGGATCTCAGGAAACAGAGTGGACCGACACCATCAGATGACATGGCACCCCAAACCATCACTGATGGTGGAAACTTTACACTAGACTTCAGGCAACGTGGATCCTGTGCCTCTCCTGTCTTCCTCCAGACTCTGGGACCTCGATTTCCAAAGGAAATGCAAAATTTGCTTTCGTCAGAAAACATGACTTTGGACCACTCAGCAGCAGTCCAGCTGGTGTCGGTCCACTCTGTTTCCTGAGATCCAGGGTCAACGCAGCTGTCTACCAGCAAGTTTTAGAGCACTTCATGCTTCCTGCTGCTGACCTGCTCTATGGAGATGGAGATTTCAAGTTCCAACAGGACTTGGCGCCTGCACACAGCGCAAAATCTACCCGTGCCTGGTTTACGGACCATGGTATTTCTGTTCTAAATTGGCCCGCCAACTCCCCTGACCTTAGCCCCATAGAAAATCTGTGGGGTATTGTGAAAAGGAAGATGCAGAATGCCAGACCCAAAAACGCAGAAGAGTTGAAGGCCACTATCAGAGCAACCTGGGCTCTCATAACACCTGAGCAGTGCCAGAAACTCATCGACTCCATGCCACGCCGCATTAACGCAGTAATTGAGGCAAAAGGAGCTCCAACCAAGTATTGAGTATTGTACATGCTCATATTTTTCATTTTCATACTTTTCAGTTGGCCAACATTTCTAAAAATCCCTTTTTTGTATTAGCCTTACACAATATTCTAATTTTGTGACACACGGAATTTTGGATTTTCATTTGTTGCCACTTCAAATCACCAAAATTAAATGAAATAAACATTTGAATGCATCAGTCTGTGTGCAATGAATAAATATAATGTACAAGTTACACCTTTTGAATGCAATTACTGAAATAAATCAAGTTTTTCAAAATATTCTAATTTACTGGCTTTTACCTGTATATGTGTGTGTATATATATATATATATATATATATGTGTGTGTGTGTGTATATATATATATATATATATATATATATGATATGTGTGTGTATGTTACTCATCAGTTACTCAGTACTTGAGTAGTTTTTTTACAACATACTTTTTACTTTTACTCAAGTAAATATTTGGGTGACTACTCCTTACTTTTACTTGAGTAATAAATCTCTAAAGTAACAGTACTCTTACTTGAGTACAATTTCTGGCTACTCTACCCACCTCTGCTCATGGCTTATATCTTAATAGAATCCTTCCCGTTGACTATTTACAACACTACACAGTATTTATTATTATTATTATTATTATCTATAATTGCATTTAAATGGCATTGCATACATGTAAAATTAAATGCTATTTCACATTATTTGACCAGTAGCAGTTACACCCATCTGAACAGGTCAGCCACCTGTTTAAAGCCCGATCACAGTTGAAATCTTGAAATGAATGGTCTTTAATGGCCAAAACATTAACCTGGACAACATTTTAACAGCTGGTTGGCTCGGATTTTATTATTTTCATTGCATTCACATGCTGCAGTGGACAGTGGACAATTTAGCTTCAGTCCATGTGTGTTTATTGACAACATGGTTATAACCTGGACACGTTAGATCGTCGGTATTGTAACACGTGACTGTTACTACGAGCGTCTGCCCCGGGCCACGAGTCAAACAGCGGCGGTGTTAATGAAGCAGCGTCAGGCTGCTCACCGTCAGTGAAACGCTCGGTGAAGTCACGGATTAACGTTAAATATATGACGAGCCGCGAGCGATGCAGCTATAACCTATCTACTAGTGATGGGTTGATGAGGCGTCATGAAGCGTTTTGACACATTGCAAAACTGTATTGATACTGTGTCGATACTGTGTCACTAAATAATGACATCTGCTGGACATTAAAAATCCCTACAGGCAACCTATGGACCGACTCAACTGATACTGATTTTATGACCTAGTACAGTTGTTCTCAAATGGGGGTACGTGAACCCCTGGGGGTACTTGAAGGTATGCCAAGGGGTACGTGAGATTTTTTAAAAATATTCTAAAAATAGCAACAATTCAAAAATCCTTTATATATTTATTGAATAATACTTCAACAAAATATGAATGTAAGTTCATAAACTCAGTGAAGCACAAGCTCAGGTTTGTCACTAAAATGTCTGTCAAAAAGAACTGTGAAAAGAAATGTAACTATGCAATATTCAGTGTTGACAGCCAGATTTTTTGTGGACATGTTCCATAAATATTGATGTTAAAGATTTATTTTTTTTGTGAAGAAATGTTTAGAATTAAGTTCATGAATCCAGATGGATCTCTAATACAATCCCCAAAGAGGGCACTTTAAGTTGATTATTACTTCTAGGTGTAGAAATCTTTATTTATAATTGAATCACTTGTTTATTTTTCAACAAGTTTTTAGTTATTTTTATATCTTTTTTTTCCCAAATAGTTCAAGAAAGACCACTACAAATGAGCAATATTTTGCACTGTTATACAATTTAATAAATCAGAAACTGATGACATAGTGCTGTATTTTACTTCTTTATCTTTTTTTTTCCAACCAAAAATGCTTTGCTCTGATTAGGGGGTACTTGAATTTAAAAAAAAATCACAGGGGGTACATTGCTGAAAAAAGGTTGAGAACCACTGACCTAGTACCGTATTTTCCGCACTATAAGGCGCACCTAAAAACCACAATTTTTCTCAAAAGCTGACAGTGCGCCTTATAACCCGGTGCGCTTTATTACGATTCATTTTCATAAAGTTTCGGTCTCGCAACTTCGGTAAACAGCCGCCATCTTTTTTCCCGGTAGAACAGGAAGCGCTTCTTCTTCTACGCAAGCAACCGCCAAGGAAAGCACCCGCCCCCATAGAACAGGAAGCGCTTCACCCGCCCCCGGAAGAAGAAGAAAAAACGCGCGGATATCACCGTACGTTTCATTTCCTGTTTACATCTGTAAAGACCACAAACTGGCTCCTACTAAGCGATCCGGTTCATAAAAAGACGCAATCTCTCCATCCGCACACGGATTACTACCGTATTTCACAGCTGATATTCCTGTGAACCGCACTGTGGAACGGGAGCACGTACGGTGAATATTCGCACCACAGGGAATGAGAAGTCATCCTTCACTGTGGTTCTAGCTTGCCATGCTAACTTCCACCCGTGGTGATATTCAAAAGGAAGACCTTGCCAAAAGAGACCTTTCCAGCCGGCGTCATCATAAAAGCTAACTCGAAGGGATGGATGGATGAAGAAAAGATGAGCGAGTGGTTAAGGGAAGTTTACGCGAAGAGGCCGGGTGGCTTTTTTCACACAGCTCCGAAGGCGAACACACCTTCACTAAGACGGGCAGATAGCGCCGGTCGACATACGCCAACATCTGCCAGTGGATCGTAAATGCCTGGGCAGATAGTTTCGGTCACAACTGTGGTCCGAGCTTTCCGGAAGGCAGGATTCACAGAACTGCTGCACAACAGCGACACTGAATCCGATGACTTCGACGAGGCGGAGCCGGCCATTTTTGGATCCCACGCTTGCGCAACTTTTCAATTCGGACACCGAAGACGAAGAATTCGAAGGATTTACGAATGAAGAATAACTTCAGAAGGTGAGCGCTATGTTTATTTTGTGTGTTGTGACATTAACGTTCGAGCAACATTATGTTGCTATTTATTGCTCTACACCATTTTGAATTTTACTATGTTTGTGATTGCACATTTGCGTACATTTTGGGACAGAGTTGTTAGAACGCTGGTTTTCAATATATTATTAAAGTTTGACTGAACTATCTGACTGTTTTTTTGACATTCACTTTAGCGCAGCGTTTTTTTGACATTCACTTTAGCGCAGCGTAGGCGCGGCTTATAGTCCGGGGCGGCTTATTGGTGGACAAAATTATGAAATATGTAATTCATAGAAGGTGCGGCTAATAATCCGGTGCGCCTTATAGTGCGGAAAATACGGTATATACAATAATATAAACCAAGTCATTGTATTTCATTTAGGATTATTTCATAACTTCATTTAAATAAAAATATATTTTTTGTCTTTTTTAGATACAGTCAAATAATGTGAACATGTATCATAACATGGAAATCTAAGAGAACGTGTTGTGAATGAGGATGCTTGTGGACCTGGAAATTATTATTTATTTATTTTTACACATTTTTATTAAAAAAAAAACAGTTTTTCCAACGTATTCAATTTTAGACGCTTTCTCTTCTTAGTTATTATTTCTCCGGCTGTAGAAAAGAGCCGCTCACAGGGCACAGAAGAGGCGTCAGTGCGACACAGTTCGCGTATCGGTCACGTGACCAAAACAGCTCATGATCGGTCACGTGACTTTCTAAAAGCGGTACGTCCACCGACACAGGGTTTCGCTCTATGAGCTCGACGCATGTGCCGATGCATCGGTGTTGCCGGACCCATCACTACTATCTACCTATAACACCTGTAAAAATGAAGCAATGCTACCACGCTAGCAAGCGTTAGCTCGCCGGCTATGAGCCACCAAGCTGCTAACTGTCGCCAAAAGGCACCATTTAATTTTTTTTCCCCATGGCATCCTGGATCAAGGCTTTCAGCAGCTTTTGGACGTTTGAGGTAGAAACGTAGGAAGCGCCATCATTATGAAAAGTAGCCGGCGAATATTTTGATTCCGTCCGTCCATCCGTCCCTCTTCTTCTTCTTCTCCTTCTGGCCCACCAGGTGAATTAAGTGCTATTGCATAGTGCATAGTAGGCTACCGCCACCTACTGCACCTGAGGTGTAACTACAAGCAACATTCACAGACAGTCCCATTGCTTTTATGAGCGGTCGACCGAGTCAAAAGCCGAAAAATCAATTTGTGGCGGACGTAATTCTTTCGTGGCGGGCCGCCACAAATAAATGAATGTGTGGGAAACACTGATATATTAGATGTGCAATGATGTGTATATTATCTTTAAAATCAGCGCAGGGAAGTCGTCTTACAAATGAACACCTTAAATCCATCTTTAGGGTTTCAACAGCACAGCACCATACAACAAACATGAATTAAGTCGTTGCCAAGTATTGATCTTAGACAAGAGCATTGAAAGAAATCTACTGGATTGCAAACACCAAATGTTGGCAGTTTGTTATGTCACATGACACTCATGAAATAAACAAAAATTGTTGTAAACTATTAGGAATTATGCTATTCCGAGGTGTTAAAAAGTACAACGTACATCACACTGATCACAAATCGTAAAAAGATCCAAATTGTGTGGAAACTACGTCCGTGTATAAAGATCCAGGCAATTCATATGATCCGCATTTTATAAATTTTTACAAGTTACACTCAAATTTAATCAAAACAGAACATAAAGTGAAGCTTTTTTCTAATCACATTAATCAATTACTTGTTGCAGCCCTGAATTACAATGGAACCTTGATTTACGAACGCCTCTACTTGCGAGGTTTTGGGTTGACAAATGTTTTGCATGCCACTTCAAGCCATTGGGGGACACCTCTATAATAAGATCACTTCCTGTACACAACGGCATAGCCATTTTGAAGAGGCTGGGCCTCCTACGTCACATCCTGTACACATGGGCGCGGTCATTTCGAAGAGCTTTGACGGCGAGCAGCACTTCCGACGTGTTTATTTTCACAATTGTTGTACTGTCAACCTGTCTCAGAGAGTACTTTGTGTGATCAGAAAAGCTTTAAACTCTCACAGTCGCACTGTATAGCTTCGGGTTGTCAGACAACTGCTTTGAGTTAACACTTGAGCTAGTTAGCCTCTGGCTTGCTGCCCCTTCAGTTCAAAGATTTTATCAGCTAAGCAGCAAGTCTTTAATTGTGATAGGACCGAAAAAGATGCCACAGGAAAAAGCACTACCGGCAAACAAGCCGATGAAGGATCTCCTCACACTTCTAGGTTGTGCCGCTGTTTAATCACTCCGAAACTCCCAGTGTTCATTCAACAATGCCACAAATATTAGTCAACTCAAGGTAAAATGATTTTCCTTTTTTTTTTTTTTTAATTACAGCAACATGGTGGTTAAAGTTTTGAAGCGCACCAACGAGACTTCTGTGTGTGTGCATGTTGACATTTAAGCTTTCTGTAATGTGTTTGGATAAAAAGAGATTGTTGAGTCATTACCCCATTATGTTTCTTTGATATACATCAGGCATGTAAGAACTCTTGAAGAGAAAAAGAGGAAAACTGTTGATAGAAATGGTCCTCTTTTTTCGTCAAAGTGCTGCCCCGCAAGCCCTGAAAGAAAATGTTGAAAATCCATTTTCTGTAATTGGGTGCATTTGTACCCTATATTTTACCTTTAAATGTATTCTCATCTACCAACCTCTTTTGGATGTCTTTTTGACACGTCCCATGTAATGTGTTGGTTTTTTTTAGTAGATTTACTAACATTATTATCATTGAAAATGTAATGTAAAGTTCCATAAGATGCATGCAAAGAACTAAGGAAACATTTCCCATTTGGCAACTCTATGTTTTAGCCACGCCCCACAGGTAATACACTTCCGGTGTTGTGACCTCTGTTTAGTGTTTACATCCGTTCCATCAAATTTATACCTTCTCGCTGGCTACTAATAAATACATTAGAACTACAACTGGAGTGTCTTATCACTTTTATGCAGACGACTGTCAAATTTATATGCCGATTTCAAAAGGCCACGGCCCCCTGACACCCCTTCTCAACTGTCTATGTGACATCAAGGCTTGGTTAGCCCAGAATGTTTTAATAATGAAACGGAAATTTCAGTTTTTGGTCCGGCCCTCACTGACTTGGGACCATTGCAAAATTATGTGCGTCCCAAAGTCACCAGCCTTGGCGTCACTATAGACAGCGATTTTAAACTTGACAAACAAGTCAATGGCGTTTTAAAATCGTGTTTTATCATCTTCGTTTTTATCTTTTAACCTTTTTGAACAAATCGTGCATGCTTTTATTTCAAGTCGCCTGGACTACTGCAATGCACTTCATGCTGGCATTAGCCAAAAAGCTCTCTCCCGGTTGCAGTTAGACCAGAATGCGGCAGCACGACTTTTAACAGGGGCCAGGAAACGCGAGCATATAACCCCAATTCTTCAGAGTTTGCACTGGCTCCCTGTTCATCTTAGAACTGATTTTAAAACCTTGCTGTTTGTTTTTAAAGCTTTACATGGACTGGCACCTCAGTATATCTCAGACCTCATCCAAATTTACACTCCTGCGCGCACTCTGAGGTCCGAGAGCCAGCTCCAGCTCGTGGTGCCCAAGACCACACTTAAATCCATGGGAGACAGGGCCTTCTCTGTGGTCTGCCCTAAACTCTGGAACACTCTGCCCCTCCATGTTCAAACTGCTCCCACAGTGGAGTGTTTTAAGTCTCGTCTTAAGACCCACTTTTATTCTTTGGCTTTTAACTCTACGTGAGTTGTGTGGTCCTCTGTCCTCTGTGTTTTTTATACATTTTGATTTCTATTACTGTTTTAATTAGTTTTACCCTTTAAAATCGTTTTTAAATCATTTATTTTTAAATTGTTTTATATTTATTTATTATTTGGTTTTATTCAGTCATTGGTGGAGCTAAGGATAATATTTGAATATTGTTTTAATATTGTTTTTAATATTGTTGTGCAGCACTTCGGAAACATTTTTGTTGTTTAAATGTACTATATAAATAAAGTGGATTGGATTGGATTACAACTGGTTCAGAACTAACAGTGTTTGGATTTAACCTACTCAGTGGCCTAGGGGTTAGAGTGTCCGCCCTGAGATTGGTAGGTCGTGAGTTCTAACCCCGGCTGAGTCATACCAAAGACTGTATAAATGGGACCCAGTGACTCCCTGCTTGGCACTCAGCATCAAGGGTTGGATTTGGGGGTTAAATCATCAAAAATGATTCCCGGGCGCGGCCACCGCTGCTGCTCATTGCTCCCCTCACCTCCCAGGGGGTGAACAAGGGGATGGGTCAAACGCAGAGGACAAATTTTACCACACCTAGTGTGTGTGTTACAATCATTGGTACTTTAACTTAATCATCCAAATATGATTAGCAGCAAAGTAAAAATCTGTCACACCGTTGTGGCTCGCAGAGCAAACGCAGGCAACAAGTAGGCTAGCTAGATGATAGCTATGTTAACTAGCGCGCTTGTTTCGGCGCACTGTCCTGCAATTTGGTGCGGAGTTTAGGCAAGAGGAAGCGCAAGTACCTGCAACCGAGGAGAGTGTTTAACAAATTTTGTTTGAATCCTATTTTTGTTTTTCCTATTGTACCGTATTTTCCGCACTATAAGGCACACCTAAAAACCACAAATTTTCTCAAAAGCTGACAGTGCGCCTTATAACCCGGTGCGCTTTATATATGGATAAATATTAAGATTCATTTTCATAAAGTTTAGGTCTCGCAACTACGGTAAACAGCCGCCATCTTTTTTCCCCGTAGAAGAAGCGCGCGGTGCATGCTGGGATATGTGACGTTTCATTTCCATTTGTGTGTTTATGTAAAGACCCCAAAATGGCTCCTATTAAGTGTGTTGTCTGTCTAATTATAAATAATGCAGACGAGGCGTGTTAACTGAGTTCTCAACGTTTACCGTACTCACAGCGTGCTCATAACCACATTCTAACTCCCAGCATAAACGCTTCTCAGGGCTACCGCGCATGCTCGTAACTATCGTTGCATGCTGGGTAGTGTAGTTGTTATATTTGCTAGCTCATAACAGCACATTGAGAGACACGCTTACGCGCTTAATTCAATACTCGCCGTCATTCCGGGTGGATTGACAAAAGACCTCCAGCCGCTAGATATTGGTGTCAACAGGGCATTCGAAGCTAGACTGCTAACTGCGTGGGAACAGTGGATGACGAAGAAGCGCGCGGTGCATGCTGGGATATGTGACGTTTCATTTCCATTTGTGTGTTTATGTAAAGACCCCAAAATGGCTCCTATTAAGTGTGTTGTCTGTCTAATTATAAATAATGCAGACGAGGCGTGTTAACTGAGTTCTCAACGTTTACTCACAGCGTGCTCATAACCACATTCTAACTCCCAGCATACAACAACGCTTCTCAGGGCTACCGCGCATGCTCGTAACTATCGTTGCATGCTGGGTAGTGTAGTTGTTATATTTGCTAGCTCATAACAGCACATTGAGAGACACGCTTACGCGCTTAATTCAATACTCGCCGTCATTCCGGGTGGATTGACAAAAGACCTCCAGCCGCTAGATATTGGTGTCAACAGGGCATTCGAAGCTAGACTGCTAACTGCGTGGGAACAATGGATGACAGAAGGCGAACACACCTTCACTAAGACGAGGAGGCAGCGCCAGACGACGCCAACATCTGCCAGTGGATCGTAAATTTGCCCAACTTTTCACTTCGGACACCGAAGACGAAGGATTTACGAATGAAGAATAACTTCAGAAAGTGAGCGCTATGTTTATTTTGTGTGTTGTGACATTAACGTTCGAGCAACATTATGTTGCTATTGCTCTGCACTATTTTGAATTTTACTGTTTGTGATTGCACATTTGCGTACATTTTGGGAGTGAACAGAGTTGTTAGAACGCTGGTTTTTAATATATTATTAAAGTTTGACTGACCTATCTGACTGTTTTTTTGACATTCCCTTTAGCGCAGCGTAGGCGCGGCTTATAGTCCGGGGCGGCTTATTGGTGGACAAAGTTATGAAATATGCCATTCATTGAAGGTGCGGCTAATAATCCGGTGTGCCTTATAGTGCGGAAAATACGGTAGTCCTTTTACATATATCACCCACGGAACTTTTGTTTTCGTTAGAGCATTACGGTCGGACGGGTTTTCATGGGACACATTTCCTGTGTTGTGTGTTGTTGCGCTGAGAAGCCACAAATGTATACTGCTTGATTGCTGATAACATACTAGGATTGTACGGTAGTCCGGTATTAGTATAGTACCACAAAACCAAAGAATAATTTTCAGTACTATATCGCCACTGAAAAGTACCGGTCCGCCACACCCGCGCCCCCGTCACGTTGTGTCATTGCTGCTTTACGAGCATGTTCCGCAGTGCACAATTACGGAGTACAAACAGTGTGTAGACAGAAAAGGGAGAACGGATGCATTTTGGTTTAAAAACTAACAATAAAAGGTGAAGCTATAACACTGAAAAGCCCACCAAAAGAGGTGCTTTAAAGGGGAACATTATCACCAGACCTATGTAAGCGTCAATATATACCGTACCTTGATGTTGCAGAAAAAAGACCATATATTTTTTTAACCGATTTCCGAACTCTAAATGGGGGAATTTTGGCGAAATAAACGGCTTTCGTCACATCGGGAAGCAATCCGCCATTTTCGCAAACACATTACAAACACCGAGTCAAATTAGTTCTGTTATTTTCCGTTTTTTCGACTGTTTTCCGTACCTTGGAGACATCATGCCGCGTCGGTGTGTTGTCGGAGGGTGTAACAACACGAACAGGGTTCAAGTTGCACCAGTGGCCCAAAGATGCGAAAGTGGCAAGAAATTGAACGTTTGTTCCGCACACTTTACCGACGAAAGCTATGCTACGACAGAGATGGCATAGAAGAATATCGACCCTAGCTTCCCTGGCCTGCTGACATCAACTCCAAAACTGGACAGATCAGCTTTCAGGAAAAGAGAGCGGATGAGGGTATGTCTACAGAATATATTAATTGATGAAAACTGGGCTGTCTGCACTCTCAAAGTGCATGTTGTTGCCAAATGTGTTTCATATGCTGTAAACCTAGTTCATAGTTGTTAGTTTCCTTTAATGCCAAACAATCACATACCAATCGTTGGTTAGAAGGCGATCGCCGAATTCGTCCTCGCTTTCTCCCGTGTCGCTGGCTGTCGTGTCGTTTTCGTCGGTTTCGCTTGCATACGGTTCAAACCGATATGGCTCAATAGCTTCAGTTTCTTCTTCAATTTCGTTTTCGCTACCTGCCTCCACACTACAACCATCCGTTTCAATACATGCATAATCTGTTGAATCGCTTAAGCCGCTGAAATCCGAGTCTGAATCCGAGCTAATGTCGCTATACCTTGCTGTTCTATCCGCCATGTTTGTTTGTATTGGCATCACTGTGTGACGTCACAGGAAAATGGACGGGTGTATATAACGATGGTTAAAATCAGGCACTTTGAAGCTTTTTTTTTTTTTTTTTTTTTAGGGATATTGCATGATGGGTAAAATTTAAAAAAAAACTTTGAAAAATGAAATAAGCCACTGGGAACTGATTTTTAATGGTTTTAACCCTTCTGAAATTGTGATAATGTTCCCCTTTACGACATGGCTAGCTTAAGTCCAGCCCCAGTCAGCAGTGTTATAGCTACTTGTAAATCACTAATCCTCATTTCCATGGCGACAAATAAAGTAATTTTCTTACAAGTATCATCCCTGCAGGACGAGGAATAGCTAAACATGCTTCACTACACACTGTAGCTCACCGGCGTCAAAAAGTAAACAAACGCCATGGGTGGATCTACACTTAACATCCAGTTATGATACCAAGTACAGTAGCGTATCTCGTCAATACTACTATGATTTCGTCGATATTTTTTGGCATCACAACATATCTTTTTGTTTAAAAAAAAAAGTATAATATCTTTATAAACTCAGGAAATATATCCCTGGACACATTAGGACTTTGAATATGACCAATGTTTGATCCTGTAACTACTTGGTATCGGATTGATCCCACATTTGTGGTATCATCCAAAACTAATGTAAATTATCAAACGACAGAAGACTAAGTGATTATTACATTTTAACAGAAGTGTAGATGTTAAAACAAAAAAATAAGCAAATAACAGTAAATGAACAAGTAGATTAATAATTCAATTTCTACCACTTGTCCTTAATAATTTTGACAAAATAACAGAACTGCATACGTTAGCAGCTAAATTAGGAGCCTTTGTTTGTTTACTTACTAATAAAAGACAAATTGTCTTGTATGTTCACTGTTTATTTAAGGACAAACTTGCAATAAAAAACATATGTTTAATGTACCGTAAGATTTTTTGTTAAAATAAAGCCAATAAGGCAATTTTTTGTGGTCGCCATTATTTAGAAAAGTTCCGAAAAGTATCGAAATAACTTTGGTACCGGTACCAAAATATTGGTATCGGGACAACACTAGTACATACATGTAATGGCGTCTTCAAAGTGCAGTTTTGTTTTTACTAAAAAAAAAGACTTGAGGCTTAAAAAAAAAGTTTCATGTTTACAATGATTGTTATGGGGAACTTTGCTTTACCATAGGAACTTTTCGGTTTTACAAACCATGTTCATGAACCAATTAAGTTTGCAAATCGAGGTACCACTGTATACTAAACAAGCTGCATCACAAATTTTTACTTAAGAACTTACACTGCTTTGTTGTTAGCATGATGACAGATGCTGGCCAGGGCGAGATGCTCCACTGCCCTGGTTCTACCCACTATCATTCATTAGCTGCTGGAAGGAGCAATTCATTTGTTGACTTTACGACGGAATTGTCTTTATTACACAGGGGAAAATATTGTTGAGCAGTGTGCAAGCTCCTTTTTTAGATTTTTTACTTTTATGGATTATTTTGTCCGTCAATTGAGAATTTTTGTAGTTTTTAATGAACTGTCCTTAAAGGGACAGAACAACCAATGGATGTTTCTTTCAAGCAGTACAAGACAAAAGGTGCAATAATTATAAAATTAGTACCGTATTTTCCGCACTATAAGGCGCACCTAAAAACCACAAATTTTCTCAAAAGCTAACAGTGCGCCTTATAACCCGGTGCGCTTTATTACGATTAATTTTCATAAAGTTTCGATCTCGCAACTTCGGTAAACAGCCGCCATCTTTTTTCCCGGTAGAACAGGAAGCGCTTCTTCTTCTACGCAAGCAACCGCCAAGGAAAGCACCCGCCCCCATAGAACAGGAAGCGCTTCACCCGCCCCCATAGAACAGGAAGCGCTTCACCCGCCCCCGGAAGAAGAAGAAAAAACGCGCGGATATCACCGTACGTTTCATTTCCTGTTTACATCTGTAAAGACCACAAAATGGCTCCTACTAAGCGATCCGGTTCATAAAAAGACGCAATCTCTCCATCCGCACACGGATTACTACCGTATTTCACAGCAACTGAACCGCACTGTGGAACGGGAGCACGTACGGTGAATATTCGCACCACAGGGAATGAAGTCATCCTTCACTGTGGTTCTAGCTTGCCATGCTAACTTCCACTCATGGTGATATTCAAAAGGAAGACCTTGCCAAAAGAGACCTTTCCAGCCGGCGTCATCATAAAAGCTAACTCGAAGGGATGGATGGATGAAGAAAAGATGAGCGAGTGGTTAAGGGAAGTTTACGCGAAGAGGCCGGGTGGCTTTTTTCACACAGCTCCGAAGGCGAACACACCTTCACTAAGACGGGCAGACAGCCTCGGACGACATACGCCAACATTTGCCAGTGGATCGTAAATGCTTGGGCAGATATTTCGGTCACAACTGTGGTCCGAGCTTTCCGGAAGGCAGGATTCACAGAACAACAGCGACACTGACTCCCGATGACTTCTACGAGACGGAACCGGCCATTTTGGATACCACGCTTGCGCAACTTTTCAATTCGGACACCGAAGACGAAGAATTCGAAGGATTTACGAATGAAGAATAACTTCAGAAGGTGAGCGCTATGTTTATTTTGTGTGTTGTGACATTAACGTTCGAGCAACATTATGTTACTATTGCTCTACACCATTTTGAATTTTACTATGTTTGTGATTGCACATTTGCGTACATTTTGGGACAGAGTTGTTAGAACGCTGGTTTTCAATATATTATTAAAGTTTGACTGAACTATCTGACTGTTTTTTTGACATTCACTTTAGCGCAGCGTTTTTTTGACATTCACTTTAGCGCAGCGTAGGCGCGGCTTATAGTCCGGGGCGGCTTATTGGTGGACAAAATTATGAAATATGTAATTCATAGAAGGTGCGGCTAATAATCCGGTGCGCCTTATAGTGCGGAAAATACGGTAGTGTCGTGCAAAAAATATATTTATTTCAAAAGTAAGGAGAAACCCTGAACATGTGTGTGCGCGCGTGAAGTGATGGCCACAAAGGTGGTCACAAACAATCAGTGTGATTGCGCATGTCCAGGAGATCAAAGTGTGAGAAGGGCATGAAATTGGGCATCATGATATGAGTACCTTAGCCTGCTTGAGGAAGCGCAAGAATCCAAGCTCTTCAGGGCGCAGTATGAGGAGGGCGTGGCCTCTGCCGTTGATGCCTCGAGCAGTTCTTCCCACCCTGTGGATGTACTCCTGTGCACAGGAAGCAAATCTTCATGAAAACTTGACGTTCCAAGACAAAGCATTGATATCATGTTACAGTGGAATGATCATCAAGCCAAACTCTTAAAGAGACCTTGGGGTCATCCGGGGGGTCGTACTGGACGATCCAGTCCACCTCAGGGATGTCCAAGCCACGAGCTGCCACGTCCGTACACAGCAGAATGCCAGAGTCAGCGTTGCAGAATTGGAAGAAGGTTGTGGTGCGTTTGGTCTGCTTCTGCTTGCCCTGGGTGATGAAAGGACAAAATTGGCATTGATAAAGCATCTTTACAAACATGGAAGCATCATGGATGATAAAGCTTACGTGGATGGCCATTACAGGAAGGTCTATGTAGTTGAGTAGCTCGTAGTGGAATTTGACAGACATGCAGGACGAGAAGAAGACCATCAGCTTCTTCTTGCGGTTCTTCTTGAGGAAGGTGAAGAGCAACAGAAAGCGCTTCTCTGAAGGACACACGACATAGCCCTGTAGGACCGAAGCACTTATCGTCACCAGAGGGTCTTATTGTCACATGATGGCTAGGACGTCAACAGTACCTGCTCCAAACCGTCAACAGTGGCATTGTCCTTGTTGTCATCCACACCCACATACAGCGGCTCTTTCTTTAGAGAGACACGAGCCAAGTCTTCCACCTTGCGAGTTTGTGTGGCTGAAAACAGCATGGTCTGTCTCTTCCCTACAAAAAAAACACAGGAAAAGTCGAAACTTATCAGTTTGTCAGCTTTAGATCATGCATGTAAAATGTGTGACATAATCTCTGATACAAGCAGTCCTGCAGCATATTTACTTGTGCAAAGCTGGACAGCCAGTTAACATGTCAATGAACACATTTCTCCGTGCACAGCAATCTTTTATCGATGTAAAGCACAAGACGTTGACGAATTGCCCTAGCCCTAAATAATTACAGTTGCACATTATTTCCAGATAAGTTTTTAAGACACAAGCATATTAAAAAGTATCCAGTAACAAACGCGTCTACATCATTTTACTGTGTCATGAACTAAAACATTTTAATTATTGAGGCCATGAAATATCGCACAATATCGCAATTACCATTCCACTTCAACTTTAAGACTGTATATGTCCATTGCAGACTCTTAATAATAAATAGCTTAGTGTTTTCAGTGTTTTATGTTTGACTAATTTCCATTGATCAAACTTTCATACATAACATTACAGTATGTATGACTTATGATATCGTATCGGATCAATATCGGTAAATACTCAAGGCTCCATATCTGTCATATTTCTAAAAGGCCAATATTTTAATGTCATGACAGAATGATTGAATGGAAAGATGGTGTGGAAAAGCATTTAAATACGCCCTTTTATGCTTTATCGCTTGTATGTGGTGTGATGTAATGAACCATCTCAAAGATGAAAAAGAACAAGACATACTGGGCAGCAGCTTGATGATCTGTTTCAGTTCCTCCTCAAAGCCCACCTCCAAGATGCGGTCAGCCTCATCGATGATCAAACACTGCAAGTTCTTGAACATGAAGCCAGGTGTGTTCTAAAAAAAAAGTACACGTTATTTGTAAGCAGTTACAACATTGCAATTCTATCATTCCCCATCTGAATGACAAACTGTTTCTCTGCAACAGCCTCAAGCAAAATGTAATGCCACCACTTTTTGACTGCTCATTTGGCCAGCAGGACACATCTCACTCATGCTGTACTGCGTTTGCTGCTCCACAGTAACTTTTCTAACTTTCATAATAGAAAGCATTACAGTAAGACCAAACTAATCCACAAATAACATGTCACTTAAAGTACCGTATTTTCCGCACTATTAGCCGCACCTAAAAACCACAAATTTACTCAAAAGCTGACAGTGCGGCTTATAACCCGGTGCGCTTTATATATGGATTAATATTATGATTAATTTTCATAAAGTTTAGGTCTCGCAACTACGGTAAACAGCCGCCATCTTTTTTCCCCGTAGAAGAGGAAGCGCTTCTTCTTCTACGCAAGCAACCGCCAAGGTAAGCACCCGCCCCCATAGAAGAGGAAGCGCTTCTTCTTCTACTGTAAGCAACCACCCGCCCCCGTAGAAGAAGAAGAAGCGCACGGATATTACGTTTCATTTCCTTTGTGTGTTTACATCTGTAAAGACCACAAAATGGCTCCTACTAAGCGACAGGTTTCCGGTTCATGAAAAGACGCAATCTCTCCATCCGCACACGGACTACTATTTCACAGCAACTGCCTAAAGACTTTCAAGAAAAGCTGGCTACTTTCCGTGCATATTGTAAAAACAAGATAGCTGAAAAAAAGATCCGGCCAGAGAACATTATCAACATGGACGAGGTTCCACTGACTTTTGATATTCCTGTGAACCGCACTGTGGATACAACGGGAGCACGTACGGTGAATATTCGCACCACAGGGAATGAGAAGTCATCCTTCACTGTGGTTCTAGCTTGCCATGCTAATGGCCAGAAACTTCCACCCATGGTGATATTCAAAAGGAAGACCTTGCCAAAAGAGACCTTTCCAGCCGGTGTCATCATAAAAGCTAACTCGAAGGGATGGATGGATGAAGAAAAGATGAGCGAGTGGTTAAGGGAAGTTTACACGAAGAGGCCGGGTGGCTTTTTTCACGCAGCTCCGTCCATGTTGATATACGACTCCATGCGCGCCCACATCACGCTGGTTTTTAATATATTATTAAAGTTTGACTGACCTATCTGACTGTTTTTTTGACATTCCCTTTAGCGCAGTTAGACGCGGCTTATAACCCAGGGCGGCTTATGGTGCGGAAAATACGGCCAGTATTGTATAATGGAAAAATTAATGCTATTTATATGCTGAGTAATGTTTCATTTTATCTGTTAAACTATATCCAATTATATTTCCAATACGCAATGTATGTGAAAATATTGTTTAAACATCCACAAAACGCCACAATTTCAAACAGCCATTTTGAATATTGCGCTTCAAATGACTTTGGCATTTTCAGTAAATCGGGGATCTGATGATGTTACCTGGGGAATTAATCTGCACTATGACCATATCAGCAGATCAGTCATACTGGAAATACGTAAAAATAGGAAAGATGTGCTGTTTATCATTCACAATCCCTATGTAAGACAAGAACACATATACATTTTTTTTAATGCATTCTAAACCGTAAATAATTTTTTTTAAAGTCGACTAACAATGGAGTCAACAGAGGCTCCTCTATTCTGCTAACAAAGCCTTATAAATATTTTTTAATATATGGGAAGTACAATATGGCAAACAATGAAACTAGTGGGAGTCATTGCGTCTATTGCGCACATTCAGCCCTCTAAACAAAACATCCAAAAACCGCCAACAATAGTCCATTGTGACCTGAATATTAACCAGGTATTAGTGATATTATTATTACTGGCGATAATGTTAAGGACCTACTTTTAGCGGCGCATTGATCATAGAGAGCTAACTAGCTTATGCTGCTGTTTTGATATAATGAGCAGACTGGTGTCCTGCTGAAGCTGAATCGCTTAATTTTGGATTAAAAATCATGCCTCTCACTTAGATAATAGAACAATGTGAACATAAACCATCTAAACGAGAAAATATTAACATCCCATCAGTCGGCATCCCAGTGAGAGCAGATATTGCAGTGTTTTATAATGTTTGTAGTTTTTATTTCTTGTTCAGCACTTAGCGTTAGTGCTGCATCACAGATGTACTGGCATTAAAAAGCAAGGCCCATGTGGCAAATTGAGGAATTTATTCATGTCTTTGACAAGTTTCATTTTTACACACGGTGGTTTTTCTTTTCCTGTATCTCGGCAGCCACTGGGTGCGCAGACATGTGCATGCTCCTTTATGTCTGGAAAAACATGAGCGATACATCGCCAACTATCATCAGCAAATTCATTTGTTGGTTACAAATCATTTGTGATTTTTATCGATGGTTGCATCACTACTAGTTACTGTGATTTTAAACAGAATGTCTCGTTTTTCATGGTAAAAATGAGGCGTGTCCTTGGGACACAAGGAGAGTAAGTTTAAAGAACTGCACTTTTTGTACTTATCGCCCACAATAATTGTGAGAGACAGAATCACATGTCTTTTTTTTGTTTAGGATTTTAAAGACAATAAAAAACACTTGCAAGATTCAGCTTATGATGGGAGTGACCATTGTAGCCTTCCAAAGCCCTCTAACCAACTTCAAAACCCTCCATCAACTTTTTATGTACACATGGCAAGTATAATATATATAATGTAGTAACAGACACATTCATAACAATATGTAATGTTTTATATACACACTGCAAGTATATATATAATGTAGTAACAGACACCTTCATAACAATATGTACAATATACACACTGCAAGTCTATATACGTACAATGTAGTAACAGACACCTTCATAATATGTAATGTTTTATATTCTAATCATGGCAGACTTGGTAACAGAAGCGAGCACGAAGTAAGGCTGAAACCTTGGAACAGACGGAAGCCGAGATAGTGAGGTGGACATGACTTTACTTAGCAAATGTGGAATTTGGAGCAAAGCTGCCCTACATAAATGGAGTGCTTACCCAAAACCAACTGGAAACTTCCCCGGTCAAATAAACAACTGTTAGAGAGAGTCACTATAATATTGATTATGATATATGCAGCACATCACCGTACAACTACAGTACATAAGCTGTTGAGCTAGGTGTGTACAAACTAGGGATGTCCCGATCCAGGTTTTTGCACTTCCGATCCGATACCGGCCGATACTGGCCTATCCGAGCATGTATTAAAGTTTAAAGTTATTTAGCCTACTTAGTTGTCAGATTCATGTTGAAAAGGGTTTTAGTACTCTTGATAACAACTAGCCAGCTGAATTAGGTGAGTTTGAATAATACACAATGGTTGGTAACAAGAAACTGACCTGTTTATTCAAGGATAAACACAAAATAGACAAAATTATACATGACAAACAGAAATGGCATACATGAACTAGGGCTGGGCGATATGGCCTTTTTTTAATATTGCGATATTTTAAGGCCATATCGCGATACGATATATATCTCGATATTTTGCCTTAGCCTTGAATTAACACTTGATGCATATAATCACAGCAGTATGATGATTCTATGTGTCTACATTAAAACATTCTGCATCATACTGCATTAATATATGCTACTTTTAAACTTTCATGCAGAGAAGGAAATCACTATTTTTTTCATACGGTGTTGATCTGGAAATGTTTGCCTCAGCATTTTGAAGGTGTGGGCGTGTGGCACCGAATGGAGATGTTGACGTGCGGAGTTTCAAACACTCTTCATTCTCTAGCAGGGGACTTTTCAAATGATGCTACATATTAGCAGTAATGCTACTTTTTATAGTGACGCTGTTGCTCCACACTTGACAAATTACGGTTGTCTGTTCGACATATTCCCACTTGAAGCCAAACCACCGCCAGAAGATGGACCCCCTGCTGTTTTTTGGGGGAATTAATTAATTCTTCCTTCATTCGTATTACAAACTCGCACGGCTGCGCGAGCATCACAGCTAACGTTAGCCATGCTGCTACCTCTCTGCTGGGAGAGGGCGTATACGTATTTGACGCATGACGTGACAGTATGTGACGTGTGTAAGAAGGTGCGCTTGCTGTCTGTGAGAAGGAGACACAGGAAAGAGTGAGAAGAGCCTGTCGTGTAAAGCCAGCAGCTAAAAGCAACTGCTTGAGAACGTATACTCCAATATCACGACATAGTCATTTTCTATATTGCACAGAGACAGCTGACATTTTAACCGGTAACTTTTAATTCACATGGTCATCTTAACGGTTAGGACACAGACCTGTGGATGTGTTGAAGGTGTGCTGGAAAATGCGCAACGGAGATTAGGGAGCAGCAGAAAAGTGGAATGTATTATTTAAATCGGTGCGTTGGAAAACACGGGCCGGAATTTTCCCATGCCTTGCCGATACGCATTTTTTGGCAAATATCGGCAGCCGATCCGATCCAAATATCGGATCGGGACATCCCTAGTACAAACCAAACTTGAAATGTGGGCTAATACTTTACAGATACTGTAATATGATTGTTCATGTTTTTTCAGTCAGTACAGGTATGTGTCCTATCGCATTGCGTTGTTACATTACAAACTCAAAAGCCATTCAGCAGATAATGCAAGAGGCTAGCTTTCCCTCCTCTAGCTATCTTACGGCTAATGCCGTAGAATGCCGTCGAAAGGCGATGTGTTTTTACACTTGATAAACAGTTCCTCAGTGGTCGCTCTTACAATAATGTTACTACAGCTTGGTTATTATACAGGTTAAGGAACGCAAAGTAAGTATTGTTGGCGGTTTTTGGATGCATTTTTAAAGTGATTTAGAGGCAGAATGCATTGATCCCAATAGCTGCATTGCTGGCCACCTAGAATGTGCTGATTTTAGAATGCAACAAAACAACCCTTTTGTGTTTTTGTCTCTCACAAGGATTGCGAATGATAGGCAAATTAAAAAAAAAAAAGTTCCACTTTAAAGCGTGTTTTCAGAGATAAAGGACACGTATCGATCAACATCAATGATGTATATAGCATTTCTTTATCCTTTTTATTATTTCATTACAAATTACATAATGTCACAACAGCGCTTTGCTTTGAAGAGATGGAAAATAAAAACATTTTAGCTCTCTAATCAGTAGCTGCTCATATCTAGCAGTGTGTCTCGCTTTGGTTTAATGATACATTATCATTAAGTAACAATAGTGTCTATTGTGCTTCACTGTTTTAGTGGTCTTCATTTTAGGTATAAACACTACAAACTCTAAAAATCTTAACATTAATATTGCCATCCATCCATCCATCCATCTTCTTCCGCTTGTCCGAGGAATTAATATAATAATTAATATTGTCTTATTTCTAATCAGCCAATGTAAGTTTAAGGTTTCATAAATGCATAGCCATGAACATTATTTTTAAATGAAACCAATTGGTTATTCATTATTAGGTATAAAATGTTGTATTTTCACTTGTATATTTATAACTGTTCTTTAACCAAGCAAAATGTATTTACTTTATTAATTGGAGGAATTTTTAATAGAATACTACATTACTAAAACATTCGATAGCTGCAGCACCATTTAAGTCTCATATTAGTGAAGGTAGACGTTAGCTCACCTGGAGGTGGTCCAACAGGCGACCGGGTGTTGCCACCACAATGTTGACACCATTGGCTAGTTTTTGGGCCTCTGCTGAGCGGTTGCTGCCACCCATGATCAGGCCATAGGTGTGCACGTGGTGTGTCATGAGTTCTTTCAGCACACCGTATGTCTGCATCGCCAACTCACGTGTCGGAGAAAGAATAACTACACCAGTCCCTGCAGATAGACAGTGATGAGAGATAAAGAACAAACTAGAGTAAATAAAAGTATTATGACAATCAATTACTGTACTGACCCAAATATAAGTAGTAGTTAGGGCTGCGCAATAATGGAAAATGTTTTTCTTAAACCTTTGATATAAAAAAATATTTAAATTGCTCTTTGTTATGCTGCCATCTTGTGGACAATTAACATCGCAGGACCTTGCAATGTGACTGTCGTGGCAATTCTCAAATTGTGCAGCAGCCCTAGCAAGATGTCCTATAGTCGTGTCAATACATTAGGTACAAATTAAGATTTGGATAAAGTGTGACTGTTATTACCATTTCTGGGCATAAACTTGAGTTTATAGATGAGCTCTATGGAAGGTATGAGGAAGGCCAAGGTTTTGCCACTTCCTGTTTTGGCAGCAGCCAGCACATCTCTGCTCATTAAAACAAAACAAAAAAACATTAGAATCACACGTAGCAGTGTTCTAACACCAATGTCATGTTTTACAGTTAAAGGAAATAATGATAGGGCGGCAGTGCTCAGTGGTATAGAGCAGGTTGTTTAGAGAAACTACAGGGTTTGCTGCTTCCTCCATCCAAGTTATTGCTGTGGTGTCTTTGGGCAAGACACTTTACCCACCTTGTCTCCAGTGCCAGTCATAAAAGCCAATTGCCAGGTTTATGTCGGTCTACACCATGAGAGCTGGGTCGAAGAACACAGTGTACCACTACCAATTAAGGATGGACAATTTGGCCTAAATTCTATACTGCAATATATTTTGCAGCCTCCTGCAATGATGATATATATCACAATGTATTATTTGGTATGTAAATGACAATAGAACCATTTCAAAACAGTTTACAAAGCAGGGTTTCCCCTAGCTCGCAGATATACATGTGGTGGTGGGGGCGTGGCTATGGTCAATGTAACAATGTTATAATTTGCATAATTATTGATGTATATATATATATATATTTTTGGAATGCTAAAAATAATTTACATACGTTTACAAAAAAGTCTGTGTTATAAGTAATTTGCATTAACATAATTTTTATAATATCGTTTTGCTCTATTTTTTTTAATTGTTATACCAATGGCAGCGACTAGTCTTTCAAGTAGGAAAAGCTATTTTTCAGCCCCTCTTTAAACATGAGTACCGTCTCCAATAACAGGTAAAATATGGAAACATGCTAGATTTTACAAAGAAAATCTCCCTTAAAAAAATTATAAATTTCTCCATATCAACAGGAACAATGGAAATAAATTTTAAAAATGCTTTGGCAGTGTTTTATATTTCAAGATTTCTAAGTCGCTTATTTTGCGGTCAAGGGATTCAGCCCAGACGGGTCATTCAATCACCATGCGGAAGCCCAGCGCCCCCACTTCAATCACTCTTATTAATTCGCTCCCCGTCCGTGGGCAAGACAAAGTTGAGCATTTATCCAATAACCGTCTATTTTGGCTGCAGCACTGTGGTGCTACTACATCTATGAAAAAAAAGTTGCGCCAGCTGTCACCAAAGTAGCTGATTCTAAACAAAAGTTGAATGCATCCTAACGCAGTCAACTAAATGCAAACACAAGACAACATATTTGACCACTAATATATATATATATATATATATATATATATATATATATATACTGCTCAAAAAAATTAAAGGAACACTTTGAAAGCACATCAGATTTCAATGGTGAAAAAAAAAAAATGTCGGTTATCTATACTGATATGGACAGTTTAATGTCTCAGGAACAAAAGGATGCCACATCTTTTGATGAAAATAAACGTTTTCAGCCTACAAAGGGCTCAGTATATAGACACCCCAAAAATCAAAGTGAAAAAATGATGTGGCAGGCTCGTCCATTTTGCCTAAATTCAATTTCTGCAACTCAAAATTATTTTCACTATCTTGTGTGGCCCCCACAAGCTTGTATGCATGCTTGACAACGTCGCGGCATGCTCCTAATGAGACGACGGATGGTGTCTTGTGGGATGTCCTCCCAGATCTGTCTAAGGGCATCAGTGAGCTCCTGTAAAGTCTGAGGAGCAACCTGGCGGTGTCTGATGGACCGAAACATTATGTCCCAGAGGTGTTCTATCGGGTTTAGATCAGGTGATCATGAGGGCCATTCAATTGTGTCAATTCCTTCATCCTCCAGATACTGTCTGCATACTCTTGCCACATGAGGCCGGGCATTGTCGTGGACCAAGAGGAACCCAGGAACTACTGCACCAGCGTAGGGTCTGACCATGGGTGCAAGGATTTCATCCCGATACCTAATAGCAGTCAGACTGCCGTTCTCTAGCCTGTAGAGGTCTGTTCGTCCCTCCATGGAAATGCCTCCCCAGACCCTCACTGACCCACCACCGAACGGGTCATGCTAAATGATGTTGCAGGCAGCATAGCGCTCTCCTTGGCTTCTCCAGACCCTTTCACGTCTATCACAGGTGCTCAGGGTAAACTTGCTCTCATCTGTGAAAAGCACAGAGCGCCAGTGGCGGACTTGCCAATTCTGATGTTCTATGGCAAATGCCAATCGAGCTCCACAGTTCTGAGCAGTGAGCACAGGGCACACTACAGGATGTCGTGCCCTGAGGCCACCCTCGTGAAGTCTGTTTCTGACTGTTTGGACAGAGACATTCACACCAGTAGCCTGCTGGAGGTCATTCTGTAGGGCTCGGGCAGTGCTCAACCTGTTCCTCCTTGCACAAAACAGCAGATATCGGTCCTGCTGATGGGATGAGGACAGCCTACGGCCCTGTCCAGCTCTCCTAGAGTAACTGCCTGTGTCCTGGAATCTCCTCCATACTCTGGAGATTGTACTGGGAGACATCAAATCTTCTTGCAACAGCACGCATGGATGTGCCATCCTGGAGGAGTAGGACAATCTGCGCAACTTCAGGAGGGTTAAGAAATTGCCTCATGCTCCCAGTCGTGATAATGACTCTAGCTAAAGCCAACACTTGTGGAAAAACAGTTAAAAAAGATCAAGCGGGAAGAACTTGAAATGGCCTCCACCTGCAAAACCAGTCCTGTTTTGGGGGCCATCTCGTTGTTGCCCCTCTAGTGCACCTGTTGTTAATTCCATCAACACCAATGCAGCTGAAACTGATTAACAACACCCCTCTGCCACGTACCTGACCAAAACTTTATCAGAAAAGTGCAATTGAATTCATGCAATATCCTGATAAAAAATAGTTCCTTTAATTTTTTTGAGCAGTATATATATATATATATATATATATATATATATATATATATACATACATACATACATACATACATACATACATATATATATATATATATATATACATACATACATACAGATCGGTAAATTCAGGACAAGGATCAACACTAATGGCTCGGTGGGTCTTGCAGGAGTGCTAAGCAGTGCTGTGCGCGTGCCATGTTTGGAGGAGCCGCTGGCCCACCGCCGAGGCCGAAGTACGGCAGGGCCGGCGGATGGGCAGCGCCTCGTCTTTCTGCAGGGGCTCCAGACACTCGCGTGTGTCTCGTTTACGGATGATAACGTTTTTCAATGATGCATCACTAGTTAATAGTGGGTAAATAATGGGCTATATATCCATTCATACTATGTATTACCGGTACTATATTTGTTTCCACGTAAAAGACCCTCTTTTTTTAAAGGTATGGTGGCTTCTATTTAGCAGAGGCGCCGCGGCACGATCAGAAACGCGTATGAGGGAAACCCTGCAAAGGCTCCAGATTAGGCTGCTTACGTATGCAGTAAC
The DNA here is from genome assembly GCF_033978685.3 of Nerophis lumbriciformis. NCBI lineage: Eukaryota > Metazoa > Chordata > Actinopteri > Syngnathiformes > Syngnathidae > Nerophis > Nerophis lumbriciformis. The sequence continues at coordinate 25,461,049 of NC_084578.2, read as the reverse complement.
ATATCACGCCATATCCGGTTGCATTATCTTCTCAAAATTATGACCCCTCATGGGACAAAGGCTGACTTTTTTTGGCTTTTCGGTAAATGTTTGTTGTATTTTGGCCATAATATTTCTTGTTGTTCCATTATACACTTTTTTTACTAAGAGGGTTTTTTCATTTTAAATTTTCAATGTCCAATTCCTTCACAGGACTGCAATACACTGGCAGTTAAGTTTAAATACCAATAATTGTTATTTGACAATATGAAAGAAGTAGTTGAAAGCTTCCAATAAATAATTTGTAACTATAGGTTGTATTGAGACACGTGACTTTTGAACGAAAGTGAACGAAGGGCCACCAAACCAACATGGCTACTGTGCAGCAAACAGAGAGCGAACTATCGGAGTACACAAGGGGCCTAGAGCTTACCATTAAAAGCAGATACGAGCAAAAAAATCTAAATATGCAAAGGAATCTATCCCTATACGTTATCAAATAAAAGATTTGTCAAATGAGCTGATTGTCTGTTGTGTTCCCAGACATGTCGAACCATCTGGTGCTCCAGACATTATTCTACGCGACAAAACAGATGACAACTTGGAAAAGCACAAAGGTCTACAACTTGTTTGTGTGTGGCCCCAGTCAAGGAAATTGGTATTAATAATTAAAGGCTTAGTGGCCACATGCGTGGACAGCATCTTTTAGCTCTTATTTCCAAAATTGTGTACACTACTGAATTGGGGTCTTATGGCCGCTTCTGTCGACACTCATACTGCCATCTGGTGGTGTCAGAAGAGTATAATATACAAAGGAATTTGGAAAAAAAAGTGTACAAATAAGAATTAGCATGTCACTAAACATGAAGTACACATTTGTTACTTATGGACTAAGTACATCATATCAAAAGATGATTCTTAGTTTTTATTCTAATTAGGGTCCAATAAGCCCAAATAGCAAAGAGAAATAAAAAAAGCATGTAAACAAACAGCTTGGGCTTTAAGAGGTTAAGACTCTCCCGGATAAATCATGCATTGTTTTTACTCGGGTAAAGTTGCATTTCATGATTTAACTTTGCGTCTACAACAATGTTTGTTATTGCCTTATTGTTGTTGCACACATCATTTACAAGTAGCGTGCTTTTCCATGTCTTTATTAAAATATATCCATAGATGTCAACATTGTGTATGTGCTAAAAAACTTCATTTATGATTGCTGCCTTTGGTAAATGCTTAACTCTTTTAGGTTTTAATCACATTTGCTTTCTTTTATTTATACTCGCCGAGTTGGTGGTTTGCAAAACACTCGTGGCAAATATGCATTTTTAGAACTCCGAAACAAGATAAAATACAAATGATATCTATATTACTTACATATGAAAAACTAAACGGTTAACGTATATCAAACAAACCTTTAAAGTGATCACTGCAAATTTACAGAAAAAACTGTGTTCTTTGACTCTGCTCCCTTGGACTAAATCTTGGCATCTTTCACCCTTCTTGATTACTTCTCAAAGAATTCTGAAGAAGCGTTAATCCTTTTTTGTTCCAGCAGCCTAAAACAACACAAGTATACAGCATTTTTCTTCGAGAAAGGCAAAATGCCGCCCAGAATGCTATGACAAGAGACGCTCCCTGGCTGACTTATTCGAGTCTCACATATTAAATGAGCCAGACGTGACGTCTGGAAGAAAAGACTCCATATCCTGTGTCAATTGAGGACTTGAATGATAACAACAAATAACAAGTCAATGTTCCTCATTATTGTGATAGAAGATGAAATAAAATTATGAATTAAAATAAATCCAAGACCTCAAATGATTGTATGATATGGAAACGCTAAAAGGATTAAAGAAGATTTCAGAACCATTAATGTCCCTAGTGTGTGAATGTTGTCTATAATTGAAAATTTACTTGACACATTGGACAAATTTATGAATTAAAGCAGGACTCATGCGGACTACCATTACAGATATCATCTTGTGTGAAGAACAAATGCTACTTTTACTCCAGTTTAATTGGGAATGGGCAATATGGCCTAAAACCTATATACAACATTTGTGACATTTTCCAATTTGTGACGCCAACAGATATCTCCATATATAGTAGAGATTTATCTGAAGAGCCTTGAATGTGTCTGCCATTGTATTTCAACGTTAAAGCCAATAAGTTCCTTATTTTTACCTATCCTCTTGTTGTGGGGCAGACTGGCTTGTACATGCACATGCATATTCCTTTGTTATCACTTCTAATACAAAGTAGCGTATAGTTCTAACTCATATCTGTCAGTAGACCCAATGTGGAAGCGCTAAAAACTAAAACACGGCTGATGACATGAAGAGCGGGAGGCATTGGCACAAACATGACCGCCCACAAAACGGTTCATTCTAAGGAGATAGTCAGAAAGTGGCTAGACAATGGTCTGTAAAACAAAATCTATGCACCATTTCGACCAAAGCACAAATGTCATGTAGACCACTACAAAGTATTTTAAATGTAGACAAACATCATAATATGATCCCTTTAAAAGGATGCACACAAGTCACAAACCCAATAATAAGAAAGTGGTTACAACTAAATGACAATCAGATGCCCACCTTCCTTCCAGCAACGGGCGAATGCTTTTGTGCTGGATCTCTGTCATGTGTTCAAAACCCATCTCCTTCACTCCTTTCAGTGTGTTCTCACTCACGAGATCAGCGAGAGAAGCGAAAGATGTGTCCTCAAACGCACCTAACAGAAAATGTTAAGTTAGCAGAAGTGGTATTATAATGGTAGATGTTGATAGGGTAAAATGAGGGTGAGTTCAAGAAAACATGTCCTTGCAGTTCGTCATGTCAGACAAGTCGGGCGTGACTTGTCTCAAAAGACAACCACAATAAATTTATGTGTGCCTTGATTGACACCCTTTTCATGATAGAAACATTGAAAGGGCAACACTTAAAGGCAACAGTATTCAACAAAACTTTATTTTGCCTAATGGGTTTAAATGCATAATACAGAACAATTCAAAATGCAAAACATTTTAAAATCTAACCAACAATTCATACTTACCAAACAGTGCCATGTGTGATGTCTGTAGGAGTGTTTTCTTGCATATTTGTACGCGCTATCGTAATGTTCTCAAACTGCCGTCAAAAAACTTATATATATATATGTATATAAATATAAAATACACACACGCACATTCTAGGGTTGTCCCGATACCAACATTTTTTTCGATACTTTTAACTGCTTTTCTAAATAAAGGGTACCACAAACAATGGCATTATTGGCTTTATTTTAACAATGCAACTGCAATCGAAGAACACTTCTGTCCTTAAATGAAATACTGAACATACTAGACAACTTGTCTTTCAGTAGTAAGTAAGCAAACAAAGGCTCTTAATTTGGCTGCTGACGTATGCAGTAACATATTGTGTCATTTCGAATTCTGTTACATTGTCAAAATGATGAAGGACAAGCAGTAGAAAATTGATTATTAATCTCTTGCTCATTTACTGTTAATATCTGCTTACTTTCTGTTTTAACATGTTGTATCTACACTTCTGTTAAAATTTAATAATCACTTTTTCTTCTGTTTGGATACTTTACATTAGTTTTGGATGCTTCCACAAATTTGGGTATCAATCCGATACCAAGTAGTTACAGGATCATACATTGGTCAGATTTAAAGTCCTCATGTTTCCAGTGACATATTTCCTAAAGTTTATAAACATAATATACATTTTACAAAAAGTAAAAAATATTTTTTTTTATAAAGACAAAGCTTTGTGTCGTTACCGGCTTTATCTCATTGTGCTTCTTGCCGTTTTCCCAATTTTTGCTGGTGTTTTTTTGTTGTTGTTCTTTGTAATGTGCTTAGGGCCAATGACAATCGAGTCACAGACCACAGATGGCCCCTGTACCGCACTGTACCCCTGCTGTAGAAGCTAACTGTTTATAGCCACTATAGTCTTAGTACTGTAGTATATTTGTTCTGGTCACACATGGGACGCAAGTGACATGGTTTTTACATCAGCACCGGAATTATTAAAATCAGCTGTTCACTTGGTTGGTTATTCCTGTGTGATAAAAGGGGGTAAATGGGGAAGTCCTTCTTTAGCTGCCATCTTGTTTTATAATATATTACTGCCTTTGCATTTGTCAATAGTTACTTTTGTATTCACAATAAATCAACACAAAATCCGTACTTGGGTGCAATGTTCACGGAGTCTCGTATGCTTCCCGTCGCAGGTGAGCAATGATGGTCATGGACTCGTGGTTGAGGGAAGAGTTATTTGATGTTGGATGTTCGAAAATGTCCGATTTGTTGCAACTGGTCTGTTGATCACTCTCCGGCTGGGGGTGTCACTGATGTCATATCAATACTTATTTTTCTAATATTTTTGCGATCAACCGCTAGGGTCTAAAAGATGGTCTGGTCGATAGCGATAGACAAGTCGGCGACCCGTATAATATATAGTTTGTTATTGGGGAGTGGGGGGGAGAGGGAGTCTGAGAATACAACATTTTAAACATCTGAAAAGTTGACAGTGCAGGATTGGGTATTTTAAATACCTGTCAAACCAGATGGTAACTCAAGATCTCCCTCTTCTTCCTCTTTCTCCTCATCTTCCATTTCAGATGATTGTTCCTTATTGCCTTCTGGCTTCTCCTCGTTGACTTGATGCTGAGTTTTGGGTTTCTTCTCTGCTAAGATGAGATTGATATTCATTTGAGCAAGCACAGAAAACTGTTGTAATTACAGTTAAGTGGTGTTACCTGGCGATTCTGTAGCGTGAGGCACCTTTCTTTTCTTCTTCTTCTGCTGCTGCTTCAATGATTTTCCCTCAGCATTAGTTTGGGTTTCAGTTGGGTTGTCATTCTGCTTGTCCTTGCAAAGTTGGGTTTCTGCTTCTTCGTCCTGCAGTTTGTCTGACCGCACAATGAAAAAGGTTGCAAAATAACATCAAATGTTGACAATATTAATACAAATATACATACACTAACAGTCATTGCAATACAATATCCATAAGTCAAGTCTTAAACAGGGGTCCGCGCCCCACATGGTGTCCGTGTAGGTACTGCAGCGAAGGGGGTCAGTCGTAAATTTCTTGATGAATAAGCCTTTTTAAAATATTTCTATATTCCCCCACAATTTTTCACAATTGCAGGGTTTCCAGCAGCGCTTTGTTGTTAAGGCGGCCGCCTTAACAACAAAAAGCCACCGCCTAAACTAAAGTCTTAACAAGCTGCTCAGCTTAGTTCTGCCTCTGCCTGTCAGTTCGTCTCTGCAGCACCCAGCATTGTCCCACCCACAGCACCATCTGATTGGTTACACGCAGAGCGGTAACTGCCAATCAGCAGTGCGTATTCAGAGTGCATGGAGTCAGTGCTCCTGTAGTAGAGTGAGCAGAAAGGTGTTAAGCATTAGACAGCGGACTCTCCCCAAATTATAATAAACACTTCCAAGTCAACTACGAGTAACATCACTATGAGCCCGTTGACGTTCTAGAAACATAAGCAGCAGCTCAGCTCGCTCGCAGTCCTTGAAGTGAAGGCTAATTAGCTTTTAGCGTAACGTTAGCTCACTGTGCGGTGTGTGTGTGTGTTACGGACAGCAAAGCCCCGTCTGTCTGAGAGAAAGACAAGCATTATTGACCTACAGTTAACAACTAAGTTATTTCACTTTACCTTTCTCAGTGTTGATTGAGCTGTGTTGAAGCAGCAAAAAACGACATGTTAAATGAAGAGTTTCCTGACGCTGTCTCTGATCATTTCTATAATAATGTAACTGCATCATAAAGCCTACATGAACTCCATGGTGTTCAGGGATGAATAGTCTCTCCTATTGGTATTGTACTATTTTTCAGCTATAGTTACATTAATCATTAGTAATGTAGCAGCCTAGTTTTGAATGGCAGGGTCCCTGCTATCACATGTTGATAAAAATATAACATTCACATAATAAAAAACAAATACAGGCTTCCCAAATGCTGTAATAAATTAAGCATGATGAGTTGAGCATATGTCAGCATGTGGCCCCACTTTTAACTCTTTTTTTCCCCAAACGCTTATTGCAAACCCTTACTTACAGTAAGTCATTAATTTGACTTTGTAAGTCATTATTTTGACTAAGTAAGTCATTATTCTGTCATTATTTTGACTTAGTAAATTACTAAGTCATAATAATGACGTACTTAGTATCTCAGGTAACTAGAACTGTTTTGTTTTAACTTTACGTAAAAAATATCGAGATATATATTGTATATCGCCATTCAGCAAATGGAGCGGAAAACACAACCAAAAGATATAGGCTTCTTCATGCGACGAAGCCAGCCTACTTCACTGCAGTCTGTAGTCTATTGCCCCCCAGGCTGTGGTGGCAGCGACGGCGACAGACCGAGTTACACCGAGCCTTACACCCACCCACCCCCTTCCCCGGTCCCCTCCCCCTGGAGAGTCACCACCTTAACTAACACATTTTCTGGGAGAAACACTGAATTGTAACTATTAGAGGTGGGGGAAATAATCAATTTTAAGATGCATCGCAATTCAGACATAGGCGGATGTAAAATAGATTGGTAAACTTCAATAATCAATTATTTATTTTTTGTAAATAAAGTAATGCAGACAGTTCTAAAAATTTCGCTGACCGCAGCAAGCCACCTCACCGAAAGATCCGACCTGCTCCTTTATTTTAGGGCATTTACCGTATTTTCCGCACTATAAGGCGCACCTAAAAACCACACATTTTCTCAAAAGCTGACAGTGCGCCTTATAACCCGGTGCGCTTTATATATGGATAAATATTAAGATAAATAAATGATAAATGGGTTGTACTTGTATAGCGCTTTTCTACCTTCAAGGTACTCAAAGCGCTTTGACACTACTTCCACATTTACCCATTCACACACACATTCACACACTGATGGAGGGAGCTGCCATGCAAGGCGCTAACCAGCACCCATCAGGAGCAAGGGTGAAGTGTCTTGCTCAGGACACAACGGACATGACGAGGTTGGTACTAGGTGGGGATTGAACCAGGGACCCTCGGGTCGCGCACGGCCACTCTTCCACTGCGCCACGCCGTCCCTAAGATTCATTTTCATAAAGTTTCGGTCTCGCAACTTCGGTAAACAGCCGCCATCTTTTTTCCCCGTAGAAGAAGCGCGCGGTGCATGCTGGGATATGTGACGTTTCATTTCCATTTGTGTGTTTATGTAAAGACCCCAAAATGGCTCCTATTAAGTGTGTTGTCTGTCTAATTATAAATAATGCAGACGAGGCGTGTTAACTGAGTTCTCAACGTTTACTCACAGCGTGCTCATAACCACATTCTAACTCCCAGCATACAACAACGCTTCTCAGGGCTACCGCGCATGCTCGTCACTATCGTTGCATGCTGGGTAGTGTAGTTGTTATATTTGCTAGCTCATAACATCACATTAAGAGACACGCTTACGCGCTTAATTCAATACTCGCCGTCATTCCGGGTGGATTGACAAAAGACCTCCAGCCGCTAGATATTGGTGTCAACAGGGCATTCCAAGCTAGACTGCTAACTGCGTGGGAACAGTGGATGACAGAAGGCGAACACACGTGACGTTCACCAAGACAGGGAGGCAGGGAGACAGCGCCAGACGACATTTTGGATCCCACATTCGCCCAACTTTTCAATTCGGACAACGAAGGAGAATAATTCGAGGGATTTATGAATGAAGAATAACTTCAGAAAGTGAGCGTTATGTTTATTTTGTGTGTTGTGACATTAACGTTCGAGCAACATTATGTTGCTATTGCTCTGCACTATTTTGAATTTTACTATGTTTGTGATTGCACATTTGCGTACATTTTGGGAGTGAACAGAGTTGTTAGAACGCTGGTTTTTAATATATTATTAAAGTTTGACTGACCTATCTGACTGTTTTTTTTGACATTCCTTTAGCGCAGTTAGATGCGGCTTACAACACCGGGCGGCTTATAGGTGGACAAAGTTTTGAAATATGCCGTTCATTGAAGGCGCGGCTTTTAACCCAGGGCGCCTTATGGTGCGGAAAATACGGTATGTTCCAGTTTTGCACACATTTCCATTAATTTAATAAATGTAATGGGAATTAATTAAACTGTTTCTTATTACAAATGCGCTGTTGTTAAAAGTTGCAAGTGATGCATGCTTATATAGTGAAGCGAAAAGAATTGTAAAACTTCATCAATATACATAAATTAAAAATGCATCAATAATCAATTTTTAATCAATTTGTAGCTCCTGAATTGTAACCGTAATCGAATTGTGAGGTGCCAAAGATTCCCACCTCTAGTAAATATATTTGAATGCACATTAACATTGATAAAATTGTATATTATGGGCTGTTAAAAGTTTAAGTTTATTTCAAACATGTGTAAAGTTTCAATATGATACATTACATATATTTTTTTTTTAAATTTCCTTACAGCATTTTACTTCATTTCACTCCCTGTTCTCAAATTGTACATGGTTTACATCAAATCACCAAGTACAACAATTCTCTTCATAAACAGTTAAGTCACTTATGATTCACTTAATGAAATTAATGACATATCTTTGTCAATGAGTTCAAGACATTACCGTATTTTCCGCACTATAAGGCGCACCGGATTATTAGCCGCACCTTCTATGAATTACATATTTCATAATTTTGTCCACCAATAAGCCGCCCCGGACTAAAAGCCGCGCCTACGCTGCGCTAAAGTGAATGTCAAAAAAACGCTGCGCTAAAGTGAATGTCAAAAAAACAGTCAGATAGTTCAGTCAAACTTTAATAATATATTGAAAACCAGCGTTCTAACAACTCTGTCCCAAAATGTACGCAAATGTGCAATCACAAACATAGTAAAATTCAAAATGGTGTAGAACAATAGCAACATAATGTTGCTCGAACGTTAATGTCACAACACACAAAATAAACATAGCGCTCACCTTCTGAAGTTATTCTTCATTCGTAAATCCTTCGAATTCTTCGTCTTCGGTGTCCGAATTGAAAAGTTGGGCGAATACGGGATCCAAAATGGCCGGTTCCGTCTCGTCGAAGTCACCGGAGTCAGTGTCACTGTTGTCCAGCAGTTCTGTGAATCCTGCCTTCCGGAAAGGTCGGACCACAGTTGTGACCGAAACTATCTGCCCAGGCATTTACGATCCACTGGCAGATGTTGGCGTATGTCGACCGGCGCTGTCTGCCCGTCTTAGTGAAGGTGTGTTCGCCTTCGGAGCTGTGTGAAAACAGCCACCCGGCCTCTTCGCGTAAACTTCCCTTAACCACTCGCTCATCTTTTCTTCATCCATCCATCCCTTCGAGTTAGCTTTTATGATGACGCCGGCTGGAAAGGTCTCTTTTGGATGGGTGGAAGTTAGCATGGCAAGCTAGAACCACAGTGAAGGATGACTTCTCATTCCCTGTGGAGCGAATATTCACCGTACGTGCTCCCGTTCCACAGTGCGGTTCAGTTGCTGTGAAATACGGTAGTAATCCGTGTGCGGATGGAGAGATTGCGTCTTTTTATGAACCGGATCGTTTTGTAGGAGCCATTTTGTGGTCTTTACAGATGTAAACAGGAAATGAAACGTACGGTGATATCCGCGCGTTTTTTCTTCTTCTTCCGGGGGCGGGTGAAGCGCTTCCTGTTCTATGGGGGCGGGTGAAGCGCTTCCTGTTCTATGGGGGCGAGTGCTTTCCTTGGCGGTTGCTTGCGTAGAAGAAGAAGCGCTTCCTGTTCTACCGGGAAAAAAGATGGCGGCTGTTTACCGAAGTTGCGAGACCGAAACTTTATGAAAATGAATCGTAATAAAGCGCACCGGGTTATTAGGCGCACTGTCAGCTTTTGAGAAAAATTGTGGTTTTTAGGTGCGCCTTATAGTGCGGAAAATACGGTACTTGTAGTTTAAACAGTTTCTTCAACTGCATCATATTAGTTAATGGACTTCTTTGCTTAATTCATTCCATTATTTAATTCCACATACTGATATGATAAAGGTTTAAAGTGTTGTACATGCATACAAATGTTTTAAGTTAGATTTTTCAATAAAGTTACATTACTTCTCTTTTGTGGAGAAGAATTGTTGTACATTCTTGGGTAGCAGGTTATAGTTTGCTTTGTACAAAATTTTAACCTTTTGCAAATGCACCAAATCATGGAATTTCATAATTTTGTATTTAGTAAATAATGTGTTTGTATGTTCTCTATATCTAACATTATGTATTATCTAAAAGACCTTTTTTGTAACACGACTGTTAACAAGATATCAACTCTAAAACTATAGGAAGCAAACAGTAATTTCTGTTCAGTTTTTGTTAATGAGGCAGCCAGCTGTACTTCATACTGTGGTTACAACATCTGAAAGAAGAAGAGGATCTTATCCTTTCTGGCTAGCCTTGGACAATATTTTAAGAAGGTAGGAAATAGGGATGTAACGGTATAATGATAAACCACGGTACAATTCTGGATTTTTCCGATTTTCTAATACCTTTATGAGCCACTTCTTTCGAGACAATGAAAGCTCTTTCCTATCTTTCCATTTGAACGATTGGAACACCCAAGAACAGAGCAGCAATACAGCATTAACTACTCAAACTCGACACTCACTCTCACTTGTTTCAACGCTTCGCTCAAGCTGCTTGTTCATTGTGTGAATACATGGTGTTTACGTGACGTCACACATCCGGGTTATCCCGGGTCATCCGCCATCTTGGGAGGCAAACAAAACACACCTGGCCTAGTTGACACGCTTCACGATTATTGACAATAGCTTCGAGCAAACACTGGTGAGTTTTTCGAATACATTCAGTCACCATCAGTGTATATACATAAGTAGTCCATACACCACCAGTAACCCACTTAGTATGCTATACAGGCGCATAACAAGATGTGTGTGGGCTGGGGGTTATTGAGAGGGGGCATACTTTAAATTCATATATTTTCCATTTCAATCTGGGATTTAAGTGAAAAAAAATTGTCATACTCGTGAATTATATTTTATACTCTTCAGTTGGGCATTATCAAAACTAACAAATTGAATAAATTAACAAATTTATCACATATATAAATAAATATAAGTGGATGGGAGAGGACAGGCTTGGGCAGACTCCCCTTATCCTAAGGAGTCCGACGTGTCCTCGCTAAACACATGGTTTTAATGTACGTTATATATACATACCCTGCCCACTACAAGCACTTTCTCGTTTGCAGTCATGCTTTTAACGTCGCTGACCCATCCGTTAATAAACTGGTTGTACGCCTCCAGAGACTTGAATGCCCTCAATTCCTCCATTGTATAGGCACTGGTGTAATTGACGAGGTAGTTCAAAATGTCTATGTACGTTATGGCCGGGAGGCATTTGTGGTCATACGTGAAACTTTGTTTCGGCACTTCGTACGGGTCAACGCCTATGCATTGTGTCTTCTGGTTGTATCTTTCCAACGTCTGGTTGTCCAAGCCTTCTTTATACTTCTTTTTTGCTGGTTTCTCGGCCATTATGCATACGTTTGTGAACGGGTTCGTATATATGAATTTGCTGATGTTGTACCGGTGCGCTTGCCTTTCAAAATGGCGGATCGCGCGGAGCATCATGGGAAATCAGTCGGGCGTGAAAACTATGTATAACGCATATGACGTCATACGCAACCTAGCTATACATTATTTAAAGTTTATAGAGGGTACAGACGGTTAAGTAAACCCAATGTCATAAGTATTGCCCACAAACGCAATGGTACACGATTGCAGGTTGATTAGTTTACCTAAATCGTACTTAATGTGTATATTAAAGTGTATGGCATTCCCGATTTCAAGCTAACGAAGCTAAGGCTTAGCGTCGCTGCAAAGACAGGTAGCAAAACACTTGTATGTGTAACTTACCGAACTCTTTCTCTTCTCTCTGCGTCCGAAGTAACTTTCGTTCCTTATTTTTGTCATTTCTTTTTTGGATTTTTTTACGCAGAAGTTTCATCTGGAGGTCCGCCATGTTGACCACACACCACACGTGTATGCCACTGCAGCTTCTCAGGACCAGCTTAAGGAGCAGCCTGAAACTTGCCTGTATGAATATCAAGGACCCCACGAAGCTGCATGCAAACTTCCTAAAGGAAATATGCAGCAAATTAATACATACCTTCCATCCATCCATCCATTTCTCCACCGCTTGTCCCGTGATACATCAAAATTAATTTACAATCATCATTTCTAGTTATTCTATAAATTACCCTCTGTGTGAATGATCAATATTGTATCCATTTAAGTATATTGTCATTTATTTGACATGTTTTACAGTCTTTCTATTTAAATATACATCTATCTCAAATATTTGAAAACCATACTTAGGGTGATGCTGTAGTTCATAAATGTAAGCCGTCTTATATGGAGCCATGACTGGAGACGCCAGCACGTTGGAGTGCCCGTGCTAGCTATAAACGGATAGAACACGCAGACTTGAGCTGCGTGCCTACGGCTAGGCTAAGCTAGTGGGGGCAAAGTCAGGGTGTTCTAGCTATAAACGGATAGAACACGCAGACTTGATCTGCGTGCCTACGGCTAGGCTAAGCTAGTGGGGGCAAAGTCAGGGTGTTCTGTTGGGGGCGGGTCTGAGTATGTTTTGGTAATTGGGTTTTATTTTCATCAATTGAATGACAAAGCAAAACAACGATTGGTTTATTAGACATTCATTTTAAAATGCAAAAAATAAAATAAAAAATAAAAACGTTCTTTTTGGATAGGAGCATTTGGTAGCAATACCTACCTTTAGACTTAGACAACCTTTAATGATCCACAAGATGGATTGCTTTTCATTTTATATTTCATATTAGAAATATTAAAACAAACGGGAAAAACGGAAATAAAGACCAAAAGTGTGTTTACATTTTGAAATTATTTCAGACATGGCAAACGAAGACTGACATTTACTGAAATCTCAACGCACATAACAAAACAGATCAAACTGTCCATCCATCCATTTTCTACAGCTTGTCCCTCGTAGGGTTGCGGGGGTGAAGGTAGCGATTTTAAAGACAGAACTGCGGACCACCCTGTAAGAAAAAATACTGTGCTCAAATTTGTTGTACAAAACCCAAAACCAGTGAAGTTGGCACATTATGTAGCCTAATTTGTAAATAAAAACAGAATACAATGGTTTGCAAATCATTTTCAACTTCTATTCAATTGAATAGACTGCTAATACAAGATATTGAGAAACTAAATTTTTTTTGGCGAATAATCATTAACTTAGAATTTAATTGCAGCAACACATTGCAAAAAAGTTGGCACAGTGGCATTTTTACCACTGTGTTACATGGCCTTTCCTTTTAACAACACTCAGTAAACGTTTGGGAACTGAAGAGACCGATTTTTGAAGCTTTTCAGGTGGAATTATTTCCCATTCTTGCTTGATAAATGATAAATGATAAATGGGTTGTACTTGTATAGCGCTTTTCTACCTTCAAGGTACTCAAAGCGCTTTGACACTACTTCCACATTTACCCATTCACACACACATTCACACACTGATGGAGGGAGCTGCCATGCAACGCGCTAACCAGCACCCATCAGGAGCAAGGGTGAAGTGTCTTGCTCAGGACACAACGGACATGACGAGGTTGGTACTAGGTGGGGATTGAACCAGGGACCCTTGGGTTGCGCACGGCCACTCTTCCACTGCGCCACGCCGATGTACATCTTAAGTTGTTCAACAGTCCGGGGTCTCCGTTGTAGTATTTTAGGCTTCATATTGTGCCACACATTTTCAATGGGAGACAGGTCTGGACTACAGGCAGGCCAGTCTAGTACCCACACTCTTTTACTATGAACCCACAGTGTTGTAACACGTGACTTGGCATTGTCTTGCTGAATTAAGCAGTGGCATCCATGATAATGTTGCTTGGATGGCAACATATGTTGCTCCAAAACCTGTATGTACCTTTCCGAATTAATGGTGCTTTCACAGATGTGTAAGTTACCCATGCCTTGGGCACTAATACACCCCCGTACCATTACAGATGCTGACTTTTGAACTTTGCGCCTATAACAGTCCAGATGGTTGTTTTCCTCTTTGGTCCGGAGGACACGAAGTCCACAGTTTCCAAAAACAATTTGAAATGTGGACTCATCAGACCACAGAACACTTTTCCACTTTGTATCAGTCCATCTTAGATGAGCTCGGGCCCAGCAAAGCCGGCGGATTTTCTGGGTGTTGTTGATAAATGGCTTTCACTTTGCATAGTAGAGTTTTAACTTGCACTTACGGATGTTGCGACGAACTATAGTTACTGACAGTGGTTTTCTGACGTGTTCCTGAGACCATGTGGTGATATCCTTTACACCACTGGTGTTGGTTTTTGATGCGGTACCACCTGAGGGATCAAAGGTCACAGGCATTCAATGTTGGTTTTCAGCCTTACTGCTTACGTGCAGTGATTTCTCCAGATTTTCTGAACCTTTGAATGATATTACGGACCTTAGATGGTGAAATCCCTAAATTCCTTGCAATAGCTGGTTGAGAAATGTTGCTCTTAAACAATTTGCTCAGGCATTTGTTGACAAAGTGGTGACTCTCGCCCCATCCTTGTTTGTGAATGACTGAGCATTTAATTGAAGCTGCTTTTATACCCAATAATGGCACCCACCTGTTCCCAATTAGCCTGCTCACCTGTGGGATGTTCCAAATAAGTGTTTGATTAGCATTCCTCAACTTTCTCAGTCTTTTTTGCCCCTTCTGCCAGCTTTTTTAAAACATGTTGCAGGCATCAAATTCCAAATGAGCTAATATTTGCAAAAAAATGTTTTTCCAGTTCAAACGTTAAGTATCTTGTCTTTGCAGTCTATTCAATTGAATATAGGTTGAAAAGGATTTGCAAATCATTGTATTCTGTTTTTATTTACGATTTACACAATGTGCCAACTTCACTGGTTTTGGGTTTTGTATGATGCATGATTAAATCTTTTTTGCTTTGAATTTCCGGTGATATGTGCATGAAGATTTATGAAGATGTCAGACCTCATTGGGCCGTGTCCAATAGAATGACAACTTTTAATGTGGTCCATTCTGTGTAGGGCTTCAAATACATTGAAGCCAAGCACACGGGTATCGTAGTATCCCCACTTTTACTTTGAAAATAACATTTTCCGGAGTCAAAATATGAAAAAAAACATCCATTTTGGTCTGTTTTTCCACTTCTGTTTACTAGGGTTTTTAATTGTTGTTATATTAAATGTAAAATGAAAATCAAACCGATTTTAGATGTTGTTATTGCTCTTTGACAACCCAAAAAGAAAAAAAACTGTTTTTCAATTTTCCTTTAAAAAATAAACTTCAAATAAACTAGTCATGCTTTTGTTTTCCCATTTGCTCCCATGGGGCACAGCATTAGGCCTTGTTTTGTACAGTAGAGGTACTGACCTGTGTGAAGTTGGCCCCCTTTATCATTGCAAATATTAAGATAACATTGCCAGCCGTTAGAACAATATATGTTCTGTTAAACCACTAACTATAACATAAGCAAGCCTGTGGTGCTCTTGTTATGTCTTATGGTTAAAACAATGCAACTGTGAGCAAGTTGCAAACAGCCCCTTAAAATGTTGCAATAATTAAGTAAAGGAGTAATGTACTTTTACATTGGACACATCTAAAAACACATTTATGTATTTAATGTTAATTATAATTAAAGTATGTAATTTTTGACCCACTATAGATGTCACTTGTGCAAATAGTGTACAACTGGGACCTAGTTTAAAGTTTCAAACATATACGTTTATTACATGCATTTAGTCTTATTGGATTTAATCATTACATATTCAATCCAATTTGTGTATCAACTTAAGTTTGTAAAATGTATTTTTAAAAGAGTTTCAAAATAAGGTTATAGCACAGATATTTATTAAGAAATATATTACAGTAATAACAAAATCATGCATTCTTCAACATGATTAGTGAGCCTGACGAAAACATCATAGCACAGGAAGCTCCTCCTCCTCATGTTTAATCATATGCGGATCTATTTCTAATTTAATGTCAGGAACCTGGACCACAGCCTGAGGGACACTTGTATTGTTCATGTCGTCCGGTGCAGGACCCGCTTGGCTCCTGCATATCCTCCCGATGTGCTTCCCAGGCCCTTTGTTTCTTCTCCTAAGAGCTCTTTGCCAGCGTGACAGCGGAGGCCTGAAGGAGCTCTGTGGCGGTGCGCTTGCTCCTTGCTGCGTGAGGAATACTTGAACATGTCTCTGCATGTCCTCCTCCATGGCTTTGAACACCAGATCGGTGATGTCTCGGCGAAGTTTCATGAGCACCATTTGGTTTTTAATCTGTCGCATATCTGCCAGCATGATGTTGACAAACTGCTGGAGTACCTTCTCTTTGGGGACAATTGCTGCTGCTGATTGATTAGAAACATCTGGTGAACCTTCGTCACCCTGAGGGTCAACGCTTAAAGACGCGGCGTCTATGGGAATTGGACAGTAGGAAGGGTCTGAAGTGGACACGCCAGATAATAACCCGTCCTCATCTGGGTCTTGCAGCATCTCATGAGTTTCCCGTGGGCTACCAGATATACTTCCTGTCCCTTGCTCGAAACTCCCCTCAGTCTCCAGCTCCACGCCTTCCTCTTCATGATCATCAGACTTGTCTTCCTGCAAGACAATTGATTGGAGAGTTCAAATCAGCAGTGAGGCTCTACAGGGTAACACGTTGGTTTCTACTACTTACTGGATCGTAATCACTTTGTCTACCAACAATATACGGCTTCAGGAAGTCCAGTTTCTGTCTCAGCCTCCTTTGTCGAAGACTGTTGACCCGATCTGGGTGCCATGGTACCCTTCCGTACGGAGTTCGCAGAGATCTGGACCTTATTTCAAGGTCAGGTACTGGTGTGAAGAGATGTGAACAAGTCAACATGGAAAATGTGACTAAAAAGCTGGCATGTGAACAAAAATGGAAAAACTTAGCCTAAAATAATTCACAATAGTTATTAAAAGTCACATGATGCATATACTAGGGCTGCACGATTAATCAACAGAGGTTTTAATAAGTGTGATTATGTAACCGCAAGAGGCTGATTTCCGATCATTTGAGTGACAGACATGTTCGCCAAACAGAATTGTTGAGCCTCGTATTTGTTCATCTTTTGCTTCGAACAGGGACAAAGACATCTCGCTCTTTGCATTCTTCTCAGCACCTGAGGACGTTTTTTTTAACAGTAGAATTAACTGAACGCAGTGATCCCTCTTTTCAGTGTCATTCACAATCTTTGTCTTCTCGCGGGTGTAGAGCGGGGCGCCAGCTTTACACACACACACACACACCAGCGTCTTCACTGTCTAAGGAAATTGTCATTTTTTCATGTTGACAAAACCATGATGATTTTATTTCATCAGGCTTTTATTGAATCGGTTTTATCTTTTTGTCTGGTATCATGGTTTGGAGAGCTGCCTCTGAAGGAGAAACCGATTAAGCCAAATAATCATGTGGTCAAGTCGACTTATTGGTGAGCCTCTCCTGAGTTTGGAGTACCTGTACACCCGGCATGTACAGTGGATTGCCAACTCAATTAGAGCTGAAATCTCCCACACTCTTTATGGTGAGTTCCAGCTCCTCCCGTCTGGTCGGAGGCTTAGGGTCCCAAGATGCAGAACATCTCGGTATAGGAATAGCTTTGTTCCAGCCGCAGTAATTGTTTTAAACAAACTATAGCTATATTTCACATATTTATTCATTTGTATATACTTATTAATTCATGGTAGTTTTATCTTACTGTCCTTTACTAACTTTTACGCTGCCTCTTTTTATTGTTCATGTGATTTGTTCTTTCATTCTTCATTTCCTAGTCCTGGTCCTAGGCAGCCTGTTGAGTACTTTGTCATGTTTGTCATGTTGTGATCTGTTTTGTGTGGATACCTTTGTTTATTTTAATGAAAATGCATATGCCTTCCGGTAAAAATAAAGTCCAGGGTCGCTGCAGGTTTCAATATGTCAAATTTAAGACTTTTTAAGACTTTTTTAAGACGATCTTGAAAATAATTAAGTAAAATCAGAGGTCTAGAATGAATTTTAAGAGTATAAATTAATTTACTGCTCTTTCACATTGGAAAACAAAATGGTTAAACTAACTAAATACACCAGGAGCTTCTCTAGTGTAAACTAATTGAAAAAAATATTAAAAGTTAAAACGTTAAAGTACCCATGATTGCCAAACACACACTAGGTGTGGCGAAATTATTTTCTGCATTTGACCCATCATCCTTGATCACCCCCTGGGAGGTGAGGGGAGCAGTGATCAGCAGCGGTGGCCGCGCCAGGGAATCATTTTTGGTGATTTAACCCCCAATTCCAACCCTTGATGCTGAGTGCCAAGCAGGGAGGTTTTGATTGATTGATTGAAACTTTTATTAGTAGATTGCACAGTACAGTACATATTCCGTACAATTGACCACTAAATGGTAACACCCGAATAAGTTTTTCAACTTCTTTAAGTCGGGGTACACGTTAATCAATTCATGGTAGGTAATGGGTCCCATTTTTATAGTCTTTGGTATGACTCGGCCGGGGTTTGAACTCACAACCTAACAATCTCAGGGCGGACAAAACATATTAGCAAACATCGTAACAGCCAATTTTCAGATTTGCCATAGAAGTGTTTACCGTATTTTCCGCACTATAAGGCGCACCGGATTATTAGCCGCACCTTCAATGAATGGCATATTTCATAACTTTGTCCACCAATAAGCCGCCCCGGACTATAAGCCGCGCCTACGCTGCGCTAAAGGGAATGTCAAAAAAACAGTCAGATATGTCAGTCAAACTTTAATAATATATTAAAAACCAGCGTTCTAACAACTCTGTTCACTCCCAAAATGTACGCAAATGTGCAATCACAAACATAGTAAAATTCAAAATAGTGCAGAGCAATAGCAACATAATGTTGCTCGAACGTTAATGTCACAACACACAAAATAAACATAGCGCTCACTTTCTGAAGTTATTCTTCATTCGTAAATCCTTCGTCTTCGGTGTCCGAAGTGAAAAGTTGGGCAAATTTACGATCCACTGGCAGATGTTGGCGTCGTCTGGCGCTGCCTCCTCGTCTTAGTGAAGGTGTGTTCGCCTTCTGTCATCCATTGTTCCCACGCAGTTAGCAGTCTAGCTTCGAATGCCCTGTTGACACCAATATCTAGCGGCTGGAGGTCTTTTGTCAATCCACCCGGAATGACGGCGAGTATTGAATTAAGCGCGTAAGCGTGTCTCTCAATGTGCTGTTATGAGCTAGCAAATATAACAACTACACTACCCAGCATGCAACGATAGTTACGAGCATGCGCGGTAGCCCTGAGAAGCGTTGTTGTATGCTGGGAGTTAGAATGTGGTTATGAGCACGCTGCGAGTAAACGTTGAGAACTCAGTTAACACGCCTCGTCTGCATTATTTATAATTAGACAGACAACACACTTAATAGGAGCCATTTTGGGGTCTTTACATAAACACACAAATGGAAATGAAACGTCACATATCCCAGCATGCACCGCGCGCTTCTTCGTCATCCACTGTTCCCACGCAGTTAGCAGTCTAGCTTCGAATGCCCTGTTGACACCAATATCTAGCGGCTGGAGGTCTTTTGTCAATCCACCCGGAATGACGGCGAGTATTGAATTAAGCGCGTAAGCGTGTCTCTCAATGTGCTGTTATGAGCTAGCAAATATAACAACTACACTACCCAGCATGCAACGATAGTGACGAGCATGCGCGGTAGCCCTGAGAAGCGTTGTTGTATGCTGGGAGTTAGAATGTGGTTATGAGCACGCTGCGAGTAAACGTTGAGAACTCAGTTAACACGCCTCGTCTGCATTATTTATAATTAGACAGACAACACACTTAATAGGAGCCATTTTGGGGTCTTTACATAAACACACAAATGGAAATGAAACGTCACATATCCCAGCATGCACCGCGCGCTTCTTCTACGGGGAAAAAAGATGGCGGCTGTTTACCGTAGTTGCGAGACCTAAACTTTATGAAAATGAATCTTAATATTTATCCATATATAAAGCGCACCGGGTTATAAGGCGCACTGTCAGCTTTTGAGAAAATTTGTGGTTTTTAGGTGCGCCTTATAGTGCGGAAAATACGGTACTTGCAAAAAGTGCAGTGTGCATATCAAGTGTTTTCATGTAACATCAACATTAGCAATGGTAGAGGAAAGCACAACAATATATTGTCTGTGAAAGGGACAGTTAGCATCTCTGCTAAAGTTAAATGGTTAACTTTGGTAATGTTTTTTTCGGCTGTCAGAATTGAGCAAACTGATAAAAAAACATGCTAACTAAGCTGTCAACACACAGCAGTAGCTGGTGGTGTTTGATCAATTCTAACCGGGCAGCACAGTTAGTTCCGCTGTGTAGTTATGTTAAAGCGTCCTCTGCATCGACTGCAGCGCATCGTACGAGCTGCTGAGAAGGTGATTGGCTGCAGGCTCCCATCCCTCCAGGACCTGTTCTCTTCCAGGACCAGGAGGCGTGTGGGTCAGATCACAGCTGACTCTTCTCACCCTGGACACAAACTATTCTCTCTTTTCCTCTCAGGCAGGAGACTACGGTCCATCCAGACCCACACCTCCCGCCACCTGAACAGTTTTTTCCCCTCGGCCATCAGACTCACGAACAATAACAAGATCTGATGGTTCAGTTACAGCTCATTTTTATTCCTATTCTGTGTTATGTGTTTTATGTTGCATGATTGCACCAAGAAAAATTCCTAGTTTGTGAACCCGTTCTCAAACAATGGCAATAAAAACTATTCTGATTCTGAAAAATCGAAACATTTCAAAGCGAGACAGAAGTTTATGCATGTTTTAAATAAAAGTAACGTCAATAGATTTTAAAGACCTTTCAAAATCTTATTTAAGACCTTTTATGAGATTTTAGGAGAATTTTAGACATTTTAAGACCTTAAATTCAAATTATTGGATTTAACACTTTTTAAGACCCCGCGGAGACCCTGAAAGTCACTTGACACTTGATCAAATTTGGATGGATTTATTTTAGGAGTAAAATGCAATGAAAGGGCGAAATCCCTATTCGCTCATGTGCAACAGTTTTTTCCCCCCAAGTACCACGGTCTATTTACAGTATAGGCCCATCTGCAAGTAAATTTGTCGCACAGTACAGCCCTGGTATGTGTTGTTTCAAAACAAAATCGCTACAAGGAGGTATATATACCAATTTTACTAACAACATCTCTAACGATAAAGGCATTAACTTAATAATCCACATTTTGTATAATTACTATCACTAATAAGCAGTATAAGTAGTATAAAACAGTGTTGTTCCACCTTTTCTGAGCCAAGGCATATTTTTTTCATAGAAAAAATCCCGAGGCTCACAACCAGCAGAAATCATTGAAAAATAATACAAATAAAAAGTCGTTCTCGCAATTGTTGGATATTATTTCAAACCATAACCAACCATGCATCACTATAACTCTTGTCTTAAAGTAGGTGTACTGTCACGACCTGTCACAACACGCCGTGACTTATTTGGACTTTTTTTGGTGTTTTCCTGTGTGTAGTGTTTTAGTTCTTGTCTTGCGCTCCTATTTTGGTGGCTTTTCCTCTTTTGTTGGTACTTTCCTGTAGCAGTTTCATGTCTTCCTTGAACGATATTCCCCGCACCTGCTTTGTTTTAGCAATCAAGACTATGTAAGTTGTGCGGACGCTATCCTTCTTTGTGGGGACATTGTTGATTGTCATGTCATGTACGGATGTACATTGTGGACGCCGTCTGCTCCACACGCTGTAAGTCTTTGCTGTCGTCCAGCATTCTGTTATTGTCTACTTTGCAGCCAGTTCAGTTTTAGTTTCGTTTTGCATAGCCATCCCTAAGCTTCAATGCCTTTTCTTAGCGGCACTTGCCTCTTATTTATTTTAAGTGTTAGATACCTTTTTACCTACACGCTGCCTCCCGCATATTGTGATCACCACAAACCATGTTCCGGACATCTACAAAGCAATTAGCTACCTGCTGCCACCTACTGATATGGAAGAGTATTACACGGTTACTCTGCCGAGCTCTAGACAGCACAGACACTCAACAACGGCACATTTGCGGATTTTATTTACTGGTTTGCAAAAAATATTTTTAACCCAATTAGGTGAAATGACATAATCTCTCACAGCACACCAGACTGTATCTCACGGCACACTAATGTGCCGCGGCACAGTGGTTGAAAAACACTGGTCTAAAACACGGAAGTGTTGCCTCTATCTTCACACAGCACATAGCTCCGCCCCATCTGAAGACATGCTGGCTCTCGCGGCAGGGGAGACAAATATTTTTAGGGGTACAGAATCTCATTGGTTTCCATTGACAATCACATCAACATTACGCAGCAGCACAACTGTCACGTACCAACGCCACATATACATTCCAGTTCCGTGGGACACACTGGACTGCTTTAACACGTTCTCAAAACGGCATAGTATGTCTCGTAAGTAGAACAAATATACCAGGTAAATACCTAACACACGTAAATGTTTAGCATGCGAATAGAAACAACATTTCTCTTACTAGGTACGGTTGTCTCGGCGAGGTCAGGGTGGTGGCGGAAAAGGTGGCTGTGCATGTTGGTCGTGCCGCCCGTGTAGGGTATTTGCAGGAGACACATCTTACATACTGTAAAGTTTTTATCCACCTTTGTCCCATCCACACTGTAAAAGCCAAAGTGAGTCCACACTTTGGATTTAAACTTTGCTGGTGCATCTTTAATAATAAGTTTATGGCTCGAGTCCGCCATGATAAGCGTCGTTTGTTGTTTTTTTTTCTTCTTCTTCTGTGTTTTCGACACTACTCAATCGTCAGCCACTGGCGTGAGGAGCGCCTTCTGGAGGACATTTCAAGAAGTGACTCGACTCAAAAGGAGCAACATGAAAACAGTTATGGCTGCAAAATAACAGGAACAGCAGAAAGTTATGTACACGTTTCACTTTTAGATCTCATTGCAAATAACTGTGGTGCGTTCAAAGACCCTGGATTACATGATTATATACATACACATTCTAACCATTTTATATTGAATTTGAAAATAATTTGTATATATTTGTATATATATTAGTATATTTTTTAAACAAACCCAAATTGCTTAGGGGACTTTATCTAGATATGTTCTAGATATGTTTATCCCATCTTTAAAAAGTCAGAAACCTATGAACAAGCCCTGCAAAAAATGTTCTATAGAATCTCTATAGAAATATATAGAACGCTATAGAATTTCGTCGGAATTTCTTTAGAACTGAAGATTCTATAGAATATGTATTCAAAATTCTATAGAAATTCTATAGACATCAGCTTCATGTGCTGGAAGGTCTTTTCACTGTTCTATAGAGCTGGGAATTCTATAGAATATCCTATAGAAATTCTATAGACATTACATTATCTGATGAAAAGTCCATAGATTGTTCTATAGAACTGGGCATTCTATAGAATGTCTAACAGAAATTCTATAGACATTACTTTATCTGCTGAAAGGTCTATAGATTGTTCTATAGAACTGGGCATTCTATAGAATGTCTAACAGAAATTCTATAGACATTATCCTTTATCTGCTGAAAGTTCTATAGATTGTTCCATGGAATAAAATTCTATAAAATGGCAGCAGCGCTATCACCATAGCATTGATTAATCTCATTAAGTTGATTCACCAGACTTGAGCTTGTTTTTTGAACAATGCAGGATGTCTCCCTCAATTATGAAAATGTTAATTTTGTATCATTTAAAATTGTGAGGTGTCATTTCAAGGCGGACACCCAGAACTTCGGCAGACTTTATTTTTAAAAGTATATTTATTCCAATAAATCAATTTATTTTTATTTTTAGAGTTTTTGAGTTATCTATAAGTAAAAAGTGTGAATATTTTCGTAACTGGGACGGCGTGGCGCAGTGGAAAAGTGGCCGTGCGCGACCCGAGGGTCCCTGGTTCAATCCCCACCTAGTACCAACCTCGTCATGTCCGTTGTGTCCTGAGCAAGACACTTCACCCTTGCTCCTGATGGGTGCTGGTTAGCGCCTTGCATGGCAGCTCCCTCCATCAGTGTGTGAATGTGTGTGTGAATGGGTAAATGTGGAAGTAGTGTCAAAGCGCTTTGAGTACCTTGAAGGTAGAAAAGCGCTATACAAGTACAACCCATTTATCATTTAACTTACTTTTTTATGTGATAAAATTAATTTTATTGGACTTCCAACATAAATTGATTTAGCAAAACTCAGTTCAAAGGTTTAAATCAGACCTAAAACGTCAGGACCCGCCCACGTACCTGCATGCAGCTGTGGAATTAGCTGTCCCACCACTCTGGTCGCTTTGGTGTAGAACACATTAAAGCCTTCTACAGAAAGCTAGGAGTATCCAACAACGATTTCAAATTAGAAATGGCCTCAGCTGATGAGGTGCTTAAAAAATTGAGCGCGCTCCACCCAAACAAGGCCACCGGCCTTGACAATATCCCCTCCAGATTTCTCAGGGACTCTGCTTCCACCATTGCCCCAATCATCACGCACATAATAAACCCCTGAATTTCACAAGGCCATGTACCAAAAGATTTTAAGATAGCAAGAGTAACTCCCCTCTTTAAAAAAGGAAGCAAATTGGAACCTGGCAACTACCGACCTGTTTCTATTCTCAGTTCCATTTCGAAAGTAATGGAAAAAATAGTTTATGAACAGGTCGATAGTTACCTTGCCACCAATAAACTCATGTACAAATTCCAATCCGGCTTCAGAACTAACCACTCCACTGACACATGCCTTCTCTATCTGACCGACCACATCCAACATGAGGTGGACGCGGGCAAATACTGCGGCATGGTCATGCTGGACCTTCAGAAGGCCTTTGACACCGTTAACCACGCTATACTGTTGGATAAGCTCAGAGCAATTGGATTTGACAAAACCTCATCGAGCTGGATGCAATCTTACTTGGAGGGGAGGGAACAGGTGGTAGAGGGGAACGGCATCATGTCCCCACCCCCCCTCTCAGTAAGCCGAGGAGTCCCCCAAGGCAGTATATTAGGGCCTTAACTGTTCCTAATATACATAAACAACTTGTCATCAGCATGCGACTGTGAATTGTTCTTGTTTACGGATGACTCAGCCCTGCTTGTATCAGACAAGGACAAGTCACAGGTGGAGAATATCCTTAGTGCTGAGCTCTGTAGAACTTGCACCTGGCTCGCTGACAACAAGCTATCCATACACATGGGTAAAACGGAATCCATCTTGTTTGGGTCCCACATCAACCTTAAGAAAGTCAATGACTTCACTATAAAAGTGGGTGACATTGTTATCACCAGGAAAGATGAGGTCACCTACCTAGGTTCCATTCTAGAGGCTAATCTTTCCTGTGATAAAATGGCAACCAAGGTAATCAAAAGGTCAACCAACGAACGCGATTTCTCTATAGAATCTCCTCTCTGGTCAACAAAAGCACCATGAGGATTCTAGCGGGAACTCTTGTTCAACCCTTTTTTGATTACGCATGCACCTCCTGGTACCCTAGCACCTCCAAAACCCTCAAATCTAAACTCCAAACATCCCAGAACAAGCTATTCAGATTACTTCTAGACCTCCACCGCAGATCCCACCTCACTCCTACCCACTTTTTTAAAGTGGGCTGGCTCAGGGTGGAGGACAGAGTAAAACAACTTGCACTGAGCCTAGTCTATACAATCTGCTACACCTACCTGATACCGAAGTACATGTCAAACTACTTCCTTAACGTAAATGACCGCCATAACCACAACACCAGGGGGAGCTCCACTAACCACGTTAAACCCAGATTCCGATCTAACAAAGGTCTTAACTCATTCTCTTTCTATGCCACATCAATGTGGAATGCGCTCCCAACAGGTGTAAAAGAAAGGGCATCTCTATCCTCCTTCAAAACCGCAATAAAAGTACACCTCCAGGCAACTTCAACCCTAAACTAACACCCTCCCCGGATTGTTAATAATCAAATGTATATAATCAAATGAAGATACTTTTTCTTATGCTTTCTGATCTCTCTCTCTCTCTCTCTCTCTCTCTCTCTCTCTCTATGTCCACTACTTGCTGTACATATCCTACCAAGTCAGACCTACACTGCTTCAATGTCCATTTCTCTGTTCTCAATTGTTGATGACTGAAGTGATGATAACAACCAAACCTAACCCTTACTAGTGCATGTAAAGTCCCATGCATGTTCCTGTATCAAATTCTGACAATAAAATTGCATTTGTGTCAAAATATTGGGGTATTTTTTTAAAGTTAATTTAAATTATGCATGACAATGTTGTCCTGTGTTTATTTAAAAAAATAATCATAATCAACAAATTAAAAGCACAAACTCATTATGTGATATACAACAATTTCAAATAAAAAAACAAGAAACGTATTGGTATCAGCAGCACTGGCCCTGTATTTTCTTAATATTGGATTGATTCCAAAATGGGCAGTTTTGCCCACTTCAATCCGAAACGGGGGATGCTGTCTTTTTATTTAATATAATTGTATTTTTTATAATTTAATTAATTTATTTATTTTTTGGCGATGCCGTCTTTTTTCTATTTTCTTTTTTGAACGATTGAACAAACAACAATTAATATACAAACACAATTAGGCCCTTTCAATGCAATACAATAATTGACAAGCTGGCTGAACAAATCACACATCAAAATAAAACAAACACATTAAAAAAAGAATGATCAAAATCAAAACAAACATCTGTTAAAAATGACAGCAAAATAACAGAGTCAATAGAAAATAAAATAGACTAATATCATTATAACTAACTGGGCTTATTAATAAAAATCAGTTTTTTTCTATACTTTGATATTTTCCAATTTTAACTAATCATTTTAAATCATTAATCCGTTGAGAGGACCATGCTTACACTTTTTTAATGTTCTACTTTGATGTATGAAAACCTTTCCTTGCAACGGAAAAATATTATTTACCATTCTGGAGGAGTTCAAGTACCTCGGAGTCTTGTTCACGAGTGAGGGAAGAGTGGATCGTGAGATCGACAGGCGGATCGGTGCGGCGTCTTCAGTAATGCGGACGCTGTATCGATCCGTTGTGGTGAAGAAGGAGCTGAGCCGGAAGGCAAAGCTCTCAATTTACCGGTCGATCTACGTTCCCATCCTCACCTATGGTCATGAGCTTTGGGTTATGACCGAAAGGACAAGATCGCGGGTACAAGCGGCCGAAATGAGTTTCCTCCGCCGGGTGGCGGGGCTCTCCCTTAGAGATAGGGTGAGAAGCTCTGTCATCCGGGGGGAGCTTAAAGTAAAGCCGCTGCTCCTCCACATCGAGAGGAGCCAGATGAGGTGGTTCGGGCATCTGGTCAGGATGCCACCCGAGCGCCTCCCTAAGGAGGTGTTTAGGGCATGTCCGACCGGTAGGAGGCCACGAGGAAGACCCAGGACACGTTGGGAAGACTATGTCTCCCGGCTGGCCTGGGAACGCCTCGGGATCCCCCGGGAGGAGCTGGACGAAGTGGCTGGGGAGAGGGAAGTCTGGGCTTCCCTGCTTAGGCTGCTGCCCCCGCGACCCGACCTCGGATAAGCGGAAGAAGATGGATGGATGGACCATTCTAGCTTGCGGTTTTTCATGCTGAATATGCTACTATCTGCTAAGGTGAATGGGGAGGTCCCTATACTTTTGGTGTACAGCCAACCTCTTGGGCCTGGCTCCTCCCAAATGTGACATATTTCAAAAATAAACAATTTACATTTTATTCATAATTACAAAACAAACAGTTGTCAACCATTACATTTTTGTTTGGATTTTTAAAAAATATCATATTAAATAAATAAATAGTATTTCTTTATTTTTAGGAAGAATTGGCTACCAGGCTATGTAATATATTTTGTCCCTATTCTTCCCGTTTTTACTTCGGTAAAATCTTTTAGTATATACCGTATTTGAACTGTGCCTGGAAAGTATTATTTTAATAACATGTGACGCTGTCTTCTCCATGATCTTCTCAGGCCCACAGACTGACCGGCCTCCGCCGTCTTGCGTCTGCTATCCTCCTACCGGAAGTAAAGCCCGGAAGTGGAAACGTCACTCTGCAGGCTCGGAGGTTCCGCCTGTCGACAGACACATAAGCTTGTTAAAAGTCTGATTTGAACGTTTGTACACAGCAGAAACTGGAAATATGACCGGGCGGCTACCGGCGTGTGTCGTGGACTGTGGTACAGGGTAAGCCGTTTTAAATGCTCACTCTTTCGGGTTGTGTATAATAACGTCTGTTTATGCGAGACACTAACATAATTGTTTTAAAACACAATTTAAACATATTATGCTAAAGGTGCTTCGACATGACAGCCAATTAATATAGGTTGCTTCTTGCTGCCGATGTAATAAATAAATAAATAAATAAATAAATAAAACAATGTAGCACCGTTTCGGGGTCCTCAGACTAATTTGCGCATGCGTAGCATTACACTTCCTCATTCATTCTTTTAGTCCATATATGGTTATTTATTGCATATTGCAGTTTTTGTACATTTTGCTCCTTTTTCGAAGTATTTATCCACAGTACTGTTTTGTGCGCCTTTGCGTCCAGAAAAAGCTTTTTTAATGAAGAAAACGTTGATTTAAAGATTAGTCAGTATTGCACAGAAGCATGTTTTTATACAACAAATCCTATTCTCGCAGTGACATGCATGTACTCATTTTAAAAATCGTCATCGTTGCTGTTATTTTTAACATTATATTGGTCCTCATAACTGTATTTGACTAGCCTGAAAGCTTGGTTTTGGAGAAGTTGCTTTCAAGTAGAGGCTTGAAGAAGACACTCCTTACATTGCATACCTCAAAAAAAACATCCCCCTCTTTCAATACTGTTAACCACACTGATCCTAAAATGGCATCTACAGTGTGCTATTTTAGGCCCCTTCATTAAAATACTTTTACCTTATCACCAAGCACTGAAGTTACAGGATATTATTATCAATATCAATACCTACAGTGTTTATTAAAAGCAGGAAGTATAGTCAATGCAGTGGTTTGGTCATGTATTGCACATGCAACCCCTTGCTTCTACTATTAAACACTTTACTCCCAAAACACAGCAATAGAAATATGAAAAGTCATTATACAGAACAAGCATTTTGGATAAGGATTTGGAGTGCATGAGAAAAGTGTCAAGGGAAATGTAGCCCTCTTTGGCCACATGTTCATATTACACGGTGAATTCAGGGCTTCCTTAAGAGCGAAAAGTCATTCAATTGTCGTAAAGCCAGCAAGAAGGAGTACAAAGAGGAGGTGGAACATCTGGTGGATTGGTGCAAAAACAATAACCTTTTCATCAATGTAAAAAGATCAAGGAGATGCTGGTGGACTTCAGGAAGGTCAGACACCCCCGTTCCCTCTTGCACATCGGAGCAGAAGCTGTGAAAATGGTCTCCAGCTTCATAATAATAATAATAATGGATTAGATGTATATAGTGCCTTTCTATTAGATACTCAAAGTGCTCACAGAGAATCTTCAGGCACCTTGGTACCTCACCTGGAGCCAAAACATTTCCTGTCTGCTCAAGAAGGCACACCAATGTCTCTACTTCCTCAGGAAACTGCAGTGTGGTAGACTAGGAAGCTCCATCTTTAGGAGCTTCTACATTATGTGTGGTGGAGAGTACACTCAGCACCAGCGTAACGGTGTGACATAGTAGCTGCACGGCTGATGAGAGGAAGGCACTGCAGAAGCATCTCTCCCTAAAACTAAATAAACTAGAGTAATTTAAATGATTAAAAAACTTAGTAAATAACAAAACAAATTATACAAATATAATTTTCTTTTTTGTCAGTATTAAAATGTATAAAACAAATAGTTTTGAGTTTTTATGCAGGAATCCAACACCCAAAATAAACAAACTGCCTCGTCAGGGATCATGAAGGCGTTTTAAAACACATATAAACCATTTTGAAATTATGATGCTGTATACCAGGGATAGGGAACCTATGGTTCTCGAGCCAGATGTGGCTCTTTTGATGACTGCATCTGGCTCTCAGATAAATCTTTGCTTAACAGGATAAGTAATGAATAATTCCGCTGGTAATCACAGTGTTAAAAATGACGTTCAAGAAGTCGCATTAATGGTAAGAAGAATTTTATTTATTATTGGTTAACTTCAGAATACCAATGTTATTAAAAAGAATAAGAGACACTAAAAATGTTGGTCTTCCTTAAAAATGCACGCATTTAGTTGTATTCAGTGTTAAAAAATATTATATGGCTCTCATGGAAATACTGTACATTTGAAAATATTTGGCTTTCATGGCTCTCTCAGCCAAAAAGGTTCCCGACCCCTGCTGTATACGCTGTTAACATTATTAATACTTGCAAATGTGTGTCATTTAACGGATGCTTTTTCCTCCTCTTAGGAGGATAACTGTAAGTCACGGCTGACATTTATTTTGCTTTGCGTTTAACTCCAAATTCGGTCATTCTGCTTCCTTCTGCGGTACTGTGGAGCAGGAAAACGTTGATTCTGATTGGCTGTTGTCATGGACACTTCCGCCATGTTTGATCGAGTTGATATGCTCACAGCGTAATCGACCTGGAATTGATCACGATCATATAATCGCCAAGCCCTACTGTGTCCTAAATTATTTTGCCCAGGCAGTGACTGCATGATCCAATCTATCTCCTGAGCCACTAACTCCACCAGTTGGCATACCCTTTGTAACTTAATCCGTCATCTTTGTGGTTTAGTTTTGCATGTAAAAAGTGGCTTCATCGTCTTAAGATTATAGATAATCATATTTTATCAACAGTTGTTAACCCTAGAATTCAATTGGCTGAGCTCAACTTCAGTTTTCCAGTGCATAAATATGATCTCTCTGACTTGTGGTGTATTTCAAGCCTGTTGAGGCATGTTAAAGTAGGCAAGCTGGGACTGTTCAATATGGTCGTTCCAGATTTTTGCTGTCACATATTGTTTTTGTGGGTCTGTGCTTCTGTTATAGACCCATCATCTGACATAGTGTGTCTACATGGCATCACTTGGGATACTTGTTCATTGATCTCATGGTTTAATAGACAATAAGTGTTGTTTTTTACACCACATTTGAAATGAAGAACCATCAATACAGTTTTACACACACAGATGTTTGATTTTCCTTTTGTTTGCAGTTACACCAAGCTGGGATATGCTGGCAACACAGAACCACAGTTCATTGTTCCATCATGTGAGTTTTACACTAACATCACTAGCCTACAATGTGCCTCTCAGAGATAAGTTCGACTGAATTTGTTTCAAGAACGTGAATTCAAAGATTAGCAAAGTTTTTTCCCATTGATCTATTACATACGTGATGAAATCTCAGGCTAACACGCTGCAGGTAAATATATGAACATTTCATATAATACTTATTGTGACCAAAATTATCACGGTATTGTTGAATGTGTCCAAAAAGTACTTATACACACACTAAAATCTTTTGACCAAGTTATTTTAAAAAAAGTAAAAGAAACCTAAAATGAATAGACACACTGATAGAAAACCCACTATTTTGTATGTTTTGTGTTTCTTATGCTTCACTGATAGAGTTTTAGTTTTAATGGCTAAGCTTTTATTGTTTTGAATATTGGTTTGTACTGGAGCACTTTAAGATGTATTTAAATGAAAAGTAGGTCACAAATAAAATATATTATTATTATTATTAATTCTTATTTCCGGCGGGCGTTGTCCTACTCTGTTTAGCGGTCCTTGAACGCTCCGTAAAAACACTTCTGTGAAAACAACTCTGTCTCGTCATCCTCAATCACTCAGGCTAAGAGCACAACTCTAGCACTAGGCCACCTACTCAGTGGCTTAGTGGTTAGAGTTTCCGCCCTGTAGGTTGTGAGTTCAAACCCCGGTCGAGTCATACCAAAGACTATAAAAATGGGACTCATTACCTCCCTGCTTGGCACTCAGCATCAAGGGTTGGAATTAGGGGTTAAATCACCAAAAATGATATCTGATTTTTTCATGTTAATGTCAACACTACAATAAAAAATTTTTTATATCCGACCTAAGCCTCTTTCGTAAGGAGATATGAATGTGGTCATCACATGTATTAGAATCAGAATCAGCTTTATTGGCCAAGTATAATTAACACACAAGGAATTTGACTTAGTAGACGGTGCTCTCTTAGTGTAAGAATTAAAGAAAAACACTATAACTATGGCGGCGCCATTTCTACGTACAGCTACAATGTAAAACACAAAAAAACATGAGCACTGCAGTCTGAACGACCGTGTCGCATTCTTCCGACCCATACGTCATCAAAAAGCGACAAACGTCATAATTCTTCACTAAAATAGACAGTCGTGAAAAGAAATAGTGGACGAATGATCAGAAAACAAGCAAAAAGAAGATGTTTTAGAACTCAGGTCAATGTTTTACCAGTCCAGGCTCCAAGTGCTTTCACACACGCTCCTCGGAACCCACGTCGAAGCAAATGCCCCACAAACTGTGACAGCAAAAATCTCTTCTTTCTTAAATTTCCTACGCCAAATAATTTGGTTGAGAAAATGTTGACGCCGGTTGAAGAAAATCCTTGAAATTGTCACAAATGCACCTGGACTGAGACCTACCATAATTGAAGCCATGTTTACTTCCGTAAACACTTCATGTTTTTTAAGCTAGCGGGTCAGGTCACGGATGCATTCCATTCACATTAGTCATACATAGAACTCACATATTTTTGGGAAATGTGAATGACTCTTGTACATAAAAAGATCTGATTTAACAATAAATTCCTATTTTGTCAGCATACCCATGAACATATCCTTCATAACTGTTAGTCCAACCAAATACAGATTTTTGTATCTTTGCTGACTCTTCAATTTAAATGTGTTGTCAGGTATTGCCATCAAAGAGTCCGCCAAAGTTGGAGACCAAGCTCAGCGACGGATGATGAAGGGAGTGGATGACTTGGACTTCTACATTGGAGATGAAGCTGTAGATAAACCCTCATATTCCACAAAGGTATTTCTTGCATTCGATAACTGACACTTTTCAAAAGAGAAACCAATCAGAGCTCTTTGGATTTTGTGATTTGGCCAATTCACACGCATTCAACCATTCCCGTCGAACTATGCGTCCCCTTTCCCTTTGTCCGACTTTGGCGTGTCCAACATCTATAAAGCTACT
The DNA here is from genome assembly GCF_033978685.3 of Nerophis lumbriciformis. Taxonomy (NCBI): domain Eukaryota; kingdom Metazoa; phylum Chordata; class Actinopteri; order Syngnathiformes; family Syngnathidae; genus Nerophis; species Nerophis lumbriciformis. The sequence goes on along the minus strand of NC_084578.2, from coordinate 25,427,905 downwards.
GCCACATTTAGAACCAGTAATGGATGCATGGCCCACAGTTGATACATTTTGTACATCAACTATACTAAAAGCAACGCAATGTAGTCGGGCTGAATTATCCATCCATCCATTCATTCATCCATTTTCTACAGCCACCTCATCGCAGGGCCAACACAGATAGACAGACAACCATTCACACTCACATTCCAGTGGGGGCGTTGTCATGATCAGGGATCTTGTGAATATTTTTTTCTTGAGGATATTGTTTTGTCATGTTTTTAAATTTTTGCTGCCTTTTTTAATACCATAATGTAACACAGGCTGCACTTTGTACATGCCTGGTTTATTTACATGCGTATATCTTTCTGCCGTCCCTGAACGTTGGAATTTAGTTTGGCAGATATTTTAACAGTCCTTTAAATTAGAGGGTGCGTGCGTGTCAAATCAATTAAATGAGACTAAGAAGTATTTAATAGCATTTTTTGAAAGTTAATTACGCCCTTCTTTTTCCTGTTATCTTTTTAATCAGCACTCTATATTATCACTGATTAGAGCATATTAATTTAAGTAACAAAAAAGGTGAAAAAAGTCCAAATGCATCAAAACTTCGTCACCTGGTGCCGTTATCGGACGGTGAGGTGTGGACGCTGTTTTGCTTGTCTCCTTGGGAGTCACACTAGCAGCTATCCTGCATGCTAAATAGAGTCTGTAGACACTTTTTCCATCGTGCGCCAAGGTTTCTCTCCGGGCCGGAGAACTTGGTCAAGCAAGGGTGTCCCATTAGTGACGTGCAATTGGAACGTGGCTGTTTTTTATGGCCCCGAAAAACCACCCATCAAAAATGGGTACATTGCGCTAAGGGCATCATGTAATGAGAAAAAGCAGAATTTCCAATACTAATAGTGAACGAAAACATAAATATTTTTCTTTAAATATGCAGTGCATTTTGAGCACAGGAAGTGAACAGACATATTAGTAATTTCTGGAATTTGATGTAAAGAAGGGAAAGGAGTAAATACACTTTGCTTCTTTCTATTTTCTTTTGGACATGTTAAGCTATAAACTTAAATGTTGTAACTCAAAATACTATCACAAATCAATACTTCCCTTTGAATTGAAATAACATGCAATTAATCCATGCTTGGCCCCACCAAAACAGCACAGTTTAAAAAAAAAAAATCAGTCTAAACCTGGGCCCTTCAGCAACCTGAAACGCCATCATAGCTACATATGACGATCACTCTGAAGATATTTTTATGATACTGTCTAGTATGGTTCATGACCTGTTTATTAAATGCAAATTTTGATATCAACAGTGGCCAATTCGTCATGGGATTGTGGAAGACTGGGACCTAATGGAGCGCTTCATGGAGCAAATCATCTTCAAGTACCTTAGGGCCGAACCTGAAGACCACTACTTCCTCCTGGTGAGACAATGAAGACAAAAGAAAACAATGTAAACTTAAAAAATGTAAAGCGTAAAAGTCGCCTATTGAATTAGTTATCAATATGGGATTCCTTTAGCAAACACTCTCTAATCTCTAAATTATTGATTTTGAAGCTTGCAAACATACATTAATTTTTGTATTTGCATAATTTCACTATCTCTACGATGTACAATCAAAAATGCCATAATGTAGGATATGTTGATCTTTTTAAGACATGATATTATCAAACACAAACAGAACACATGTTACACTGCGCTTCATGTTGTGCATTGTCTCACATGCGTCTTTCCAGCCAGGTAGGGGCGCTGTTCTGTGAGTAAGAGCTTTTTTCCAACAGTGTTAGTTTATTTAAAGGTAAAGCTGCATTATAAATGATAATATACTCAATCTGTGGTCATGTTTTTACTGTAACAGATGGTCCTGAGCAACATCAAATCGGGTATGCAGGGTAATTTTACTCAATATGATCATTTCAGACTTCTGGTACGATCATTTGTCCATTCCGATCTGGCAACATTGACACACTTTGCATTACTTTAGTTCAGTATCTGAAATACACAAGTACAAGATCATGTTATTATTCTGTCTTCTAATTTATATAAAGTGAATATTGATGTAAACAATGACAGCAATACTTACACATAAAAGGTGTGGCCTGTGCAGGTGAGCATTGTTAGTTAGCTTTATTTAGCACCCAAATGGTATTAAAAAAACAAACTAAAATTATATAAGAACATCAATAAAACGTCACACACTTTTCTTGCTTCAAACATGTTTCTCAAAGCTTTACAAAACTCAAATTGCCAATGACTTCTGGACTACCGAACGTAACACTAGCAAAACAGAAGCAGAAGTGGTTTTAAAGTAAAAGGTTTCGCAATAAGAGCCTCTGCATTAAAGTGGATAAACTTAAAAAATACTTAACATGTACCGCCAAGTCTATTTATTGTGGTTCAAATTCATCCTAGGCAAGCTGCCACAAAGAAATGAAAGTATGAAAATCACTGTACATGCAGACTGTCACAGGTGTGAACATTGGGTCATTGAAACCTAGTGTTAATGCAGCCAATTTATATCTAAAAATACTGTATATACTGTTTGATTCCACAAACTTGTTTACCACTTTGTTCTATACATGTTTACATTTATTTTTATATTAAATTATTTGGTTTTAAAACATTTTTAAATAAAAAGGTACGGTGAAACGCCTAAAATACTTCAACCTGTCCAAATTGTAGTATGTATCTAAGGCTATGGTCACACTGCAATCGCATCGGATGCATATCTGATTTATATGCACATACGAACAAGGCCTTAGACAAGGTGCAGTTGTTTATTTATTCTCTGTATATTTGTGTTTTTTCCCTTATAAATTTACAGACTGAGCCTCCTCTGAACACACCGGAAAACCGAGAATATACAGCCGAGATCATGTTTGAATCCTTCAATGTGCCAGGACTGTACATTGCTGTGCAGGTCAGACTTCTATGCTGACATCATATATGAACAATGCTGAATGATATCCTTTTTCAACCTTAATCAGAATGGCAACGTTTTTAACGTGTGAGTGACGATGCAGTATTGTGTGTTTGTGTGTGTCTCAGGCCGTGCTTGCTCTTGCAGCCTCCTGGACATCCAGACAAGTGGGAGAAAGGACATTGACAGGCACGGTTATTGACAGCGGGGACGGTGTCACCCATGTCATTCCTGTAGTGAGTCATGTTCATTCATACTGCCTCTAAAATGTGTATTTTTCCAGTCTCGCTGTTGTGTCTGTGCGCGTATGTATACGCTACTATACCCACCCGGCAATTTCCAGGCATTGGAGATGGTATCGGATCCGGTGGCGTTGATAGGTTTTCAATGTAGTGAGTCTTCAGGACCCACAGGTGGTTATTTAAGGGGTCCCTTAAATGTGTAGTGTTACATACCCTTTGATAGTGGTATGGTATAATATAGCTATAATTAAGAGATAATTCATGTTTAAAATGTATTTTAAATTCAACACATTTTTTTAATCAAAATCTGAAATGTTTATTGCAACACAACTGTCACATTGTCATGACATATACAGTTCAGATAAAATTAAATTTTTGTACAACATAAGTAGCACTAGGGCAGCACGGTGGAACAGGGGTTAGTGCATGTGCCTCACAATACGAAGTTCTGAGTAGTCCTGAGTTAAATACCGGGCTCGGGATCTTTCTGTGTGGAGTTTGCATGTTCTCCCCGTGACTGCGTGGGTTCCCTCCGGGTACTCCAGCTTCCTCCCACCTCCAAAGACATGCACCTGGGGGTAGGTTGATTGGCAACACTAAAATTGGCCCTAGTGTGTTAATGTGAGTGTGAATGTTGTCTGTCTATCTGTGTTGGCCCTGCGATGAGGTGGCGACTTGTCCAGGGTGTACCCCGCCTTCCGCCCGAATGCAGCTGAGATAGGCTCCAGCGATAGGCTCCGCGACCCCAAAGTGGACAAGCGGTAGAAAATGGATGGATGGATAAGTAGCACTAAAATAAATGACTAAAATTCAAATGAAAACAACCGGTACCCAAATACACTATCAATAAGTGTTGATTTTTACACATAAGCGAAAAATTCTCAACCACAATAGATGTGCCTTTTTTGTTGTGAGTAGTGCAAATGTTGTGCAGACCTTTGTATGTGGTGATGAGCCACAATTGCAGAAAAAATAACTTGCTTGGGAGGAAGATGCAGATGGTAGATGCACTTATTTTGTATCAGGCGCAGTAGAGGAGACGGAAGTGTACTATTCTGATGATCAGTCGTAGTGAAAGCAGAAAATACAGTTGTAATAGTCTATTGACCAGCAATAGCTTTTATATTTAGCTTTTATATTTTTCTTCAGTGACATTTTTGCATTTTCCTTTCCCTTCTTACTGGGAAAAACAGGTTTTCATCTCAAGCAGCATGTATGCAAAACAAAACAGCGACCGCAATTTAATGTAATTGTCATCAGTATGTTTTTAAAAATTTCATTACAGCATGTCCCCTAATCTCCCCATATGTGCTGAACAGATGTACAGAGGGTTGAAACAGTGCTTTTCTGGTCTGCTGAGAACACATTTTATTTTGCTATTTATTCTGATTTTGAACACAAGTTGTTGTTCGCAATGTATAGTTTTTAATGGAAAAATGAGGTGCATACCCAGGATGCAAGGATCATCAGCTTACTGCGTCCTTTTAGGTTTAAATGCGCCAGGGACGAAGGAATCTAATCCATTATTATTAATCTAGTTAAGACAGCCAAAAATATGAACACAAAACACATTTTATATATAATTTGTGTAGTTTTACATGCATAAAACAATGTTAAATACATATACATGATGAATGAAATGTATAAATGAACATTTAACACCACTTTTACCTTTCATTGAAGAGCTGCCTTTAAGGTCTCTCTTTAATTCAATAGGGGTTCTCCCCTTCCTTGTCAAAGTGCTGGAACCTTCAATTTTCTTCGATCCCATGGTGGATTATTTTGCCATCGTACTCAATAAAAAAAGGAAAGAAACTGAATCACCAACGCGCGGATTCTTCGTTTGGACACTCCATTCCATGGAATGATATGCGGGCAAACAGACTACTTTGTTGAATGTAATGTTTGGCCGTTTGATAACTGAAGACTGTACACTAAAACTGGGGCAAGTTTTGGTGAAAATGTCAGTTGAAAGGCGAATTGTACAAAAAGTAAGGTACCACTTTGTGTTTAATGTTTTCAAGGGATTACAAAGAATGCTATCCTTTGCAACACTTTGAGTCAGCTAAATTCTGTTTCATTTTTTTCTTTGATGATTCAGGCTGAAGGTTATGTTATTGGGAGCTGTATAAAGCACATTCCCATCGCAGGACGAGACATTACTTACTTCACTCAGCAGCTTCTCAGAGAGCGGGAAGTGGGCATCCCACCAGAGCAGTCACTGGAGACAGCCAAAGCAGTCAAGGTATGTCCGATTTTTTAAATCAAAAATTCTCTTTTTATTTATTTATTTATTATTAAGCTCTAAAACCATAGTTTTGGTTTTCTGATTTTTTGGTTTCAGTCCAAGCAGAACTTATATTGTTTCCTTATGACAACACTAGATGGCACTCATGCTCAGTTCAACTCTTATACAGTAGCTCAAAAAAGTGTAACCCTCACATTTAGGCAACCTTATTTTTACCTTCTCCTTCTCCTGGGACAATAGACCAAACCTGGATACAACTTAGATTAGTCAATGTACGGCTTGGGAAACAGCCAATATTGTGTAGATAGCTTGAAGACGTATATTGAGACTAAGTACTTTGGGGACGGAGTGGCGCGGTTGGGAGAGTGGCCGTCCCAGCAACCTGAGGGTTCCTGGTTCAATCCCCACCTACTACCAACCTCGTCACGTTCGTTGTGTCCTTGAGCAAGACACTTCACCCTTTGTTCCTGATGGGTCGTGGTTAGCGCCTTGCATGGCAGCTCCCATCAGTGTGTGAATGTGTGTGTGAATGTGGGAAATAGTGTCAAAGCGCTTTGAGTACCTTGAAGGTAGAAAAGCGCTATACAAGTATAACCCATTTACAGTGACCAAATAGTGTAAGCACTGCTGTCTTGCACAGTCTTCATCCTTTTGGACATTGAATCAGTTGTACTGCTTGTTTGTGCACACCTTGCACTCCTCCACCTTGCACTCCCTTCTTTCCTTTCTTCCTTCATTCCTTACCGATTTTCTTCGTGGTTGCCCGCCTGCCTTTCATCTATCCTTCCTTCCATCCATAATTTTTGCCTTCCTCCAAGCATTTATTTCTTCTTCCCTTCCTTCCTTTCTGGTTTCCTTCCTTCCTGCCTGTCTTCGTTTGTTTCTGCCTTGTCCACTGCTTTTATTTCTTCCTGAATTCCTGCCTTCCCGTTTTCTTTCCTTCCTTCATTCTGCATGAGTATGGCCCACAGGTGTATAACCTAAGGTGCTCTATTACCTTCACCTTCCTCAGTGAGGTACCTGTCATCTTTGAAGTGAGTTTTGACTTTTATCATGATAGGAAATAGGCACACCACCCAGTTTCCATGCTCGACTCCACAATATCACAGTACATGTTGAAATTCTTGTTTCCCTCAATGAACCCCAGCTCCCCACTACTGGTAGCACTCATGCAGCCCCAACCCATCACGCTACCACCAAGACCCAATTATCTTGCTACTCACTTGTGTTCCCAGATATTTACACAATGTCTTTGTATTGACTAATTTTCTTCGATAGGTATACACGAGCTCTACACTGGTGATATAGTGTTGTCATGAGAAAGCTGTTTATACAGTCATAAAGAGTTTGTTACAACGAAGTGGTGACTAACATTTTACAGAGAGTGGTAGACTGTCATTGTAAAATCAAACGTTGACAACATTTGACACACTTGAGCTAAATCATCTCTGAAAATGTTGTAGAAAAGTTTTTGAGTGGAAACTGAGGATCAAAAAATGTGTAAAAATTCCTGCTTCTCAATTCAAATGTTGCTGAGACATGGCTGATGGACTGTCTTTGACCAATGATATGTAAAAACAAGGAACAGATGTAGATCTTGTGTTGGCACCTTTTTTGCATTCGCTCAGTCTTCTTGGTTTTTTTTGTGCAATTCTAAGGCTTGTATAAATGTTGCTTCCCTGGCAGGAGCGTTTCAGCTACGTGTGCCCAGACCTTGTCAAAGAGTTCAACAAGTACGACACAGACGGCTCCAAGTGGATTAAGCAATACACCGGCATCAACAGCATCAGCAAGAAGGAGTTCACCATTGATGTGGGCTATGAACGTTTCCTGGGGCCTGAGATCTTCTTCCACCCAGAGGTTAGTGTAAAAAAACTGAAGGAATTACAATTTAGTACAATGTGGTATCTCCGTGTTTTTACGACCCACTTTTCATATTAATCGATTTTTTGGCGAAAAAATCTACAAAGGGTTTGCCGCAATTTTGTTTAGTGCTCCGGTTATTATACGGCCAAATATTGCGCGTAACAAGCTTGCCCATTTGCCTGTGTCATTTAGTGCAAGGAGTGTTCAAACAAAGAATCCACACTTAAGTGACTCAATCGCTGTACTTTTTTACTGAGTACGACTGCAAAACATTCCACCATGTGACCCAAAATGTCATGATCTGTTAGGACTGGACCCCCATAAAACAGAGGCAGCGGTGATTTGTTTCTTTATAATGCTCACATAGAGCCAATCCACACGCAAAACACAAAGTACAAAAATAAAGACTAAGGGCGTCATCTACAGTGCATTCGGTATTCACAGCGCATCACTTTTTCCACATTTTATTATGTTACAGCCATTTCCAAAAATTGAATAAATTCATTTTTGTCCTCAAAATTCTCAGAAAATATCACATAATGACAATGTGGAAAGGTTTTTGAATGTTTTTTTGACAAATTTATAGAAAACGAAAATCACATGTGCATAAATATTCACAAAATAAATATTATAAAATATATAATATTCTTTGCTGAATACTTTGTTGATGCACCTTTGGCAGCAATTACAACCTCTTTTTGAATACGATGCCACAAGCTTGGCACAGCTATCTTTAGCTAGTTTCGCCCATTCCTCTTTGCCCATTCCTCTTTGCAGCACCTCTCAAGATTCATCAGGTTATGAGAGGCGCTGGATTTCATCCAGTATGTCTCCGTACATTGTTGCATTCATCTTTTCCTCTATACTGACTATTTTTCCAGTTTCTTCCACTGAAAAACATCCCCACAACATGATTCTGCCACCACTATGCTTCACTGTAGGGATGGTATTGGCCTGGTGATGAGGGAGGTCTGTCTGGTTTCTTCCAAACATGACGCCTGTCATTCACACCAAAGAGTTCCATCTTTGTCTCATCAGACCAGAACATTTTGTTTCTCATGGTCTGAGAGTCTTTCAGATGTATAATTCGATAATTATAAAATCTTTTCAATAGCAGTTGGAATTTGTTCGTAATTTTTTAGGAAAATAGTTAGTCAATTAGCAGATGACACAACTATTATTTCCGTGCCTAAAACTTTACATTTTTTTGATGGAGTTATTGTTGTTTAGAGAGATTGCTAACATTTTCACAGCTAAGATAAATAAGTATGGCACAGCTAAGATAAATGAGTATGGTGATAATGGACACCCTTGAGGAATGTCCACCTTGATTGTTAAACTTGGAGTTTTGCCACAGCTATTAATATTGTAATATAGCCCACCAATTATTTTCCGAAAATAATTCCAAATCCAGGTTGTCCTTGCACGAGCAAATGAAAGGCATGTTCAGTGAGTCAAACGCTTTATAAAAGTCCAAGAAGAGCAGAAAACCATCATTTGTAATGAAATGGACCCTGTATACAATAATGTCCCTGATGAGCCTTATGTTGTTATGAATGGAGCATCCTTGGAGGAATCCTGATTGTGTTTAAAAACCATTCTACGGTACCTGTGTGCTTGTGACTCTGGCTAAAATGTCTTTGGAGCCCTACACAGAAAATATTTTATACATGATTACAACAAGGACTGACATCTACAGAAATATCTGCGCATGTATCAACTGAAACTGAAACTAAAAAACAGACAAAAATGGATGTGTTTTGATATTCCAACATCGGAACCGGAAGCAGCAATTTTAAAGACAGGACCGCGGATTGATCTGTAAGAAAATCTGTACTATGCTCTGTGATTAGATTCTTTTTGCCTCCGCTTTGTAGTTATCTATCAATCAATCAATCAATCAATCAAAGTTTACTCATATGGTCCTTAATCACAAATGTCTCAAAGGGCTGCACAAGCCGCAACAACATCCTCGGCTCAGATCCCACATCAAGGCAAGAAATCCCCAAGTATCCCCACTTTTACTTCAGACTATGAAAAAACATCCGTTTTGGTTGTTTTTTCCGTTTCTGTTTGCTGGAGATTTAAATTTTTCTTTTATGAAATATAAAATAGGATAGGATAGGATATGATTGAGTTTTATTTCTCACAATGGGGGAAATTACATTGTTTTAGTGCAGGCTTTTACATAAAGTAACGGAAGTAAAGCGTAATGAAAAACAAAAAAAATGTAATAAATACTACTTATTGCTCACTAATATGTATAGATAGGCGATAAAATACAAGAAAAAACGCTAACATCGGTATTGCACACCACGAAAAAAAACATCACAGTAATCACATAAGTGTGTTGTAAAGTCGTATGGCTGTGGGTAGAAAGGACCTGTAGCGCTACTTCTTGCACTATGGATGTAACAGTCTAATGCTGAAGGAGCTAATCAGGGCCTCTACAGTGCCGTGCTTGGGGTGAGATGGATTGGACATTATGGATGTCAACTTGATCAGCATTCTTCTGTCAGCCACCTCCTCAAAAATGAAATCAAACCGTTTTTTCTAACCTGGTAATGAGGCTCTGAAGAATCTTGCAAATCCGCTTTTTGTAGGAAGTGCTGGTCAGGTGCATGGGCCGCCGTGCCAAAATCAATTTACACAATCTACTTCATTAAAAATCTATCATTATAATTCTACAAATTTAATCACATGAGCAGCTTCAGTTGAGAGGATGCTGTCGGATTATTCAGTTCGGAACACGGATTAATCAGATAGGCACAGGCAATATTGAAAACAGACGCATTTGAAAACTTTAACTGACGTGGTTTCATTTTGACAGCACAATGCAGCGCAACACCCCTTCCCTTACCTGCTCTGATTTTGAATGTGTTAAGGATGGGAGGAGACGAGCAACAAGCAATCTGCAAATCGGTGTGTAGGAAGCGTTGCCATGAATGACACATTGTTGTGTATTTACTGTGATGGTCACTAGTCCTTTATTTAATTGCTGACTTTGAGTGTTCCCAAGTAATGCCAACACTAGCTAAAATGTTTTGTCACCTCATTTTTAGCACAATACCACTAATTATTAGATGCAGCCAGTAAAGTGACAGCCCACTGAGTTTCAGTGAGGCACAAAGCTTGTGTATTAGATGTGAGAAGTTTCACTCCTATTTATCTTCATTGGCCAAACTGCTTTGTTTTTAAATTGACATTAAAGTGTGAAGAATTTTGTTTTTTCTCTATTTGTGTTTGGTTTAATGTCAGAAAGATGTTACTTAAAAAAACAGTTCATGCGATATAGCATTTTGTGAAGGTTTTTGCGCTGTAGTTTAATTTTATGACATATTTTTGCTCAAATTATTTATGGATTTGATTGGTTTCCAATACAGTATGTGTCATCCCCTCTCTCCATGTTAAACTAAATAATGTCTCTCCTTTTAATATGAATGTAATCAAATGATCCATTGATCATTTTTGTCATAGTTCCATTAACATTAATGTAAATCAATTAGAGGCTAGCAAAGTAACATAAACGCAGCAAGTCAGGTAGGTTATTGCTTAGCAATAAGCGAGCTATGCTAAATCATAACCAATACAATACATTGAAGTTCAAGGAAGTAAAGTTATAAATATTTGTTTCATGGATGTTCCCTATTGTATTGATTTGAGTTATTATGCCATATTACGGTATATAGCGAGAGCCTCAATTAATACAGGTCATGGTGTGCAATACAATGTGGGGGTTTCATGGTAGGTGTGGTGTATATTTTCCTACTTTTTTTCCCTTTGAAATCACATAAAGATGATTGCTAAAGTGGTGCAGACTCAGTCATAAAAAAAGGACTTCCTGGCAGGCATGAATTTAAGAAGCATTTTTTATTTGGACACAGCCTTGTGTCTATGACACAACCAACGTCAAAATCCCAAAAACCACCACCCAGTTCTGCCTTCATAATAAAAGTGCTGCATGTTACATACTCTCTGCCTCCGCTAACAAAATACGGGTCTCCAAAAAATAGCTTACACAAGCTAGCGAGCTACCAAGATAACCTCCAATTTATTTATTCTAAAGAGTATAAAAATGAGTGGGGGAGCTGGACAAAGTAAAAACTAAAACCGACCACTTCCATAGGAGGAAAACTTTTTAATCACAATGTCATATTCTAAGTTATCAGCAACTACTGTGCATCCCTGTCTGATTTCATTCAGTGGAATATCCCCATTCTTTTAGTAGTTTGCCTCCTGAAAAAGTCTGAGGACCCCTAAATTAGTTTCATAGAGGAATTCCTCCTAGAATTGTGCACCTTTTCTTACTAAAAGAGTATTGGTTGTGAATCGACAAACGGTTTAAACAGAGCATCCATTCTGAGTCGAATTGTCACCCCAAGAATCGGAAAATGAACTGTAAATTGTAATTATTCTTTATAAAATATGTCTTGTGTTCGTATTTTTTAGTGTCAGGCATGGATTAAATGGATTCTTTTTTTAGGTCCTTTTTGGAGCAGATTATTTGTGAAAACCGATGTACCACTGTACTTAAAGGGGAACTGCACTTTTTTGGGGAATTTTGCCTTTCGTTTACAATCATTATGAAAGACATGACGACAGATGCATTTTTTTATGCATTTTAAGTCGTAAATAAAAGTCCGCTTACAGCGGAGCCAATGGGAGGTCCTCTATTATCAATTAAAAGAAACTATTCAAAAAGCACCAATAATACTTAATTTACATTTCGTGACTTGAATATTAACCAAGTATTAGTGATATTGTTTATATTGACGCAGAAGTCGTGATCATTACCGTGTATGCCAGTGTTTACATCATCGAGTGGTAAGGTGCTTCCTCGCTTCCTTCCTGAACGTTTATCCTACATCATAAATCATGCCTTTCACGTGGATAATAGAAGGACGAGGATGTAATCCAACATGTTGGTATACTTTGACAGCCAATTTAGACCCAAAAATGGCGAGAACGACTCGAAAAGACGCCTGATTCCACCCCCTTTTTCTTCACGAGGATTAGGAATAATTTTTCATCTAAAACGGGAATATAACAAGATTCTATCAGTCTGCATCCTAATGACAGCAGACATTGCACAGTAAGTGGTTTTATTATGTTTGCCCTCATGACATCTACAGTGAGTAGAAATCAGTGCTGAAGTAGAAAAAAACTAACATTGTGATGCGTTTTTGAAATTATTGATTAAAATGTTAAAAATACTTAAATATTAAATGTTATTATTAATAAGCCTGTTACTACATAACATATATGTAGTAACGGCTTCGAAGCGATTCTGGACCACCATCCACCGCCTCAGGAAGGGGAAGCAGTGCACTACCAACACCGTGTATGGTGCGGATGGTGTTCTGCTGACCTCGACTGCGGAAGTTGTGGATCGGTGGAGGGAATACTTCGAAGACCTCCTCAATCCCACCAACACGTCTTCCTATGAGGAAGCAGTGCCTGAGGAATCTGTGGTGGGCTCTCCTATTTCTGGGGCTGAGGTTGCTGAGGTAGTTAAAAAGCTCCTCGGTGGCAAGGCCCCGGGGGTGGATGAGATCCGCCCGGAGTTCCTTAAGGCTCTGGATGCTGTAGGGCTGTCTTGGTTGACAAGACTCTGCAGCATCGCGTGGACATCGGGGGCAGTACCTCTGGATTGGCAGACCGGGGTGGTGGTTCCTCTCTTTAAAAAGGGGAACCGGAGGGTGTGTTCTAACTATCGTGGGATCACACTCCTCAGCCTTCCCGGTAAGGTCTATTCAGGTGTACTGGAGAGGAGGCTACGCCGGATAGTTGAACCTCGGATTCAGGAGGAACAGTGTGGTTTTCGTCCTGGTCGTGGAACTGTGGACCAGCTCTATACTCTCGGCAGGGTCCTTGAGGGTGCATGGGAGTTTGCCCAACCAGTCTACATGTGCTTTGTGGACTTGGAGAAGGCATTCGACCGTGTCCCTCGGGAAGTCCTGTGGGGAGTGCTCAGAGAGTATGGGGTTTCGGACTGTCTGATTGTGGCGGTCCGCTCCCTGTATGATCAGTGTCAGAGCTTGGTTCGCATTGCCGGCAGTAAGTCGGACACGTTTCCGGTGAGGGTTGGACTCCGCCAAGGCTGCCCTTTGTCACCGATTCTGTTCATAACTTTTATGGACAGAATTTCTAGGCGCAGTCAAGGCGTTGAGGGGATCCGGTTTGGTGGCTGCAGGATTAGGTCTCTGCTTTTTGCAGATGATTTGGTCCTGATGGCTTCATCTGGCCAGGATCTTCAGCTCTCACTGGATCGGTTCGCAGCTGAGTGTGAAGCGACTGGGATGAGAATCAGCACCTCCAAGTCCGAGTCCATGGTTCTCGCCCGGAAAAGGGTGGAGTGCCATCTCCGGGTTGGGGAGGAGATCTTGCCCCAAGTGGAGGAGTTCAAGTACCTCGGAGTCTTGTTCACGAGTGAGGGAAGAGTGGATCGTGAGATCGACAGGCGGATCGGTGCGGCGTCTTCAGTAATGCGGACGCTGTATCGATCCGTTGTGGTGAAGAAGGAGCTGAGCCGGAAGGCAAAGCTCTCAATTTACCGGTCGATCTACGTACCCATCCTCACCTATGGTCATGAGCTTTGGGTTATGACCGAAAGGACAAGATCACGGGTACAAGCGGCCGAAATGAGTTTCCTCCGCCGGGTGGCGGGGCTCTCCCTTAGAGATAGGGTGAGAAGCTCTGTCATCCGGGGGGAGCTCAAAGTAAAGCCGCTGCTCCTCCGCATCGAGAGGAGCCAGATGAGGTGGTTCGGGCATCTGGTCAGGATGCCACTCGAGCGCCTCCCTAAGGAGGTGTTTAGGGCATGTCCGACCGGTAGGAGGCCACGAGGAAGACCCAGGACACGTTGGGAAGACTATGTCTCCCGGCTGGCCTGGGAACGCCTCGGGATCCCCCGGGAGGAGCTGGACGAAGTGGCTGGGGAGAGGGAAGTCTGGGCTTCCCTGCTTAGGCTGCTGCCCCCGCGACCCGACCTCGGATAAGCGGAAGATGGATGGATGGATGGATGGATACATAACATATACCGTATTTTCCGCACCATAAGGCGCCCTGGGTTAAAAGCCGCGCCTTCAATGAACGGCATATTTCAAAACTTTGTCCACCTATAAGCCGCCCGGTGTTGTAAGCCGCATCTAACTGCGCTAAAGGAATGTCAAAAAAAACAGTCAGATAGGTCAGTCAAACTTTAATAATATATTAAAAACCAGCGTTCTAACAACTCTGTTCACTCCCAAAATGTACGCAAATGTGCAATCACAAACATAGTAAAATTCAAAATAGTGCAGAGCAATAGCAACATAATGTTGCTCGAACGTTAATGTCACAACACACAAAATAAACATAACGCTCACTTTCTGAAGTTATTCTTCATTCATAAATCCCTCGAATTATTCTCCTTCGTTGTCCGAATTGAAAAGTTGGGCGAATGTGGGATCCAAAATGTCGTCTGGCGCTGTCTCCCTGCCTCCCTGTCTTGGTGAACGTCACGTGTGTTCGCCTTCTGTCATCCACTGTTCCCACGCAGTTAGCAGTCTAGCTTGGAATGCCCTGTTGACACCAATATCTAGCGGCTGGAGGTCTTTTGTCAATCCACCCGGAATGACGGCGAGTATTGAATTAAGCGCGTAAGCGTGTCTCTTAATGTGATGTTATGAGCTAGCAAATATAACAACTACACTACCCAGCATGCAACGATAGTGACGAGCATGCGCGGTAGCCCTGAGAAGCGTTGTTGTATGCTGGGAGTTAGAATGTGGTTATGAGCACGCTGTGAGTAAACGTTGAGAACTCAGTTAACACGCCTCGTCTGCATTATTTATAATTAGACAGACAACACACTTAATAGGAGCCATTTTGGGGTCTTTACATAAACACACAAATGGAAATGAAACGTCACATATCCCAGCATGCACCGCGCGCTTCTTCTACGGGGAAAAAAGATGGCGGCTGTTTACCGAAGTTGCGAGACCGAAACTTTATGAAAATGAATCTTAATATTTATCCATATATAAAGCGCACTGTCAGCTTTTGAGAAAATTTGTGGTTTTTAGGTGCGCCTTATAGTGCGGAAAATACGGTATACTTACATCATATATATATATATATATATATATATATATATATATATATATATATATATATATATAAAACCTTAATGGATGCTTGGATGCTTTAGGTTCCACTGTAAGCGGACTTTTGATTTATTTAATATTTAAAATGCATAAAAAAAGATCTTATTGTGAATGATAGGCAAAATTCCCCCAAAAGTGCAGTTCCCTTTTAAAAGAGCCAGCTATGTTTTCTTCCCAGTACACGCACTCTAATTAAAACCTATTGCATACAGTATATACTTTGACAGTTTTGTCCGTCTTGTAACCCAATAACAGGACACATGTTGTCACATGATGTAAAAAAGAAAATGTAGTAGCTATTCACTTTGTTATGACCTGTCTCCACAGGTATGACTGCCTATTGGCTTGAGGGCTGTCTCCCTAACCTGTCTCTGATTAGCAATCTGGGCACACCTGTTCCAGGTTGCCAATCAGGCTTCTTTATATGCCAGCCTACCCTGCAGACTGTGATGGATTGTTGTATACTGTGCTTCATGCAAACTGTTAGTGTTTCATGTGCACCTCCCTGTTGCACTGATATTTGTATATTAAATACATTTCTTAACTTCATGTCATTTCCTGTCTCTGCATCCTGGGATCACAACTAATGCAGCGATGCGTGTTTGTGACACAAATTGTGTTAAATGTTTAGCTTTACTCTTCCTTATCATAGTCTATACATCTTTTTCTTTTTGGTTTCCTACTATCTTAGTTCGCCAACCCAGACTTCACCCAGCCTATCTCTGAGGTTGTTGATGAGGTCATCCAGAACTGCCCCATTGATGTCCGGCGTCCTCTCTATAAGGTAAACTGGTTTTAGTTTGCACCACATAATGACTTATCTATGGAGCTAAATTAGGGCAAAACCTTTTGTACTAGAAAAAACTAACTTTAAAACTGGAAAATCAAGTTTTGAATTATACATTTATGCCAAAAGTCTTAATCTGGGGGAAAAGATTTTAACCTGAAAAAAGGTCTTAAACTAAAAAAAAAAACTGTAAAAATTAAAGCTCCATATTATAACCATATCAGTCATGTCCCATTGCTCCACAACCAGCTCCCACAACGCTGACCAGGAAGAAGCATGTTGCACTTTGTCATTTGAGTCACTTTTTCTTGGTCAGAGCATTGTTTTGTCTGGAGGCTCCACCATGTTCAGGGATTTTGGTCGCCGTCTGCAGAGAGACTTGAAGAGGTCTGTGGATGCCCGACTCAAGATTAGCGAGGAGCTGAGTGGAGGCAAACTAAAAGTGAGCTTCACAACACTCACTGCAAGCACCGACTGTTGGAGCAATAACATTACTGCTCACCTCTAACATAAGAATATATTTTATAATCCTTTCAAATTCTCCTCAGCCCAAGCCAATTGATGTCCAAGTTATCACTCATCACATGCAGAGATATGCCGTCTGGTTTGGAGGATCTATGTTAGCATCGACTGTAAGTCACAATCAGTTTATTATTCTTTGTAATGAAAGCTCATCTCCGGCTATCCGTGTTACTTTTTACAGTCCCTCCAGGATTTCGTGGGCTTTTTTTGTGATTGTTGCGATCGCAGCGTTTTTATAAAGTTGCGACAAAAGTCGCCATGTTTTGAGGCTTTTTTTTTTTCAATTACATTAAATCAACTTGTGATTTCCTAAATTTGCCACAAAGGCTTTATGTGTTTCTTGTAACCTTCAAGGACCAATAGAATGGAAGAATAAGTTGAATCAATATGCTTAATTGTTTCATTGTATCTAATAAACCATATCCAATTATATTTCCAATCAGCAAAGTATGTGAAAATACCGTCTAAACATCACAAAAATTCCACAATTTTGATAATACCTAGCTCAACCTCTGCACCAAGCTCAATGCTACATTTCCACCCTCAATCACCCCTTGCACATTTGAAATAAGATCCTGGTTTGCCCTCAAACTTCCTCAATTCAAACAGTGATAAAACCAAATTCCCATCGGTACAAAATCCACACTTTCTAAAGTCCACAGTTTCCACCTAACTATCGACAACTCCCCACTGATCTCCTCCCCGCAAGTCAAGAGGCTGGGTGTCATCTTGGATAGCACACTGTCATTCCAATCTCACATTAATAACATCACTCGGTCTGCTTAATTCCATCTCCGCAATATTAACCGGCTCAGCCCCTGTCTTACTGTTCATGTTGCCTCCATCCTTGTTCACAGTCTGGTTACCTCCCGCATTGTCTACTGTAACTCCCTTCTCTTTGGCCTCCCCCAGAAGTCCGTCCACACGTTATAAGCGCGAACACAGACAAACTATTTTTTTGTAGCGCATTGATAGCAGAGAGGTAACTAGCTAATGCTGCTGTACTGTGAGCCGGCCGACGTCCTGCCGCTGCTGCTGCTGCATCGCGTCTTGGCTCGTCAAAGTTATTCTAGATTATAAATGCTGCCTCTCATCTGGATAATAGGAGTATTAAGCCATTATTCTAGAAGTTGTTCATCTATGACATTCAATTTATACCCGGTGATGGAGACAAACTCATCCTTATATTGAGATAAAAGAATATAAGGTTCTGGATCATTTTTTTCTTCTTCCCCAAAGTAATCTTTGTTGGCTCTCACAAAGTCTGCTTGACTTGCATTGTTGTTGGTGGGGAAGGGATTTGTGGTTCCCACCTCTATGTCACGGATCACGTGACTGGCTTGCTCATTATCTCTCAAAATGGCTCGGATATCTCCATGATATTGATACTATTTTGATCATATCCATTTACGCGATAACTTTTTAAGTCTTTTGGTGTCATAAATCATATATAAATGATACTAGCTTCAATATAGAGGCAACTTGTTTTTCCATTCCACATTCACTAACCTAAAAAAGCACAGCATTTCAACAATTAAAAAACAAATTACTGTATCGTGTTTCCTCGCCACTTTGCGGTTCATTTACTGCGGTCTCGGTGCATTTCAGATTTAAAAATCCCTTTTGAGGACATTGAGATTTTAGTATCCATTTGATTTTTTTGTCAAAATTATGCAGGTTTATGCCATGTTTTAAGAGCATAGGAAGTGTTAATAAGTGTTTGTGAAAACTGTGTGGTCTATGTGGAGGTCTTGTAAAGACTTTGCGTGAATTCACTTACCAGGGGGTCCAGAACATAACCTCTGCGATAATCGAGGGGACACTATTGATGTTTTACTTGTTTTATACCACGCAACCTTAAAATCTTCACTAGATGGCAGTAAAAACACACACCCTGGATCTCATTGTCAAATTACTTTATTGTTTAATTGAATATAACTAATAATATATTTACAGAAAGAAACACCACCAAAGGTTTCCTTACTGTTCGTTTTCTGCTCTGTCGTCCACATGCTTCAGACATTCTTTGTGTTCATTTTACGCTTGAAAAGTGTTATCATCACACTTCAAAATCTCTATAATGTAAATGCTGCCTCTGTAGGTCAGCATTGCAAATGAATATATGTTATTGTCTTACAAATAAATGTTAAATATATAAATGCATGTAAACTAGGAAGTCAGGACGGCAGTATGTTGCTAAATGTTTACTACATTACTCCGAAGGCTCAGTGCGGTAGACAGGAACAGGAAATAGGCCTGAGCTACACGGGAGGATGGCATTTGTGCTATTTGATTAATAAAAAGTTGATATATTGTTACAAGTTGTCCCGGCGTTGTCTACACAAGATACAAACCTAAGTTGACACGCTCAGACAAATTCGATTGGAGAAAACGACGCTGATTGACCAAAATATCTGAGGGACAAAGCTGCAAGGCCGTACATAATTTGCAGGGACCGGTTGAATGTGTATGAATTGGCGTGATCACAAAATTGCGAATTTCTGGAGGGACTGCTGTTGGCACACACTTGATGATGCTAATGTATATTTTAATGATTGTGTTACCCCTATCTTTGACTATTGTTTCACAGCCTGAGTTCTACCAGGTCTGCCACACCAAAAAGGACTATGAGGAAATCGGACCGAGCATTTGTCGCCACAATCCTGTGTTTGGAGTAATGTCTTAACTGTTAGACCAGAAGGGGTACAGTGCATTTCTTCTTCAAACCTTTGGTTTCTTTTGAGGAAAAAAAAACAAGAGAAATGGTTTTACAGTTTTATTAAACCATTTGCAAATGTTTGTTGGTTTTCTACTAAACACCACGCAGCGATGACTGAGGACCATGGAGATTATCATGCAGTCAATATCAGGTGTGCCTGTTTATATTTTGTGCACATTTTTAATGTACATCCAGGATGAAATTAAGGGTTTAAAACTATGAAATGTATGAGCAAGTTTGAACTAAGGGTTCAGCCTTCATTTTGCCAATCCTCCTAGTATTCCCTTTGTTTGTCCAACGTATCTGCTTTCACTTCAAACGATGATGCAGGACACAAAAACAAGGACTGACCGGTTAGAAAGAGGAGTCTGCATTACTGTAAGATCAGTATTATTTGATCAAATTGATTTTTCATGATGAATATCAAATTATGGGGGGAAATGGGATTTAATGCCTTACAACATTTCAATAAATGTTAATTTTTGTCAGTTTTCTGTTGTTGCTGTTTTATTTCAGTACTCATTCCAGTTAAATCACAATTCCGTTCTCTGATATTCAGGTCTATTAGGAAGTGTATAAAATATAAATAGAACAAAGTGCCAACCAAGGACAACAGACAAAACTGCAGCAAAAGTCAGGAAAAGTCAAGAACTAATAGACTTGGCTACTGTCATGGCCTACACTTTCGTCAAAGAGGGTGAACGATAAGCAGTCACCCGCTCAGATTTGAGACAAAATTAGCATATTCGGATGCTGAAAATGTGTTATAGTGATCACTTAGGAGGGGACTAAACTCCTTTACCAAAGGCTAAACCCATAACATTTGTGTTTCGGAAGGCGAAATGTGCGATATGCGTGTCAATGCTAGTGCTAGCGGTCATTGCAGAACAATCAGCCACCACATGGATTACACATTCAAATTTACCTGGCAAAATAGAAGATTCCTTAAGCCAACATTGTTACTGACCGTAATCACTCTTGTAGCCAAATCAAAGGAGTAAAGTTGCTTTAAAAGCGCTACGATCCACCACAAGCTACCTCTTACCATTCATAAAAATTCTGTCTTGCCTCTGGTGACGGCGGTCACATTTTTTCCCGATCCCTCTTCTCCCAGCTTGCTCTCTGTTTTTGTCTTGTCTGAACTTTTTTGAAGCCTCTTTCTTTTCGCTGTCCTCAAATCTAAACATCAGACATGGAAATGATCAGCTGGACTCTCGACGCAATTGACAAAATCTTTTCGACGAGGAAAAGAGGTTCGGGGGAGCCTGGCTGCCCTGATGGAACAATTGCTGCGGGGTACGTGAGAGATTCCTGGGATAAATGGAGAATCATGTGCCTCTCAGTTCTTTCCATCAAGGACGTGGAAGACATCTACCTATTTGGAACCGTGATCGCGGGGCAACTGCTGATTGGGCTGGGCATTGCTCTGTTGTATCGTCAAATTCGTAAGACGATGGCAGCCACTCAAGGAGCCCAAAGGCTGTTCGTCGCAATGGATGGTTTGGGCAGGGCTGTGGGAACACAGACTGTGGCGATTTCTGAACTGAATCGCAAGATGGATCACATCATGGAGAAGCTTGCTGAAAAGAAAAATTGAATTGAATTTGAGCGCACCCAGCATGGACGAATAGAACAGACAAGTCGTGGTTTTGTCTGCTCGCGGAAAACAAACATCCTAATCTACGATTTGACTCCCTTGAATGGCCTTGACGCTGTGGAAACAGGACCAGGCTGTACTGAAAAACACCCCCGAGGACACCTCAATGATGGATGCTTTTGACCTCCCTCCCTCTTCAATGACACCTGGAGTAAAACTTTTGCAGATCGGCCTCAGTCTATTAAAAACATTACATCATCACACCCAAGACAATTGGGCACACACGCACACACCTCCCCTCCCCCACCCCACGCCTTCACCACCGCTTGTTTCCCCTCGGGGTGATGGTCGGATGGCAGCGCTTCATAGCAGCGGTCGCCTTCCAGGGCCCCAACTCCCCGCCCCTCTGTTGCGAGTTTGTCGTGATTAAATGTAACGTGTTTATGTGTGCATTGCATGGAGGTTTTTTCCCACTCCAGACTAGGCCCTCTTAGGAGCCCAGTCTAGATTGTATTTTTTTACTCATCTTTTTCCCCAGCGTTTTACCTTTTTCCCCATCTTTTACGGGGCGCCTTGTGGCGACCCATCAGCGTTCCTGTTCTGTAACCCTGTACACTGTTTGTTTGTCTAATCTTGAACGGGTTTCTGCTGAAAACAAAGTTTTGTTGTACTTGTGCAATGACAATAAAGACCTATCTGAGCTGATCTAAAACCATACTTTTCTTCAGTTGGCCTGTTGCTACAAACTACAAACTACTACTACAGTAAGCTGCTTATTTTTGTTTGCCATTCATAAAAATACAATGTTTTTTTTTATTAGGCATCTAGCCAAAGAAAACGTAAGCCTTGGTGTCTCACTTCTTTGATGCCCAGCATGTTTTAAGCCTTACAGAGGGACTGGCCAACCAACCCTCTGCAGCCAACCTCAATGAGCTCAGATTTTATTCACCACTCTTTAATCCAACATTATTTTACTGGTTCAACATACTTTGCCCTCTTCCTCTCATTGGCCTCATCAATTTGGTCCTCCCAAGGGATGGTCAATTCTTGGAGGCTTCTGCGATTAGCAAAATATCTGGCCGTAGCTTTTTGTTGGCAGCTGTTTCTTGGAATTTGAGCTTCTTACCAGGTCAACTCATAACTCCCAGTCTTGCACTGTTGCTAAGAAATCAGAGGAAGTTGCTCTGGCAGAAACTGTTATTTTTTTCCCCATCCCTGACAAAAGTGATTGTCTTCTTCACCGGACGAAGGCACTTACAGACGCTGATGCCAGAGCTGATGGTGTTTGATATGGCCTTCAGGACTTAGTAATGTCGCGAGCGATATGGTCCCATGCCCAGTGCTTTGGAACAGCAGCTAAAGATGTGTGCTGGAGTCCTTCTCTGTGAGCAAAACACGCAGGCTGGAATCTCCACTTTCCCCAGCAGAATTGGTTGGATGGGATTGGTAACATATTTGATGGGGCTCGGCTCGTAACAGCTCAGCTAATGAGACTTTTTGCTGCACGGCTTGCTCCCATCTTGTCCAGACTCCCTGTTGCCGCATTCCAACCATCCTGCTGGTGCGCACCTCCTCTACCGATGCTTAAACCTCTTCCTGGTTAAACCCTGGGGCTGAGCTAAGTTTTTGCCTTCTTGACCACTTCCTGAATTCTCATCGAACTCCAGAGTTGGTTATAGGACGAGCAATAGCCCATATATTTCCTCCTGTTGTAATCACTAAAGGTGTTCCTTAGGTAACGGTCAATTTATTCTCTGAAGCATGTTAGCTGACCTCCTGCATTTCTGACCAAGCAGTTGCTAGAAATGCCGCCCACTTCCTGGCTCTCTCTTTCCTCCTCCTATGGCACTCAGCTCTCCTCAAAGTCATTAGTCTCTTTCGGTAAATGTTAAGCAACTCTGAATGTGATTCTATCTCTTCTTCCATTGTTTCCCAGAACTGCCGCTTCAGGCTCTTCAACTCCTGCCGGGGCTGGTGGATCTTCTTTGGTCTATTCCTCAAAGTGTAAAAGGGTGACTCTTTGCTCCTCTTCTCTTCTCTAACCCAAACCTCTCAGCTGTCAGACTGACGATAATACTTGTCATTGTGTAGACATCGATCGACTTCACCCTTGGATGTCAGCGAACTAGAGCTATTCCTTTAATTAGCTTGGGACCACATGACCCCGATGGTTTGCATAGGTTTGGAGCTTGTGTCACTTAAAAATTTCTCTCAGTAATACAATGGTACCTCGATTGACGAGCTTGAAACTCAGAACACGTACCTCAAAGCAGCTCCGGTTTTTGTGTATATTAAGTTTAAACAAAAATGTCATATAGCGGTTCAAATGTGTGGCTAATAGAGAAATTTCCATGTCGATTCATTCATTGGCTTGATTGCATTAAATGTAGTGACATAGTTAGCCACAGGTATCGCTAATGCAATTATTTTGAGGTTGGCGAAGAAGAAGAAGCTTCTAGAAGTCTCGAAAACTAGTTGTATTGCTTGTAGATGAACACATTGAATGAGTGTATGTTGTGTGATCACGAAATACAAGAAAGAAAAGGAGCAAGTCGTCTCGTTGGACCTTTAATTGGGAATAGTTACGGCTATTTTCCCAAATTGTTTGGTGCCGAAATCCCGGGAGGGGAGGAAGATAATATTTTTAAAGACGAACGATTACCTATTTTTAAGAAGGAGACATTAAGACTCCACACCTTTGGCAGCGACCCTACAGTTACAATGGGATGTGATGTTGTGGAGCGAATACTGAAAAACATCTATAATGAAGAACAAGCTCTTGAGATTGAAGCAATTAAATGCCACAAGTCAGTTCAGCATAATGCTGGTTCCTGGAGAGAAAATCTGGCAGTATTTAGAAAAGGAAGGACTGACAACAGCAGATGTCTCAGGCAGCAGCGATGAAGAACTGGAGCTGTCCGTGCTGATTGGTGCTGACTACTATTGGAAAATAGTTTCTGGCAAAGTGAAGAGTCTCTTTTTGCCATAGAAACCTTATTTGGCTGGACAGTACAAGAGCCAGTGTCCATGGCAAGCATTAATGAAGCTAAATGCATGAAAATCTGCATTGATGAGTTTGCAAGTTTCATATCAACTGCGCACATTTTGTGAAATAGATTCGCTAGGTATCTCCAACAAAAACGAGCGGATGGCATTGAGGCTCAACAGCATTTCAACAGATCAGTCAGTTACAAAGAAGGGCGATATGAAGTGGAGTTGCCATGGAAACCAGGCACCTTAACTTCCAGACAACCGGAGAATTGCCGGAAAAAAATTTGAATGTTTCAAAAGGAAACTGAAAACAGATGTGATGCTGCTGCAAGGATATAAGAATGTTATCAACGACTACATTCAACAAGGAATATGTGAAATTATGCCAGAAACCAAACACATGGAAGAAGCTGGGGAAAACAAAGTTGAGTATCAAGTCAAGTCAAGTCAAGTGACTTTATTCGTACCTGAAAGTAGATTTGTTTTGCAGTGTAAAATACAGGAGAACGGCACATGCGAATTTATTAAAATAAACCAAGGTATTAACACAAAACAGATCACAACATGACATATATGACAACGTACTCAACAGGCTGCCTGGGACCAGGACCAGGAAAAGAAGAATGAAACAACAAGTCACATGAACAATAACAAGAGGCAGAGTAAAAGTTAGTAAGGGACAGTAGGATAAAACTGGCCTGACTCTCGCCAGATCCTTGTAGTTCGCTGAGCTCCACACAAGGATCTGGGGCTTCTCAATAGGAGATGTATTTCAGAAGGTGGGGCCTTGTAAAAAAAATCATTGTATGTGATTGGATGAACCACTTGTCCGTTATCTTGAATGACGTGCTACTTCAACCACTCACATCAAAATCAACCCGTGACGCTGATGAGAGCGACGCTGGGAAATCCAAAACAGAACAGTCGACATATTGGATAACGACAGAGCGAAAAGTTAGAGAACTTTTACCGAAACAACGCAGCAATGTCAGTAGACGATCGATGTCGTTTAACAGTTGCAATAGCAGAATTAATGTCAGCACACGACTCCTCGCTGCGTGCCGCCATTGTTTTTTTAATCAAACAGTCGCTTCGGCGCTACGTCGCATCTATGAAATCCCGCCCGCCAATCCTGATTGGTTCATTATTTTTTGCTATCTTGAAGGAGTTTGCAATGCCCTTGAGCCCAGATCCTTGTGTGGAGCTCAGCAAACTACAAGTATCTGGCGAGAGTCAGGTTAGGATAAAACTACCATGAATTATTAAATATATAAAAATTAATACATTTGTGAAATATAGCTATAGTTTGTTTAAAAGAATACCTGCGACTGGAACAAAGCTGTTCCTATACTGAGATGTTCTGCATCTTGGGACCCTAAGCCTCCGACCAGACAGGAGGAGCTGAAACTCACCATAAAGAGTGTGGGAGATTCCTGCTCTAATTGAGTTGGCAATCCACTGTACCTGCCTGGTGTACAGGTATTCCAAACTCAGGAGAGGCTCACCAATAAGTCGACTTGACCACTGGACCAAAAATCACTTCATATTCTCTAATGCGTGCTAGTGTTACCATATCTGAGTTACTGTGTAGAAATATGGGGAAACAACTACAAATGCGCGCTTCATTCACTAACTGTGTTACAAAAAAGATCAATTAGAATGATACATAATGTTGGATATAGAGAACATACAAACCCTTTATTTATTAAATCACAATTATTGAAATTCAATGATTTGGCGAATACAGCTGAGATCGACTCCAGCACACCCCGCGACCCCGAAAGAGACAAGCAGTAGAAAATGGATGGATGGATGGATGGGTGCATTTGCAAACAGCTAAAATTATTTATAAAGCAAACCATAACCTGCTACCTAAGAATGTACAACAATTCTTCTAAACAAAAGAGGAGAAATATAACCTTGAGGAAAATCTAATTTAAAACATTTGTATGCTCATACAACACTTAAAACCTTTAGCATATCAGTATGTGGAATTAAATTATGGAATGGATTAACCAAATAAATCAAACAAAGCACCAATATGATTCAGTTTAAGAGACTGTTCAAACTACAAATGTTCACAAAGTACACAGAACAAGAATTAGAACATCTTAAAACCCTTTTAAATGTTTTTTTTTTTTTTATTGAGACAAAGATTAATTTATGTATTTAATATTTGTTTGCTTACTATGGTATATTATGTATTTATTATTTATTTGTTCACTGTTCAAGGAAATTTGATAAAATTGGTATGGTATGAAAAGGGGTAGAATTAAATAAGCTCTGCTTCTTCCTACTCCTTTTTGGACGTGCTGTAATGAAACAACTGGAAATGTGTGATGCATTACATTGTATCGTATGTATGTTCGAAATAAACTGAAACTGAACTGAACTGAACTGATTATTTGGCTTAATCGATTTCTCTCCTTCAGAGGCAGCTCTCCAAACCATGACACCAGCCAAAAAGATAAAACCGATTCAATAAAAGTCTGATATAATTAAAGGCATCATGGTTTTGTCAACATGACAAAAAGTCAAGAGTTGCACCCATCAAGAAACTCACTCTACCACGTTTCGAGCTAATGGGAGCTTTGATTGCAGCAAGAATGGGTGATAACCTACTGAAGGCAATGAACATGCACCCAAACCGAATCCGAATGTGGTCGGACTCCATGATAGTGATTCATCTACCCATCCATTTTCTACCGCGTGTCTCTTTTAGGGTCGCAGGGGGTGCTGGAGCCTATCTCAACTGCATTTGGGCGGAAGGCGGGGTACACCCTGGACAAGTCGCCACCTCATCACAGGGCCAACACAGATAGACAGACAACATTCACACTCACATTCACACACGAGGGCCAATTTAGTGTTGCCAATCAACCTATCCCCAGGTGCATGTTTTTGGCAGTGGGAGGAAGCCGGAGTACCCGGCGGGAACCCACGCAGTCACGGGGAGAACATGCAAGCCCGGAATTGAACCCAGGACTACTCAGGACCTTCATATTGTGAGGCAGACGCACTAACCCCTGTTCCACCGTGCTGCCGATAGTGATTCAGTTTGTTGCAAATAAAGTGATGGAAATCCAGTCACTGACTAATCCTGAAAGCTGGTTGCACTGTAGTGGGAAACATAATCCAGCTGACTACCACTAGAGGTCAGACAGCCTCAAAGCTAAAAGAAGAAGAGTTCTGGTGGTCAGGACCACCATCGTTGAATTCAAAGACTCAGCCAGAGTTGTTGTATGAAGAGCCCTCGGAAGAAATAAAGGCTGAGCTCAAATCAAGTCATGTCACAGTTCAGTTAAACAACACAGAACAGCCGGCACAAAATGAACTACTACAGCTGGAAAACTGCAGTAAACTGAAAACTGTGTTCAGAACTGGATTAAGAGAGTCATTTACAATTGCCGTGCCAACACCAAAGAGAACTGACAGCTGAGGATCTAGCTAATACTGGACTTTCAAGGCACAAGTTCAAAATTACCAGAAGGAAATAACTGAGTTAAAGGCAGAAAAGGACATTCATAACGACACAAAGATCAGAGATCTAAAGCCGTTTTTTGATCAAAATGGTTTGATTTGTGTGGGAGGAAGACCGCAACGCTCAGATATGAGCGTACATCTTGCCTCCAACCCACAAACTGTCAGAGATGCTAATCAAGCGCAGTCATGTCCAGGTAATGCACTCAGGGGTGAGCAACTAAGAGAAAGGTATTGTATTCCTCGAGCCAGACAAATGGCAATAAAGGTTCTTGCAGCTTGTCCTATTTGTAAAAAAAATCACAGTAAAGGCAATGCAACAGACAACAGCACACCTGCCCAGAGACCAGATTGCGGAGTCACCTCTTTTTGAAACTGTCGGAGTGGACTTTGCTGGACCCCTATACGTCAAGACCAAGAGCTCAGTTGTAAAAGTGTACATAGCATTGTTTACATGTGCTGTTACCCGAGCCGTCCACCTGGAGCTTCTATTGGACCTGTAGACAGATAAATTCCTTCTGGCATTCAAGAGGTACATATCAAGAAGAGGCCTATGTAGAACTGTCTATTCAGATAATGCCAGAACCTTTAAAGGAACGGATCAAGACCTCAGAAAAATCAGGAAAAATATTAAGCAACCTGAGATTAAAAAGTTTTTCGCCGAAAAGGGCATCAGATGGAAGTACATTGTTGAACGAGCGGGGTGGGGCGGGGGGGTTTGGGAGAGGATGGTTAGGTCAGTTAAGAGATGTTTGATAAAGGTGACGGGAAGAGCATCACTGAGCTATGAAGAGTTAATGCCTCTTTTAAGTGAAGTAGAAGCGACAATAAATTAAATTAATGTCTACAATGACCCTTAAAGGCCTACTGAAATGCGATTTTCTTATTTAAACGGGGATAGCAGGTCCATTCTATGTGTCATACTTGATCATTACGCGATACTGCCATATTTTTGCTGAAAGGATTTAGTAGAGAACATTGACGATAAAGTTTGCAACTTTTGGTCGCTGATGAAAAAGCCTTGCCTGTACCGGAAGTAGCAGACAAGTAGCGTGACGTCACAGGTTGTGGAGCTCCTCACATCCGCACATTGTTTACAATCATGGCCACCAGCAGCGAGAGCGATTCGGACCGAGAAAGCGACGATTTCCCCATTAATTTGAGCGAGGATGAAAGATTTGTGGATGAGGAAAGTGAGAGTGAAGGACTAGAGGGCAGTGGGAGCGATTCAGATAGGGAAGATGCTGTGAGAGGCGGGTGGGACCTGATATTCAGCTGGGAATGACTATAACAGTAAATAAACACAAGCCATATACAGTATATACTCTATTAGCCACAACACAACCAGGCTTATATTTAATATGCCACAAATTAATCCCGCATAACAAACACCTCCCCCCTCCCGTCTATATAACCCGCCAATACAACTCAAACACCTGCACAACACACTCAATTCCACAGCCCAAAGTACCGTTCACCTCCCCAAAGTTCATACAGCACATATATTTCCCCAAAGTCCCCAAAGTTACGTACGTGACATGCACATAGCGGCACGCACGTACGGGCAAGCGATCAAATGTTTCGAAGCCACAGCTGCATGCGTACTCACTATACCGCGTCTGCGCATACAACTCAAAGTCCTCCTGGTAAGAGTCTCTGTTGTCCCAGTTCTCCACAGGCCAATGGTAAAGCTTGACTGTCATCTTCCGGGAATGTAAACAATGAAACACCGGCTGTGGTTGTGTTGCTGCAGCCGGCCGCAATACACCGCTTCCCATCTACAGCTTTCTTCTTTGCTGTCTCCATTGTTCATTGAACAAATTGCAAAAGACTCACCAACACAGATGTCCAGAATACTGTGGAATTTTGCGATGAAAACAGACGACTTAATAGCTGGCCACCATGCTGTCCCAAAGTGTCCTCTACAATCCGTGACGTCACGCGCAGACGTCATCATACCGAGACGTTTTCAGCAGGATATTTTGCGCGAAATTTAAAATTGCACTTTAGTAAGCTAACCCGGCCGTATTGGCATGTGTTGCAATGTTAAGATTTCATCATTGATGTATAAACTATCAGACTGCGTGGTCGGTAGTAGTGGGTTTCAGTAGGCCTTTAAAAGCCTCAACCTTTGACACCGGTTCATTTCCTGATTGGAAGGCATATATCCGCCTTGCCACCGGTGCATCTACACGCCACTGGACAAACCTGCAATTCCAACGGAGAAGAACTTTACAGTGGTACCTCAATTTACGAGTGTACCTTAATTTACGAGTAACTTGAGATACCAGGTGTGTCTTGGCTCTTTAGTATACTTTAATACGCAAGCATAGGTAAGTTTCGAGACGCCAAGCCACTAGGTGGCGTATAGCTAATGCCACAGTGAACGTAAGAGTCACCCCAAATATCTGTTCCAACTTACTAGCATTAGATCACAGCTATAGATCGTTTTCCAACCAATGAAAAGTGTCAACTGTTCTCTACCACAACACTGACTGCGGGAGATATAACTAAGATAACTATCTTTTTTTTTTTTCAAACCCCATTACTCGCTGCCATCAGCCTTCACTCTTCGGTAATTTGGCTTGTTGAACATGTTGGCTCTAATAAGACGGGAAGATGGCAAACAGATCAAACTAATAATTTTAAAGTCCACTTTCAGTTTGCTGGAAAAGGTAAACGCCTTACATAAAAAATACTGTACTATGAAATACAGGTGATGCGTTCACGGGAGTGCTGGTCGTTGGAATTTTTCATTATCTATACTGTTACATTAATAAAACTATTGTACTGTAGTAGTTTGTATTAATATTGGTGCAACATGGTAACAGGTGAGAGAGAGCGACAACATGACGCCAGCATGGCCCGGCTGCAGTCTGTCTGCTCTGCTTTGATTTATGCTAACTATAGTCTTAGTTGGTCCTTTATGCCAAGATTTCTCTGGTCTGAGCAAAACACAACAGTATTTTTTAGATATCAATGTTGGGGACCAGGGATCAGTCCTGGTCTACCAGTTGCGCTTAGCTGCTGTCATGATAAAAAAGTGGCCCAGGAAGCACAGTAAACATAGAGGATTCCTTGTAAAAGTCAAAGCTTACTGCAGATTTACTTCTGGAGTTGGATTCAGCTCGTTGTGCCAGCGTGACTGTACCCCAACCTTGGTCGCTTGCCACCGGAGACGCTACTCCGAAGATGTCAGCGCATACGCCTGATACGCTTCGAGCTTCAGACATTTATTATAAAACTCGATCATCCGATCTTGTGGGCACTGGTGTACCGCCCACCAAAATATGATAAAGACTTCGTACAAGACTTCACGGACTTCGTAACCGGTCCAGCTTTTAGCTACGATCAATATTTAATTGCTGTAGATTTTAATATCCATGTTTGCTGTGAATCGCGACCCTTGGCCAATACTTTTTAAACCTGATAGACTCTTTTAATTTGACACAATCAGTGACAGCCTCGACACATGTGTGACAGGTAGAGGGTGCTAGAACAGCCCGTTAGGGCCCTGGGAAAGCTATAAATAAGAGACGAAGCCCTGCGGCCTTTGCCCCAAAGCCTGACTTTGAGTGTTTGGTGAGCAGACCTGCTAGCTACCGAATAGGTGTTGATTTTGGTTTTATGAGATTTGTTTGATGTTTGCAACCACTACATTTGAATAATAATGCACATACCCCTTTTCCAGTGTGAACCAGAAACCCAATACCCTGGTAGAAGTGTGGAGTTTTGTGCACATACACTGCCTGCCTGATATTGTCGTAAGTATAGCTTTTAGAATAACCTTTGTTGGGTTACGCCATTTAGATTATTCCATTTTACCAATACGTACACCCCTTTCACAGTAAGTTTGAGCTTTAAAGCTCTGGTTGTAGCCGTGAAGTGCACTGTGTGATTGGTTACCAGTAGTAGCGGTTTCAGGTATGGGGAACATGTCATTTGAATTTTACACATGGTTGCTGCATTCAAGTCCATCTGGCTCATTCAAACTTTTACTACACCTATAGCTTCCAGTTATCTGGTCAGTCTCCCCAGTCTCCAGTATTAGCTGGCAGGCCTGGTTTTAAAAGGTATTGAACTTTATTTTGATAATGTGTATTTTTAGATGATGTTTTAGTGTACATTATTGATGTATTTGTTGAATTGTATTGCTTTTTACTAATGTCATGATACCTGCTCACAGGGAGGACTGCAAGATATGGCACACTATTTATCGCTGTTTTTCCCACCGTAAACTTGTGCCAATATAAAGATCTGTTTGACTTATTTTTTCCGACCACATGCAATGGTGTGAGGGTTATAGGCGCACAGGCTTAACCTAAGTCAGATTGATTGCATATTTGATTTATGGTTTGTTTTACTTGAATTTATTATACCCTTACCTATCGTTTGATTATTTCGTTTTACACTAGTAGTTTGTGTGCTGTGGACTTTCAGTGGATTGCATGCCGCCTATTGGCCTTAAGCCTTCTGACTTGGCCCTACCATCAGTAATCCTTTCTGGCCTAGCCCCCTGGGTAGCCCTCTCGCTCCTAGCCATTGCCCGTAGTCCTACACTGCAGCCCATCGAACTTTATGTGGTAAATCCTCTACACCAGACTCCTCCTGTGGTAACTTGTACTACTGTATTGAATTAATAAAATTGTTCCTTAGATTTCTACATCAGCCTCTGCCGTCCTGGTCATTCTGGACAGTTTACGTGGGGATATTGCTCTGGCCTAGATATTAATAATTTGCTATAGGATTTCCTCATCCTTTCAAATGAGGGTGGCGTTGTCTTCTAGGACATAGTGTACTTCGTTTAGGCCACACATGAAAAAGAACAGGCACTGGACTTTGTGTTACCTATCATTTCTCGAATCATTTTGATATGTTGTTTTCTATTACGTGCTTACAAAGCCAGACTACTCCGTGCGTCTTGGCGCGCCGGGTACGCACAATACGTCATCGTTTTCCGATTCTATCACCTCATCTGGGATCCTAACTCATTGTGATTTGCTTATCTCCACCACAGATGAACTGCTCACTTATTTTAATAACGCCTGCATGGAGCTCCTGGACGCAGTGGCCCCATTCAAACAGACACACACTAAACTAATGATGCAGCCGTGGCTGAACGAGACCACCCGCGAGCTCAGATGTGCGGTAGTGGGAAAAAAGACAACCTTTGCTTTGCTCTACAAATATGAAGAGACAGTCTTGTAGAATATCAAAGGGCTGTCAAAACAGCAAAGAGCACCTATCTTTCTAATCTTGTGTCTAACAATAGCCACAAACTACAGGTGATATTTAACACTTTGAACTCGCTTATTAATCCCCTGAACTCCAACAGCGTGGTGCCTTCTTTTACTTTCTGTGAACAATTTCTGACATTTTTCACAGAGAAATCTATGATTAGACTGTCGCTTACTGCTGATGTAGTCTCATTGGAAACATGTCTTATTGCCTTCGAGTGTTTTGAGCCAGTGTCTCTCCCTGACTTAACAAAAATAGTTCAAAAGATAAAACCTGTTCAAAAATAACAAATATAACCTTCTTGTGCTCTTAGATTTGACTGCTGCTTTTCATACGGTAGACCACAGCATTCTTTTAACTCGCCTTGGGTCATGTGTGGGTATTAAGGGCACAGCTCTAACATGGTTCCAGTCGTTTCTGACCAGCAGGTATTTTTCTGTATACCTAGGCCAATAATCCTCCTCTGAGTCTGCCCTTAAGTATGGTGTATCCCAAGGTTCAATTTTAGCACCTGTCCTCTTGTCTTTACACATGCTTCCCCTGGGCACTGTTTTTAAGAAGCACAATGTCTCTGTTCACTGTTTCACAGATGATATTCAGGTATATCTGCCTGTAACAGTAAGCAATAACCAGGTTGCTATGATTACTCTGAACTGTTTGCATGATATACATAAATGGTTGGGTGCCAATTTTTTATATTTAAACAAAAATATAGGACCTCATCATATTTGGTCAAACAAACCCGCTGCAAGACATGACAGTGCTATTGGTCCAAACCCAAACGACGTGAGCACATTACACCTGTACTGGCCTCCCTTCATTGGCTTCGAGTTACTTTTAGAGCTCATTTTAAAATTGTACTTAATGTTTTTAAATGCTTGCACCAAGTAGCTCCGCCCTATCTTAATGAGCTGCTGCAGCTCACATACATATATATATATATGTATGTGTATATATATATATATATATAAATGTGTGTGTGTGTGTGTATATATATATATATATATATATATATATATATATATATATATATGTGTGTGTGTGTGTGTGTGTGTGTGTGTGTGTGTGTGTGTATATATATATATATATATATATATATATATATGTATATATATATATATATATGTATGTGTGTGTGTATCAATGACATGCGGTGAGGTTGATGGCTGGTGAGGCACTGACTTCATCACAGTCAGATTTACAAACATATGAACCCTAAAGAGTATCTTATTCACCATTTGATTGGCAGCAGTTAGCGGGTTATGTTTAAAAGCTCATACCAGCATTCTTCCCTGCTTGGCACTCAGCATCAAGGGTTGGAATTGGGGGTTATTAAATCACCAAAAATTATTCCCGGGCGCGGCGCCGCTGCTGCCCACTGCTCCCCTCACCTCCCAGGGGGTGATCAAGGGGATGGGTCAAATGCAGAGGACAAATTTCATTACACCTAGTGTGTGTGTGACAATCATTGGTACTTTAACTTAACTTTAACTTTACACATACAAACTGTAGCACACAAAAAAGCACATTTAATTAAAAAAAACGTTATTATGGTCTTACCTTTACTTATAAAATAAGTCCATGAGCCGCTGTTGTGCTGGATTAATGCACCCCCTGACGAGAGTGTTATATCAACTAAAGCCCTCACTTAAACTTTCCACGTGCAAGATTGAATCTATTTAAAAAAGTGTAACCGAGGGTTTATAAATGTCGCCTATACTGTATGAAACTACAAAATAACAAACACGGAGGCTCCAGTTTACACGAAGACCACTTTATTTACCTTCTTTCAAAAACTTCCGCTCCACTCCAACGTGTCATCACTTCCGCTCTTAGCGCCTTCAAAATAAGAGCTCAAGGCATATACTTTATAACAGCGCATAACAGGAACGTAACATCACAAAGAGGAAAGCCCATAAATATAGGTTACAAAAGTTATTTAATAAGAAGCCAAAAAGTGCAAAAACAATAATGTTCGTGTTGGAGGAGTTGTGAATTAGGTACACCTGCAGTCTGCAGGTGTACCTAATGTTGTGGCCCTGCAGTAGTGATGGGATCGGCAGTTCTTTTGACTGTACTGAATCACTAGAATCAGTTCCTTAAATTGAGTCGTTCAAAAAATGTGTTCACCGAATCCCCCCCCCCCCACCCAAAAAAAAAGGAGGGGGGGGGGCGTGCGTAGTACGGTACAGTGCAGACATTCGCGGGAGAAGCAGCAAATAGGGTGAACGCGAGTCCCTACACAGCTCTGTGCATGCAGTACACCAGGCAATGAGTGACACAGTCAGCACAGTTCAGTACGTGAACCTGAATCACTTCTGCAGCAGCAGTTCTATGTGCAGGTCGGCGAATCATGAGTCAGTCAGTAACAGCTTCCCCAGCGGCAGATCTCGGTGTGTGTCAGTTCGCGAACAACACAAGCCCTCAGCACCCAATGAACGACGCGCACAGTGACTGAACGAGAGCCTCAATGTGACGTCCTCCTCCGCGACACAGTCAGTTCTCTGTGTCAGTAGGTTCGCGAGTCCTGATTCTGAATGAGTGACTGAGTGCAGCGCGAACCTGAATCACGTCCTCAGCGACAACCAGTCAGTTCTTGTAGGTTCATGAAGCGAACCTGAATCACTCAGCTACAGTTCTGTGGACCAGAGGGCGACAGACGTGAATCGCTCTCTGCCCTGACAGACGCCCCTTGACGTTCGCAAACAGACATTGCAGCTGTAGTAGAGATTGTGTTACTTTTAAAAACACTGTGTGTGCGTTTCCGGCCTGTCCAATAAACAAAATGTGACTAAATGTCTTGGTTGTTAAATATGTTTTATTGCACTGAAATGAAAATAAGAAATAAATAAAAGTGGGAAATAAAAAAAATAGTAATAGCCTACTAAAATGCTTGCAATCAACAGTTAAATAAATAGGCCTCGTTTGTTTAGTGCAGGGGTCGGCAACCTTTACCAGTCAAAGAGTCATTTTGACGAGTTTCACAAATTATAGAAAACAATGGGAGCCGCAAAAATTTTTTTAAATTTTAAATGAAATAACACTGCATACAAAGTTCTTTTTTTTGCTTTGTGCTATGTATAAACCAAGGGTCTCAGACACGCTGCCCACACTTTTATATGGAATTTGAAAGCTGGTGCGGCACACGGGTTTTAAATGAATGGCACTTGTCAGCGTCATGGTACAGCATATAACGCCCACTACAACCAGCGTGCCTGATCAGCCACACGTTGTATGG
The DNA here is from genome assembly GCF_033978685.3 of Nerophis lumbriciformis. Taxonomy (NCBI): domain Eukaryota; kingdom Metazoa; phylum Chordata; class Actinopteri; order Syngnathiformes; family Syngnathidae; genus Nerophis; species Nerophis lumbriciformis. Next base: position 25,391,927 of record NC_084578.2, on the reverse strand, counting down.
GGCTTCCGTTTGCTCACGTAGGTGACAGCAAGGCATACTTGGTCAACAACCACACAGGTTACACTGACGGTGGCGGTATAAAAAAAACTTTAACACTCTTACTAATAATGCGCCACACTGTGAACCCACACCAAACAAGAATGACAAACACATTTCGGGAGAACATCTGCACCGTAACACAACATAAACACAACAGGACAAATACCCAGAATCCCATGCAGCCCTACATTATACACCCCCGCTACCAAACCCAGCCCACCTCAACCGACGCACAGAGGGGGGGGGGGGGGGGGGGGGGGGGGTTGATGTGTGAGGGAGCAGGGTTGGGGTGGGGGCGGGGTTTGGTGGTAGCAGGGGTGTATAATGTAGCCCGGAAGAGTCAGGGCTGCATGGGATTCTGGGTGTTTGTTCTGTTGTGTTTATGCTGTGTTAATGTGCAGATGTTCTCCCAAAATGTGTTTGTCATTCTTGTTTGGTTTTGGTTCAAAGTGTGGCGCATTATTAGTAAGAGTGTTAAAGTTGTTTTATATGGTCACCGTCAGTGTAACCTGTGTGGCTGTTGACCAAGTATTCTTGCTGTCACGTATGTGTGCAAGCAGAAGATGTATATTGTATAACAAGTGTTGGGCTGGCACGCTGTTAATACAGATTGTAGAGGGCGCCAAATGCTGTACCATCATGGCACGCCCTTATTATAGCTGTAAGGGTGAAAATCGGTGAATATTAATCCCGGTAGTTTTCTGCGAGAGGCACTGAAATCCGGAAGTCCCACAGGAAAATTGGGGGGTTCAGCAAGTAAGCTGCTGAGCCACATCAGAGTGATCAAAGAGCCGCATGCGGCTCCGGAGCCGCGGGTTGCCGACCCCTGGTTTAGTGCAAAAACAAATATTAAATTAAGAAACCCTTAACAAATGCCAACATAAAAACTAAATGTAAAAAAATGTAAACTTAAATATGCAAACAAAAAGAAAATAAATACCTTCAAAATAAAACAAATAAATTAAGAGCCAGAAATGCCAACATAAAAACTAAATGTTCTGTAGCCTATGTTTAAAAATATAACAAAGAAAATATCAACTTAAATGAGCAAACAAAAAGAAAATAAATAGGCTACCTTAAATAAAACAAAACAAATATTAAACCAAGTGCCAGAAATGCCAACATTAAAACTAAAATTTATGTAGCTTACATTTAAAAATATAAAAATGGAAATATCAACTTAAATATGCAATAAAAAAGAAAATAAATAGCTTAAATAATATAAAACTCAAGAAACTAAACACACACACACCAAAAGTGTCAAACAAAGGAAAGATTGTTCTTGCACATTATGTTCTCTTTCAAGGTATTTTCGTCCAAAGATCTTGCCCCTACTCCAGATTTGCATTTAAAATACAAACTGGCTGATTTTGGATGAGCTGAGCCGATTATTTTTGTTACAATAACTGTGTAAATAATAGCCTATGTATGTGTACATACATTAGTTATTATTTTAATTTTAAATCTTCTCAAAACAGCCTGCCCTACACTTTACCCCCCGCCCCTCCCCCTCGCGTCGCTGCTGCTCAGCCTTGCCCTGCACTGACTTTCTTTCTGTCTCCTCCATACTTGCCAACCCTCCCGAATTTTCCGGGAGACTCCCGAAATTCAGCGCCTCTCCCGAAAGAAGCCCGGGACAAATATTCTCCCGAAAATCTCCCGATTTTCAGCCGGAGCTGGAGGCCACGCCCCCTCCAGCTCCATGCAGACCTGAGTGAGGACAGCCTTTTTTCACAAAGGGAGGACAACAGGGTGACAAGAACTAAATCATCCAGACTAGAGACAAATTGTATTATGTTTATCTTACCTAAAAATAAATATATTTATTAATTAAAAAACTAAATACATTTTTACTATATTTTGCTAAAAACATCAAAATTAATTGTATTTTTATTTGTATTTTTTCTGACTCCTTATTACATCCAGCCATAGAATTAAAATAAACATATTTGAAATAATTAATTTTAAATTATCATAATAATTCATTTAAAATGACCATATTTAATTATTAAAATAATTGCTTGTTTATCAACAACTTTAGCATTTTATTCATTACATTTTGAAGCTCTCAGAAGCCAAGTTATCTTATATTCCTTAAGATTTATTTATGCAAGTTTGAAGTATCAATTATCTAAACACAGTTTTGTTTGCATATTTTCAGGACTTGGTGAATTGTAGCTGTCAATATACTCCTCCCCTCTTAACCACGCCCCCCCCCCCTCCCCCCACCTCCCGAAATCGGAGGTCTCAAGGTTGGCAAGTATGGTCCCCTCTACTCTCATAACTTTATGTGTTGAGATAATGGGGACGGGGCGCGTGTGTGTGTTTGTTTTCATGTGGCTTGAGTCAACATTAGCCGTTAGCTTGGAGAATGAATGGAGAACGGATGCCAATGGCATGAAACATATCCCCGCGACAGGAGGAGAATCACTCGCGGCATTGGGGCAAGCAGAGCAGAGAGCGAGAGCGTTGTCGTTCACTGAGTGATTCATGTCGTTAATCCGCGGTGAACGAATCGTTCGCTCAGTCCCTCCCCCCGCCCCCGTGATGAGTAGCTGGCTGCGTCGTTCGCCGACGTCGAGGGTTCAGTGAGTCACAGAATGCGCCAGTTCCACCCATACCGTGGTCGCGGCGGAGCTCAACTGAACTGAGAAAGGAACGAATCAGTTCATGAAGTGATTCGGTTCATTACGTTCACTCAAAAGATTCGTTCGTTCGAACGAATCGTTCGCGAACGACACAACATTACCCTGCAGTCATTCACAACTCCTCCGACACGAACATTATTGTTTTTGCACTTTTTGGCTTCTTATGAAATAACTTTTTTAAATAGATTCAATCTTGCACGTGGAAAGTTTAAGTGTGGGCTTTAGTTGATATAACACTCCCGTCAGGGGTTGCCGTGCATTCTACGGCGGGGGTGCAGGAGGCGAGCCTCAGCCAGTGCGTCTTTTGCAGCCGTTTTATGATCGCTCAGCACAAGAAATACGTTACACACATACAGTTGTTGACAAAATACACTGTAAATTATATACCTCAGCTAACTAAACTATGGAAATGTATAATATAATTCATATAGCAATACGGTCTCACTGCACAGCAGGCCAGCAGTTAGCCGAGTCCGCAATCCATGGTGAGGCACAACGCAGTGACGTGCCTCAACTGGCTGCTGTTCACCGCACCGTCTCTTCTCAGTATTTGAACGGCAAATGTGAAAATTCAGCGATTTTAAATAAAAATAATCTAAAACGGGTGAAGTTAAATGGAAAATAACTTTATCGTATAATCACTGGATACATATAACAATTTAATAATTTTTTTTTCTTTTTACATTTTTTTTCTTTCCATGATGGCAGGTGAGGCCCCGCCTCACCTGCCTCTAGTGACTGCACGTCACTGATATGTATATATATATATATATATATATATATGTATGTGTGGGGAAAAAAATCACAAGACTATTTCATCTCTACAGGCCTGTTTCATGAAACAGGCCTGTAGAGATGAAATAGTCTTGTGATTTTTTTCCCCACACATACATATATTGCGCTCTACTACGGTATCGAGCACTATTTTTTGGATAACCTTATTAAGACATATATATATATATATATATATATATATATATATATATATATATATATATATATATATATATATATATATATATATATATATATATATATATATGTATATATATATATATATATATATATATATATATATGTATATATATATATATATATATATATATATGTATATATATATATATATATATATATATATATATGTATATATATATATATATATATATATATATATATATATGTATATATATATGTATATGTATATATGTATATATATATGTATATGTATATATATATATATATGTATATATACATATATACATATATATACACATATATATACATATATATATATATGTATATATATATGTATATGTATATATGTATATATATATGTATATGTATATATATATATATATATGTATATATACATATATACATATATATACACATATATATATACATATATATATACATATATATATATACACACATACATACATATATATATGTATATGTATACACACATATACATGTGTGTGTGTATATATATATATATATATATATATATATATATATATATATATATGTATGTATACACACATATACATGTGTGTGTGTATTTATATATATATATATATATATATATATATATATATATATATATATATATATATGTATGTATACACACATATACATGTGTGTGTGTATTTATATATATATATATATATATATATATATATATACACATGTGTATATATATATACATACATATATATATATACACATGTGTATATATATATACATACATATATATATATATATATATATATATATATATATATATGTGTGTGTGTGTGTGTGTGTGTGTATATATACACATGTATGTATATATGTATATATATATATATATATATATATATATATATATATATATATATATATATATATATATATGTGTGCATGTATATGCAGTGTTTATTTTTATTTTGTATTTTATTTTGTCCTGTCCAGCTAATCAGGCAAATCATATTGTTGATGTAGATGCCCATATTGGCTGTACAGATTTACAAAAGAGAAGTGTGGGACACTTCTCTTGTTGCCTTATTTGTATTTGACTTTATTAAATGGATTTATATTATTATTTGGTGCAGCTGGGCCAGAGCAGGTGGGGATAGAAAGAAGAAAAAAAGGAAGACGGGGTGAAATTGACAACAAACACAACAATAACAATAACAACAACAGGACAGCATCAGCAAATATGATATGTACAAATATGATATGAAAAGTGATAGCAAAGAAGCAGTTAGTGAAGTAAATATCAATAACACAGCAATGACAATGAACATTATTACACTACAAATGGAGCAATACAAATACCAATAGAAATAGTACTATTGATAATGAATAATAACAATAATTACCTCCATGATTAACAATACAATTGTTCCAAATGCAACAATACGTATATGTAATGATAACTTGAAATACAAAAGAAAGCAGATAAACCGAGGCGAAGAAAGAGAAGTGAACTGCATCAACCTTGCAGATTGTTATAGTAACAATAGGTTAATCTTTATCAGTGTGCGGTGTCTTACCCAGTTTCCCCTAAAAGGGAACCACGTTAATATATGTTTGCTGAAATGTGATTTTATGCATGAGTGGTCGTATGCATGTGTGCTTGTATATGTAAGCGAGATATTAGTATGTGCACCAAAGATAATGTTCGATCATCCAGTTTGTTGAGTCAGGATGAGACAGAAAAAATGTAAACACCTCAAACATTTGCAGCTTCTCAATGCTTGTGATTTTCAAATGGTAGGGAGTTTGACACCTGTGTGTTATGGTTTGTGTTGGCCCTGTGATGAGGTGGCGACTTGTCCAGAGAGTACCCCGCCTACCGCCCATGTGCAGCTGAGATAGGTTCCAGCAGCCCCCGTGAACCTGTAAGGGACAAGCGGTAGGAAATGGATGGATGGATGTGTGTGTTCTTTTAATAAAATAAAGTTAAGGTATAGTAGAGATTGCGCGAATAAGTACAAATGTAACATTTATGAAAGATTTCAATGATTATATTTTCTTTCTCTCTGGCACTCATCAAACTTTGATGCTTTCCCTTCCCTCTTTCTTATCTCTAATGCTCGCTTCTTCCTTTTGTCTTGTCTTAACCTCTTTTTGCACGGCTCTCTCCCCTAAAAGGAGAGTGCAACGAGACGCAACAAACTCCTTCCCCGTTTCCCACGTTTTCGTTGTTGCAAATCTTGAGTTTTTTTTCCTGGTCTCAAACTAAGCCATTTTATTTCATTGGGACACAAATAACATTAATTTAGTGGAATGGACTATTAGTAGAGGGAGTCCATGCTGACTCCTCAAAGGGTAACTGCATTTTTTTTTTTTTTTTTTACAATTTTGACCATTATTCACAATCCTTATGTAAGACAAGAACACATATGTTTTACTTTTTTATGCATTCTAAATATTAAATAAATGGGATCAAAAGTCTGTTTACAGTGGAGCCTATGGGAGTCACTCTGTTCTGCCGATAAAGCCCTTAAAAACACCCAAACACCTCCATTAAGGTTTTATGTACATGCTGTATGTATATGTGTAATGCAGTAACAGGTACATTTATAATAACATTTAATATTTACATATTTGGCTCATTTTAAGCATACGCAGGTGCATCAATTTAAAAAAAACGCATCACGACGTTCACTTTTTTTCCAACTACATCACTGATTAATACTCATTGCAGACTTCATGAGAGTCAACAAACTTCACTTACTGCACAAGGTCTGCTTTTATTAGGATGTAGGCTGATAGAATCTTGTTATAGTCTCGTTTAAATGAGGAATGACTCATAATGCTCTCAAAGAAATACGAGATGGAACCAAGCGTCTTTTCGGGTCGTTTCGCCATTTCTGGGTCACTGTCAAAGTGTACCAACTTTTCAGAATACGTCTTCATCCAACTATCCAGATGAGAGGCACGATCTAGAATAAACTTCCAGGAGCAGAAAAGCGAGGGACACGCTCGCCAGTCGATATAGGCAACATTGGCAGACAAGCTCGTGATCACGGCACCACTATAAATAGTTTGTCTGCGTCAGCGCTTGTAATAACAATATTACCAATACTTGGTTAATATTCAGGTCCATAATGTAAATGGAATATTGTTAGAGGTTTTCTGATGTTTATTTATTGGGTTTTATGGGTGAAATAGAGGACCTTGTAAGCGGACTTTTATTTACAAGTTAGAATGCATTAAAAAACCTACATCCATCGTCATGTCTTTCATAAGGATTGTGAATGATAGACACAATTTCAAAAAAGTGCAGTTCCTCTTTAATCAAAGAATAAAAAAAAAAATTTACCCTTTGGGAACATCATTATACTACAAACCCCGTTTCCATATGAGTTGGGAAATTGTGTTAGATGTAAATATAAACGGAATACAATGATTTGCAAATCATTTTCAACCCATATTCAATTCAATGCACTACAAAGACAACATATTTGATGTTCAAACTCATAAACTTTAATTTTTTTTTGCAAATAATAATTAACTTAGAATTTCATGGCTGCAACATGTGCCAAAGTAGTTGGGAAAGGGCATGTTCACCACTGTGTTACATGGACTTTCCTTTTAACAACACTCAGTAAATGTTTGGGAACTGAGGAGACATATTTTTTAAGCTTCTCAGGTGGAATTATTTCCCATTCTTGCTTGATGTACAGCTTAAGTTGTTCAACAGTCCGGGGGTCTCCGTTGTAGTATTTTAGGCTTCATAATGCGCCACACATTTTAAATGGGAGACAGGTCTGGACTACAGGCAGGCCAGTCTAGTACCCGCACTCTTTTACTATGAAGCCACGTTGAACACGTGGCTTGGCATTGTCTTGCTGAAATAAGCAGGGGCGTCCATGGTAACGTTGCTTGGATGTTGCTCCAAAACCTGTATGTACCTTTCAGCATTAATGGCGACTTCACAGATGTGTAAGTTACCCATGTCTTGGGCACTAATACACCCCCATACCATCACAGATGCTGGCTTTTCAACTTTGCGCCTATAACAATCAGGATGGTTCTTTTCCTCTTTGGTCCGGAGGACACAACGTCCACAGTTTCCAAAAACAATTTTAAATGTGGACTCGTCAGACCACAAAACACTTTTCCACTTTGTATCAGTCCATCTTAGATGAACTCAGGCCCAGCGAAGCCGACGGCGTTTCTGGATGTTGTTGATAAGCGGTTTTTGCCTTGCATAGGAGAGTTTTAACTTGCACTTACAGATGTAGCGACCAACTGTAGTTACTGACAGTGGGTTTCTGAAGTGTTCCTGAGCCCATGTGGTGATATCCTTTACACACTGATGTTGCTTGTTGATGCAGTACAGCCTGAGGGATCGAAGGTCACGGGATTAGCTGCTTACGTGCAGTGATTTCTCCAGATTCTCTGAACCCTTTGATGATATTACGGACCGTAGATGGTAAAATCCCTAAATTCCTTGCAATAGCTGGTTGAGAAAGGTTTTTCTTGAACTGTTCAACAATTTGCTCACGCATTTGTTGACAAAGTGATGACCCTCGCCCCATCCTTGTTTGCGAATGACTGAGCATTTCATGGAATCTACTTTTATACCCAATCATGGCACCCACCTGTTCCCAATTTGCCTGTTCACCTGTGGGATGTTCCAAAAAAGTGTTTGATGAGCATTCCTCAACTTTATCAGTATTTATTGCCACCTTTTCCCAACTTCTTTGTCACGTGTTGCTGGCATCAAATTCTAAAGTTAATGATTATTTGCAAAAAAAAAAATGTTTATCAGTTTTAACATTAAATATGTTGTCTTTGTAGCATATTCAACTAAAAATGGGTTGAAAATGATTTGCGAATCATTGTATTCCGTTTATATTTACATCTAACACAATTTCCCAACTCATATGGAAACGGGGTTTGTACTTGCACACACACACACACACACACACACACACACACACACACACACACACACACACACACACACACACACACACATACACACACACACACACACACACACACACACACACACACAGTTTATTACTTCAAGGATGTTTTTTTTACTTAATGGTATGTAAAGTGATGGATGATGTTATAGATTATTCATCTAAAGATGGATGGCAAAGATCGACTGCTTCTGGTTCTGCAAGTGTGAACGTGTTGAGATTGAACGGTTGATCCCTGGTCCATAATGCAGGAACATCCCGCTGCGCCTCATGGGAGCAGTTCATTATTGATCTAGCAGTAATCATCATTCAATTGTCTGCTGGCCTGAACCTGGCTTGCACAAATCAAGCTTGTGGAAGTACACACTGTAACACAACAGCCTCTAATTGCCACAATATGAAAGATGAGCCTTTGTTTTTTCGCATCTTCTTTCCACAGTAATCAACTTTATTGCTTCCTCTATCGCTTTGTCTTTCACGCATGCCACACCATGAAATGTCTTCATACACACCTTAATTATATGAACTATTTCTTGTGGTGGAAGTACTATTATTGTCTGTTCTGTTTCCTTCCTGTCTGGTAACCTGAAAATTCAATCTTTAATGTCCTGCTCACAAAAGAGTGAGGAACAAGACAAGGAAAAAACTAAACTGGCACAGACAAAAGCTAACAAACTAGCAACAAAAAAAAGTACAAATTGCAAAACACTCTAAGAAAGATGTTTTGAAAAAAAAGGGTCTTTAACACAGGGGTGTTAAACTCATCATACTCTTCAAATTTTCTGTTAGTCAGACAATATTTCAGTTTGATGGATGGAATTTTTACCTGACATGTTTTGACGTCCCCTCAACTTTTATGGACAGAATTTCTAGGCGCAGTCAAGGCGTTGAGGGGATCCGGTTTGGTGGCTGCAGGATTAGGTCTCTGCTTTTTGCAGATGATTTGGTCCTGATGGCTTCATCTGGCCAGGATCTTCAGCTCTCACTGGATCGGTTCGCAGCTGAGTGTGAAGCGACTGGGATGAGAATCAGCACCTCCAAGTCCGAGTCCATGGTTCTCGCCCGGAAAAGGGTGGAGTGCCATCTCCGGGTTGGGGAGGAGATCTTGCCCCAAGTGGAGGAGTTCAAGTACCTCGGAGTCTTGTTCACGAGTGAGGGAAGAGTGGATCGTGAGATCGACAGGCGGATCGGTGCGGCGTCTTCAGTAATGCGGACGCTGTATCGATCCGTTGTGGTGAAGAAGGAGCTGAGCCGGAAGGCAAAGCTCTCAATTTACCGGTCGATCTACGTTCCCATCCTCACCTATGGTCATGAGCTTTGGGTTATGACCGAAAGGACAAGATCACGGGTACAAGCGGCCGAAATTAGTTTCCTCCGCCGGGTGGCGGGGCTCTCCCTTAGAGATAGGGTGAGAAGCTCTGTCATCCGGGGGGAGCTCAAAGTAAAGCCGCTGCTCCTCCGCATCGAGAGGAGCCAGATGAGGTGGTTCGGGCATCTGGTCAGGATGCCACCCGAGCGCCTCCCTAAGGAGGTGTTTAGGGCATGTCCGACCGGTAGAAGGCCACGAGGAAGACCCAGGACACGTTGGGAAGACTATGTCTCCCGGCTGGCCTGGGAACGCCTCGGGATCCCCCGGGAGGAGCTGGACGAAGTGGCTGGGGAGAGGGAAGTCTGGGCTTCCCTGCTTAGGCTGCTGCCCCCGCGACCCGACCTCGGATAAGCGGAAGAAGATGGATGGATGGATGGATGTTTTGACGTCGTCTTTTGACCACTGATGCCTATCAGCTATTCTTATAGGCGTGGCCAACCAGGCAGACCTGTCAAGTCTACCTGTTTGGTTCTCCCCTGCCGCTTGATGGTTAATGGAAGGGGAGTCCCAGGTATGTGACAGCTCATCCTGATTGATGGTTTCCTCCACATACTTTCAATACAAAGGAATCGTATACAAACAAAAAGAGGGATTCGCATTGGTTAACTCCTTATCAGCAATAATGAGCAGTTTCTTCATGGAAGACCTGGAAACCCTCGCTATCAGTACAGCACCCATACACTGCAGACCCACCTCCTGGAGAAGATACAAATGGCACACATACAGGATCTTACACACCCCCTCAACAGTATTGACGAGACTAGAAACATCAAAATCACACATGAAGAGGAAATAAGCGGGACCATATGTTATGGGTCACACTCCTGCTGCTTCTCCTCCTGCTAGGCACCCTGTTGAGCGCACCGCGGGCCACGCCCACGGGCGATCCCTCTCTGCTGCGGGCGCGCCTCCGCGCGGCTACAAACAATCAGCAATCGACACACCTGCCCGCGATGAGCGATCAGCCTTCATAGACCAGTGCTGCTTGAGATCCGGTGCCAGAACGTAGCTTCTCGTACCAAGTACAATAACCCCACACGTCTCTCGCTTCCTCGCATGTGCATACTCTCTCCCTGTGCTCCCTTCCCGTCGTTTTCATTGTCTTTCGTGTTGTGTTGTCCTCCAGCTTCCTGTCGCCTTTCCTTGTCGTCGAGCTGTGTGTCTCGTCTCTCTGGACCCCCTGTGAGTTTTCCCTTGCCTTCCCGGACTTCGACCTCACGCCTGCCACGACGCCTCTCTCCTGTCCTCAACCTGCCTTCCGACTCTGGAGCCTGCCATGCCTTATTTGGACTTCCGCCTCGATCTCAACACGCACCCTTAACACCCTGTGGTAACCACGCACAGATAATACCCACATATAGTCACACTTCATCCTTTTGGATTAATTACACATCGCACTCACATATTAAGCTGTCAATAAACACGCTGACAGTTTACGACGTCATCGCCTCTCTGCCGTCTTCTTCTCCCACTGTCCCGTCACACCATAACTTTTTTGGACATGACAATCCACCGTAAAGATGACGGCAGTCAAAACATGCCTGTTCCCTAAATACCGACACACACCGACCAAATATCTACTCTGGACCTCCAAGCATCCCACTGCAAACAAACTATCAGTTGTGAGGCCACGCTATGAACGGGCCAACATCATAACAAAAGAAGGTAGACAAAAGGAAGAGAAGCACATCAAAAAACACACTCAAAACCTGCCAATAGCCAACCTGGGCCATCAAAAAAAGGGAACAACATGTAAAAAACAAGGAAAGAAAAACCTGAAATAAAAAAACAAAGAGGTCATAACCTTACCATACATTAGGGCGGGGGTCAGCAACCCGTGGCTCCCGAGCCGCATGCGGCTCTTTAGTGCCGCCCCAGTGGCTCCCTGGAGCATTTTTAAAAAAGGATTGAAAATGGAAAAAGATGGGGAAAATTATTTTTTTGTTTTAGTATGCTTTTTGTTTGAGGACAAACATGACACAAACCTTCCCAATTGTTAGAAAGCCCACTGTTTAATGTGTTTGTGTTTATGCTTCACTGATGAGAGTATTTGGTCAACATCGTTTTGTCCTACTAATTTCGGCGGTTCTTGAGTTCACCATAGTGTGGACTGTGAGGCAACAGTTTGTTTACATGTAAAAGTTACCTCTCTGTGATCAATGCGCCGCTGAAAATAGGTCTTTAACATTAGCGCCTATTAGAGATGCGCGGATAGGCAATTATTTCATCCGCAACCGCGTCAGAAAGTCGTCAACCATCCGCCATCCACCCGATGTAACGTTTGATCAGAACTGCATCCGCCCACCATCCGCCCGTTGTTATATATCTAATATTAATAAAAAAATTTAAAAAAAGGGTGAAAACTACGCGAATTGCACCTTGTGCAGACAAGATTTTTCGATCGGACACGGAGGAATTAGCGATGTAAAAGACCACGTTGGGACAAAAAAACACAAGTCTAATACCGTTGCTAGCGATACAAGTGGAAAACTTTCAACGTTTTTCGTCGCCCAAACAGATTCTTTGGATGTGATAAATGCCGAAGTTTTATTTACGGAGGCAATAATTGAGCATGGACTTCCAATCGCACTGGCTGATTACATGGGACAGTTAATAATGTAATGCAACCTTTAAAAATCATTACGCGGTGATCGCGATCCCAAAAATAAACTTTTCTTGCATGATAATGTCCAGAAAAATTCGCTTTATATTACTATAGAGTCCTTTTAACGAATGAGTTTGATGGTTTATCACAAACCTTAAATGAAAGAAGTCCTTTGTTCTCCTGCACCATGCATGCGCAATCCTGTCGGCTGTATTTCACAGCACGACATACTGTAAAAAGTGTTTATACTATTTATACTTTCAATTAACAAATTGAAGTCTTGTGAAAGGTTGACAGGATAACTGGCATTAACTGTCAAAATAATTTCAAACTATTGAAGTTAGCTTACAGAATAAACATGTCAATCAACCCATATGATTTTTGCTGTAATATTTTTGTTTTGAAAAGTCACTGTGACTGATAGAAAAGTGATGGTTTTAGCAACATTTTAACCTGTCTGAATGCTAATAATCATTTTTGCGTCGGGAGGCGAAGCCCTGAACCCTCCACCAGGACTTTGTCCTGGACCTACCGGGGCCTGCGGCCCTTGGACCCTGGCTACTAGGTTTTTCTGATTTAAAAGTTGGCAGGCATGGTGAGGTTATAAAGCTTTTGCCTGTTAAAGAAAGGAGACTGATCCAATGCACAGACATTCGCGTGCCACGCTGTCACGACCCAGACGCACACCAGTGCGCAATCATATGGGAGCCGCGCTGAGCGCACCTCCAAGCGCGTCTCGCTGCCGGCGACGGCCAGGTATATGGGCCCACGCTCCAGCGCCATCCATTTTCAGGGCTAGTTGATTCGGCAGGTGGGTTGTTACACACTCCTTAGCGGGTTCCAACTTCCATGGCCACCGTCCTGCTCTCTATATCAACCAGGGTGAGCCCCACCCCTTTCATGAGCGCACTACGCGCGGAGTGACCCCTGTTACGCGCCCCCGGCAACAGGGGTGGCAAGCAGGTAAGCTGCGCGGGCGGAGCGCGCGGAGTGACCCATGTTACGAGCCCCCGGCCACGGGGGTGGCGGGCAGGTAAGCTGCTTACCTGCTGCGCGTGACGCCGGCCGCGGCGAAAGCGGACGAGGCGGGGTGTCGGTGCGGTGGGCGCGGTAGTGACCCTGGACGTGCGTCGGGCCCTTCTCGCGGATCGCCTCAGCTACGGCTCCCGGTGGGGCCCTCTCGGGGGAAGGGGCCTCGGGTCCCGGACCCCGGCGAGGCGTCCCTTCTCCGCTCCGTAAAAGTGTCCATCTCTTCTTTTTTTTTCTTCTGTTGTGGCATATGCAGCAGGTGCCTGCTCGATTTTCGTATGTGGGTAACAACATTTAACTATGTATATATATTTCCGAATTGGTTTAACTGCCACCCGCAAAAAAAAAAAAAAAAAAAAAAAAATTGATCCGCCCGACCCGACCCGCGAGCGGATAAAATCTTAGTTTTTTTAATTTCATCCGCCCGATCCGCGGATAATCCGCGGACTCCGCGGTTGTGTCCGCAAACCGCGCATCTCTAGCGCCTATTATGTCAATATTGTTAATATTTGGTTAATATTCAGGTCACGAAATGTAAATGGAGTATTGTTTGGCTGATTTTTGAATGGTTATTTATTGGGTTTTATGATTGGAATAAACACAATGACATCATGGCTCCCATTGCCTCCATTGTAAGCTGAATTTTATTTCTGTTTATTTACGAGTTAGAATGCATCAAAAAATTAAAATCATATATGTTGTTGTTTCTCACAAGGGTTATGAATTAAAACCAACTTTTCTTAAAACTTGGTACCTGTTTTTGTATATTTTGGATCACCGTAAGTCCCACAAATTTGAAATGAAACCATGGAGGCATGGCAAAGATATTTATAAAACAATCTTGCCTTCCTTCATACTTGTTCCAAACGAGAAGTTTGGAATCTGAGATTTTAGTGACGTATTTCGCCTTAGTTTTGCCTTGGATATCTTCATATATGGTACAGGTTTACCCAAGAGCTTTGCGCCAGTTCGCCATTTTTTTCAGTTGTAGTCCAAACTTGTGGTAAAATTCCTTATTATCTCTATCATCATCTTGTTGTGGAGCAGACTGGCTTGTACATGCACATACATGCTAAAATGTTGCACTGTTGCCATTTCTAATACAAAGTAGCATATAGTTCTAACTTATATCTGTCAGTGGACTCGCGATCGAAGCACTAAAAACTACAATATGGCTGACTGGGACAAGACACAGTCAAAGAGGAGGCATGTAAATAAGACTGCCCACAAAACGGCGTGTCCTGAAGAGACGGTCAGAAAGTGAAAGCTGGAGCCTATCCCAGCTACACTTTGGCGGAAGGCAGCGTACACCATGGACAAGTTGCCACCTCATCGCATGACCAATATTTATTTTCCAAAATCCTTCAGCCCTATTTTCGATTCTGTTTTATGTCAGTGACACTTTTGTCTGTGCTTATTGACGTTTCTGTTCTACTTGCGCTTCCAATAGACAACATGGTGTCTGTCTAATAGTGTTGTCCCAATATGAATATTTTGGTACCGGTACCAAAATGTATTTCGATAATTTTCGGTACTTTTCGATACTTTTCTAAATAAAGGTTACCACAAAAAATTGCATTATTGGCTTTATTTTAACAAAGAATCTTAGGGTACATTAAACATATGTTTCTTAATGCAAGTTTGTCCTTAAATAAAATAGTAAACATACTAGACAACTTGTCTTTTAGTAGTAAGTAAGCAAACAAAGGCTCCTAATTTGTCTGCTGACACATTTATCATTCTATTATTTTGTCAAAATTATTAAGGACAAGTGGTAGAAAATGAATTATTAATCTACTTGTTCATTTACTGTTAATATCTGCTTACGTTCTCTTTTAACTTGTTCTATCTACACTTCTGTTAAAATGTAATAATCACTTATTCTTCTGTTGTGTGAATGCTTTACATTAGTTTTGGATGATACCGCAAATTTGGGTATCAATCCGATACCAAGTAGTTACAGGATCATACATTGGTCATATTCAAAGTCCTCATGTGTCCAGGGACGTATTTCCTGAGTTTTTAAACATAATATAAATTAAAAATAAACGAAAGAAGATGCTTGTGATGCTAAAAATTATTGATGTAATCATAGTAATATTGACTAGATACACTCCTGTACTTGGTATCATTACAGTGGATTTTAGGTGTAGATCCACCCACGGCGTTTGTTTACATTGTGACGCCGGTGAGCTACAGTGTGTAGTAAAGCATGTTTAGCTATTCCTTGTCCTGCAGGGATGATACTTGTAAGAAACCTACTTTACTTGTCGCCATGGAGACGAGGATTAGTGATTTAGAAGTAGCTACAACACTGCAGACTGCGGATGGACGTTAGCCGCTAGCTAGGTAGCCATGTCTTAAAGCACCTCTTTCTGAGGGCGTTTCAATGTTATAGCCTTACCTTTATCTTTAGTTTTTAAGCCAAAATGCGTCCGTTCTCCCTTCTCTGTCTACACACTGTCTGCTTGTAAGTACTCTGTGCTTGCGCGCTGCCAAACATGCCCGTCTACTCGTAAACCAGCAATGTCACGACGTGATGACAACGGAGGGGGCGGAGGGTTGGGGACCGGTACTTTTTAGAGGCAGTATAGTACCGAATATGATTCATTAGTATCGCGGTATACTTATGTAACGCGTATATCCATCCATCCATCCATTTTCTACCGCTTAATCCCTTCGGGGTTGCAGGGGGCGCTGGAGCCTATCTCAGCTACAATCGGGCGGAAGGCGGGGTACACCCTGGACAAGTCGCCACCTCATCACAGGGCCAACACAGATAGACAGACAACATTCACACTCACATTCACACACTAGGGCCAATTTAGTGTTACCTATCAACCTATCCCCAGGTGCATGACTTTCAGTGACGTGCGGTGAGGTTGATGGCTGGTGAGGCACTGACTTCATCACAGTCAGATTTACAAACATATGAACCCTAAAGAGTATCTTATTCACCATTTGATTGGCAGCAGTTAACGGGTTATGTTTAAAAGCTCATACCAGCATTCTTCCCTGCTTGGCACTCAGCATCAAGGGTTGGAATTGGGGGTTAAATCACCAAAAATGATTCCCGGGCGCGGCGCCGCTGCTGCCCACTGCTCCCCTCACCTCCCAGGGGGTGATCAAGGGGATGGGTCAAATGCAGAGGACAAATTTCATTACACCTAGTGTGTGTGTGACAATCATTGGTACTTTAACTTAACTTTAACTTTACACATACAAACTGTAGCACACAAAAAAGCACATTTAATAAGAAAAACGTTATTATGGTCTTACCTTTACTTAGAAATTAAGTCCATGCGCCGCAACTAAAGCCCTCACTTCAACTTTCCACGTGCAAGATTGAATCTATTTAAAAAAGTGTAACCGAGGGTTTATAAATGTCGCCTATACTGTATGAAACTACAAAATAACAAACACGGAGGCTCCAGTTTACACGAGGACCACTTTATTTACCTTCTTTCAAAAACCTCCGCAACGTGACATCACTTCCGCTCTTAGCGCCTTCAAAATAAGAGCTCAAGGCATATATTGTATAACAACGCATAACAGAGGAAAGACCATGAAAATAGGTTACAAAAGTTATTTAATAAGAAGCCAAAAAGTGCAAAAACAATAATGTTCGTGTTGGAGGAGTTGTGAATTAGGTACACCTGCAGTCTGCAGGTGTATCTAATGTTGTGTCCCTGCAGTCATTCACAACTCCTCCAACACCAACATTATTGTTTTTGCACTTTTTGGCTTCTTATGAAATATTTTTTTTAAATAGATTCAATCTTGCACGTGGAAAGTTTAAGTGTGGGCTTTATGTTATGATCCGCTGCCCGGATCATATTTTTGTTTACGTTTTCGAGGTACTTGTGCCTGTTTTGTACACCTGAGTTTGTTGCCATGGCTGCTTATTATTTTCACCTGCCGCGTGTGTTCCCGACGCGCACCTGTTTGTCATCACTGACATTGTTATTTAAGCCTGCCTTCCCTGTCATTCTGTCTTGCTTCCTAGTTTGTTTTCACACAACAGATGACGACTTTTGTTTCCTGCTCTGAACCTGCTAGATTCCACGCTAGACTCCTTTTTACCTTCTAGCTCCCACGCTAGCTCCTTTAGTTTTTGCCTTCCGTGCTATGAGCACGTTTTTGTTTATTCCAGTATAATTTATTTCTTAAATAAATAATTTCTTACCTGCACGCTGTGTCCGAAGCCCGATCTGCATTCCTGGGAGAGCGAGCCCCGCATCACCATGCGCCCCGGTCGTCACACTTTAGTTGATATAACAATTCTACGGCGGGGGTGCAGGAGGCGAGCCTCAGCCAGTGCGTCTTTTGCAGCCGTTTTATGATCGCTCAGCACAAGAAATACTTTACACACATACAGTTGTTGACAAAATACACTGTACATTATATACCTCAGCTAACTAAACTATGGAAATGTATAATATAGTTCATATAGCAATACGGTCTCACTGCACAGCAGGCCAGCAGTTAGCCGAGTCATTGCGCAATCCATGTTGCGGCACTGAGTGACGTGCCTCAACTGGCTGCTGTTCACCGCACCGTCTCTTCTCAGTATTTGAACGGCAAATGTGAAAATTCAGCGATTTTGAATAAAAATAATCTAAAACTGGTGAAGTTAAATGGAAAATAACTTTATAGTATAATCACTGGATACATATAACAATTTAATTTTTTTTTTTTCTTTTTACATTTTTTTTCTTTCCATGATGGCAGGTGAGGCCCCGCCTCACCTGCCTCTAGTGACTGCACGTCACTGATGTCTTTGGAGGTGGGAGGAAGCCGGAGTACCCGGAGGGAACCCACACAGTCACGGGGAGAACATGCAAACTCCACACAGAAAGATCCCGAGCCCGGGATTGAACCCAGGACTGCTAAGGGCCTTCGTATTGTGAGGCAGACGCACTAACCCCTCTTTCACCGTGCTGCCCGTAACGCGTATAAGAAATAATTTTATTATTTGAGTGAAATTCCTGCTAAAATATGTATATTGTTTTGTTATGCAATGAGAGGTCCAATTGAGCTATCTGCTGGTACCTGAAAGTCTATAAATATGACCGCAAACCGGAAGCTGTTAGCAGACTTCCTGCACTCTGCTAATGGTAAGCCACGGTCTGATATTGCTCTGCAAAGTATTATAAATTACACTAAAGCAAACGTGAGATTTATTGTAAGATACACAGTTATTTAACAGCAGTTGAAATGCTATATTGGTGAATTTTCGTTTTGAATTGGTTGTTGCTCACGTCAGATGTAGCCTACTACTATTTTGCACTGAAGTCGATTTTATTTCCCCCCTGTAGACATCAAAACCAGCGGAGGTGCTAATCACATATTGTGTGTATGTGCGTTCTGATCACTCATTGCAGGTAATAAGGTTTTACGTGTCAAGACGTTCATATTTAAGTTTGTATTGTTCGCCATTTCAACATGGGAACAACGTGGTCTGTCATATTCACTAGTCACCGTTAGAGGGTGCTAAAAGTCCATTTAATTATTTGTGTCATGTCACGTCTTGTATTGTACTTTGTATTTTTCTATTTTCTATTTCATAAATATATAAAAAAGGATGATGTTGGTTAAAAACCAAGTAAAGAATATGTTATATTGAAAGATAAAAGCAAGTTAAAACCACTATACGATCACACGTAAAAAGTTGGTAGAGTGGCCGTGCCAGCAATCGGAGGGTCGCTGGTTACTGGGGTTCAATCCCCACCTTCTACCATCCTACTCACGTCCGTTGTGTCCTTGGGCAAGACACTTCACCCCTTGCTCCTGATGGGTGCTGGTTAGCGCCTTGCATGGCAGCTCCCGCCATCAGTGTGTGAATGTGTGTGTGAATGGGTAAATGTGGAAATACTGTCAAAGCGCTTTGAGTACCTTGAAGGTAGAAAAGCGCTATACAAGTACAACCCATATATTTATCATTTAAAAAGTATACTGTTAAAAACCATTGTATTAAGTCACATCTGTAATTGCATTTCATGTAATTGTAAAAATATGAAAATGTTATGTACTTGAGCAGACTTCCTGCACTCTGCTAATGACATCAAAGCCAGCGGAGGTGCTAACCACATATTGTGTGTATGTGCATTCTGATCACTCATTGCAGCTACCAGTAAAGAACCACATCATCCAATCCAGCCTGTGTGTGGGTTCTTGGTGGGACGGGTACACAGCAGTTACACTAATATCGACTGTACAATCCTACAGTCTACAGTCTCTTTCATGCATAAAAAAAAAAAAGCTAATGTTTACAAATGTTTCTTCAAAACTCAAAATCAATGAATGGGTGCAAAGTATGGACTACATGTTTGTGGCATGTAAAGTGCGGGTGGGTATGCTAGTGGAATATGGTAGGGTGTACCCCATAATAGTATGTACGCCTCAACTGTGTTTACTGTTGGCTGACCAAGTGTATCATATGTAAATATGTGTCGTGGTCTTCTCTCTCTGGTCGATCTTCTGACATCACTGTTTAGTGGTAAGTGTTCATCATCATTCGTTCCTTCTGATTGCCACAGTTCTTCTCTTGCAGGTGATGGAACTCGATCAGACATGTATTCTTCATCATTTTGTTCTTGTAGTTGTCCTTGGTATTCCCTTTCAGGTACTTCAACTGGATCAGGTAAGTGTCTTTCTTCCCTCACAGGTTGTTGTCGTCTACCAGGTAAGAATTCTTCTTCACTCAGTATTCCCTCCATTACAGGTTCATTATCTGATTGTCTTCGAATTGAAGTCGGTTCATGGACTGAGTCCCTCTGTTCTGTCCTATTCAAAGGCAGTCTTAGCCAATAGCGTCCAGTGCTCTGTTCATCCTCTGAATCCTCCGAGTTGTCACTGTCACGCATCTGTTGCTCTGCATCACTAGCTCTTGAACATATTTTTCTTTGTCTTCCCGCAGGTGCTGAGTTCACTGGACCAGGAAGAGTTTCGACAGGTAGGTCACTCACAGGCAACAACAGATTACGATGCAGGGTTCTTGTTTTCTGCTTGTCTCCACTTTCTTGATACACAACGTACACAGGGTTTTCTGATACCTGTTCTTTGACTAGATATATGGCTCTTTCCCAATACGACCTTAGCTTTCCAGGACCTCCTCGTTCACTGAGGTGCCTCACGAGCACTCTGTCTCCAGGTTGCAGGGCAGATCCTTTCATCTTTTGGTCGTAATATGACTTGCCTTTGGCACTTGACTGTTTGCTGTTCTCGCTTGCAATGTGATAAGCCTCGGACATTCTCTTCGCCCACTTCTCTGCATACCCTTTTGGTGTGACTGGGTCTGTTTCTTCCATCAACCCAAATAACAAATCGACTGGTAGGCGTGGGTGATGGCCAAAGAGCAGATAATGTGGCGAGTAGCCAGTGGCCTCATGCCGGGTACAGTTGTACGCATGTACCATTTGTGGTAGATGGTCTTTCCAGCGCTCCTTTTCTCGGTCTGCCAGCGTTCTCAGCATTTGCAATAAGGTGCGGTTAAATCTCTCTGCTGGGTTGCCTTGTGGGTGATATGGTGACGTTCTGGAATGTCCAACTCCTGAGAGTTTCTGCAACGTCCGAAACAGTTTGTTCTCAAACTCACGGCCCTGGTCGTGGTGCAGCTTGGCCGGATAACCAAAACGTGGGACGAAGTCGTTATATATGCGTTCTGCTGCAGTATGACCTGACTTGTTCTTCGTAGCGTACGCTTGTGCAAATCGCGTGAAGTGGTCAATTACAACCAGGATGTATTGATAACCTCCCTTGCTAGTCTCAAGGTGTAGGTAGTCAATGCAGACGAGTTCTAGAGGGAAGCTTGTCGTTATACTCCCCATAGGAGCCCGCATGTGAGCGACAGGTTTCTTCTGTTTGATGCATGGGCACCTCCTGGTAACATAGTCCTCAATCTCCCTCTTCATATAGGGCCAGTAGAACCGTTCTCTAGCCAGGTTGAGCACCCTCTCCGTACCAACATGTCCCATCTCGTCATGAAGATGTTTCAATGCCACAGGTCTGTATTTTGCAGGTAGGACCAGCTGCTGTCTGGAATCAGTCCGTCTGTACAGGAGTTCATTCTCCAAGTGTAGCTTACTCCACTCATGTAAGAGCTTTCTAGACTGTACATTGGCTGCTTTCCGCATCTCATCAGTTAGTGCTGTACTTGTCTCCTTGAACTTCACGATCTCTCCAATAGCCAGGTCTTCTCGCTGTGCTCTCACCAGCTCATCATGGCTTATCTTTGGCAGGAGTGCAGGTAGCTGCTGTCTGGTGTTCAGAGAGGAGATGTGTAGGGCAGCGATCCAGGCAACATCTTTCCTCTGAGCCGCTCTGTTTCCCTCCCACGTTGCACACACCACATCTTGGGTTAACTCCTCAGTGCAAGCGGACATATATCTATCAATGTCTAGCGGGATCCGTGACAGCGTATCTGCATCGATGTTTACCTTGCCTGGGCGATACTTCACATCAAAACGGAAATCAGACAGTTCCCCTACCCATCAATGCCCCACGGCATTTAGCTTGGCACTGCTCATGATGTAGGTGAGCGGGTTATTGTCTGTATATATCGTGAAGTGAGGGGCGTAATACAGGTAGTCCCTGAACTTCTCACACACTGCCCATTTCAATACGAGAAACTCCAACTTCCCACTGTGTAGGTTGTAGTTTCTCTCTGCAGGGGTTAATGTTCTCGAACCATACCCAATGGCCCTCAACTTCCCCTCTTGCTGCTGGTACAGAATCGCTCCGAGCCCCTGCTCGGACGCATCGGTATGCAGCACGAACGGCTGGTTGAAGTCGGGATAGGCCAGTACCGGTGGGCTTGTGAGCATGTCCACGAGTCGCTCAAGTGTCATCTGATGTTCTCTTGTCCACTCTACAGGAGTTCTGGAGGATAGCTGCGGTCCTTTGGTCTTCCCTTTGCGTGTCAAGGACTCTTGCATCTCAGGTTTTACTTGCAGTAGTTCATAAAGAGGTCTGGCAATCCGCGAGAAATCCTGGATGTACGATCTGTAGTAACTTAGGAATCCAAGAAGGCGTCTCATGTCTCCCACTGTCTGTGGAGTCTTGGTCTTAAGGGACACCACTGCCTCCAGATCCTTTGGGTCAATTCTGACTCCCTCGGCTGACACCAGCCTCCCCACATACCGGACTTCTCGACGAAACAGTTCACATTTCTCAGGCTTCAGTTTCACACCATGTTGTTGGAGCGCTTTAAGGACCTTGCGTACTGTCTCCACGTGTTCTTGAAATGACTTTGCGTAGCATAGGACATCGTCGAGGTAGGGGATGCAGTGCTCGTCCCTCAAGGGGCCTAGCATCTCCTCCATGCTCCGCTGGAAGGCTGCGGGTGCGTTCGTGAGGCCGAATGGGATACGTACCCACTCGTACAGCCCCCAGGGTGTGACGAAGGCCGTCAAGTGTCTGGACCTCTGCTCCACAAACCCCTGGTGGTAGGCTTTTCCCTGGTCCAATATACTAAACCAGGAATAGCCACCAAGGGAGTCTGTTAGGTCCTGGATACGGAGTAACGGATGTTGGTCTGGAACGGTCTTCTGGTTGAGAAGGCGGTAGTCTATGCAGAGGCGCATGGTTCCATCCTTTTTCCGAACACACACCATTGGTGCCGAGTAGGAGGATGTGGATTTCACTATCCACCCCTTGGCCAGGAGATCCTGGATGTATTCTTTGACCTCTTTGAGCAATGGCTTTGGGATGGTAGAGTACGCTCTCTGAACAGGAATATCGTCTTTGAGATTGATCGCCATCTCCAAACTTGGAATACAGCCGATATCGTCGCTGTCTCGTGAAAAAGCTGCCGATTCTTCGTACAGCATCTTCTTTACTGTCTCTTGCTGTTTCTCTTCTAGGTAGGTGATATTAACTGGGGGGTCCCACAAGGATGGACTTTCATCAGCCGATGAAGTGGTGACACTGTTTATCTTCACGTCGACCCCCAACCAGTCCGTTTCAGTGTTGTCAGGTGAGTATGTTTCAACTACTTTTGCTATTGTCTGAACATTTCCCAGGGCAGTCTTTCGAGGCAGAGTGATGTCATGCTTAGTATTGTTCCCAACTGGCACCGTCACATAGGGTCGCTTCTGGTTCTGTATTTGGAGCAAGCCTTCACCCACATCAAGTTGTTCTAGTGGCACGCTGCACTCGTCTGGCTCAAACAAGAGAGGGCTAGTAGATGGACTCATGCTGGGTGGGACTTTGCACTTTATCCATGAAACCTGACCAGCAGGGATGACCATGTCATGTTGGCCTAGCCTCAGGCGTCCGTGTTGCATGCTGGGTGTTGTGATGGATAAACAGCTCACTATGGCCTCTGCTTTGTCAATTGTGATGGAGATGGCCCCGCAGAGTAAGGTAATCAGTGTTGGGATGAGTTTCTCTGGTTGCCCCCGGATCAGCTCCTCCACGACATTAAAACCAAGCAGCGGTCTCTCCAAAGCCATGCTACTCACGAGGAACGGGACACTGATCAACAGGTTAGGGTCTTCATTACCAGGTAAGTTTACTGTTACTGCTACCCAACCATCAAATGGGATGAGGTCTCCATTCACTGCATAGACTCCCAGCTCATCCTCTTCTTTCATCAGCTCAGTGAGCGGCCGGGTCACAAGATGAGGGAAGTGTTTGTCTTTCCACGCCCGGTCGATCATACTCACTTGGGCCCCAGTATCCAACAAAGCATTCACAGCTAGCCCATTCAGGTGACATTGAATTAGCGCTTTTCTCCCAATTAGTCTTGCAACTAGTTCATTTTTCGCATTCAGTGGGTCTGATGATGGCAATTCAGCGGTTATATTTCTCTGTGCCCGTCTCTGTTTCGCACAGGCTACTACTGGAGAGATACATGGTGAAGGTTTTGTTTTGGTCGTGTCCTCTGTATTAGTCTGGCTGTCTTGGACACCACGGGGCTGGGGCGGTTGATGTCCGATCACTGGTTTCCCCCTTGCAGTGACCGGCTCCAGTTTCCCTGGTTCTTCTGTCTTTTTAGACACCCCACAGCCCTGTGACCTTCTTCACCACAGATGAAGCAATGGCGACAAAGTGACAGGCCCTGCTCCACACACTTAGGACAGCCACTAGTTCTCTCTCTCCCAGCAGTCGTCGATTTCCCCTGCAGACATTGACACGACTGTTCTGATGGTTGTACCTGTGTTGGTTGTTTTAGTGAGTCAACCACTTTGGTAAGTGCCTCAATCTTTGCTGACAGCTGTTGAATAATGTCCATTCCAACTGCCTGTTCAACATTCTGCTGCTTAGCACCTTGGGCTTGTGCTGCATTTGCCTCGAGTTGTGCACTGTGAGCTTTAGTTTGGCTTTGGCGGGGTGTTGAGCCCAACCTCCGTTGCCTCTCACTCTCTTCAGTGGTTATTCTCATCACATGCTTAAGGATCACCTCATCTTTCACATTGTTGTCTGAGAGGAGGGGTTTTAACTCCCGGCGGATGTCATTGTGTCTGTGTCCCAGCCCCTGATACACTGTGTGTAAGAAAATGTATTGGACAGTCTCTTTGCTGTACTTGATGTTTGCATCCGGAAGGCGTGATGTAAACAGTATCTTCTGTTTGAGGCCAATTACTCTGTAAAGGAATTGCTGCGGTGTTTCATTGTCATTCTGTTTCGCACACATCAACTCTTGAAACAGTTCAGTGCTATCCTTTTCTCTGAGGTGGGACTGCAAAAACCCTTTCAGTTCCTCCACAGTCACATCATCTTTGTTACTCAACATATCCTTGAAACTGCCAGGTTTAATAATCCTGAGCACAGACCTGACAATGTCAGGGTCACTGAAACCCTCTTGTATTCCCTCATCAATCTGTCGGCACACATTACCGTATGTAATGTCTGATGTGTTATCGCCAATTTGACCCCCTTGAATTTTGAATTCTCTTCGGTGAAGATAAGAGAGTTCTCGGAGGGAGACCACCTTCTCTTCTGGCTGGTGAGTATTGTGTACAAGTTGGTAGCGAGTGTGTGGTGTGTATGAAATGTGTGGTGTGTATGAATCTTTGTTCCTTACAGCTGGTGGTGTGAGTGAATGTTGTGAGGTGAGTGACTGTGTGGTAGGTGTGTCAATATATTGTTTAAGTTTTTCCCCAAGCTCCGCATAGCTTAATAACATTCTTTGTAGCTCAACATTTTGTGCGGCACCAACTGAATCAGGCATAGCAGTATTAATGTTATCACTGATTGGGGTAACATGGTCTGTATTTACAGTAGTAGTGTAAATGGAGTCATTTGACTGAGCAGGCCTGGCTGCCCTGGTTACCACTGCCTGAGTAGAATCAGTTGGCCCCACATGAACACTAGCATCAGCATCAACAGTATTACTTTCAACAGGTTTTACAAATTTTACCACCTTTTGAGACTGCAATGCAGCATCAACAACATCTTTCAGAAGCAAAAAATCTGTCATACCTTCGTCTTCTTTGTTAATGTGATGCTCGCTATAAATAAACTCACAGATGTGATTAAAGCAACCCTCGTGATCTTCTTTCTCCAGTTTTGGCTGTTCTTCTCCTGGCACTGGGCCCACGTTGTTGGCAATGTCAAAGAGGTTGTTTGGTGATAGGCAGAATAGGCTCTTCTTAATGTCCCACATTAATCTCTTCCTTTCTCCGTCAGCCATTGTTCCTCTTCACCTCTTCCTCACGTCAGACACACACAGTCCAGCAAGTCGACACAGTCTCTACTTCTGTCAAACAATCACCGTGATGCTCACACCTGTCCTCCTTCCACAGCATTCATCAATTGCAGCGGCCGCAAAGCTCTCGATGTCATCTATTGTAGTGGATCAGCTTCCAACCTTGGCCTGTAGGTGGCGCCGATCCCGGACGAGCCCCCAAGAAACTGTTACAGGTCCCGGCTTAGGTACCTGGTTACAGCTTATAGTTATCCTGCAATATGGACACAAGGATCACAAATTGAAACGTGTTGTCGCTTTCACAAATTCCACAGGATTGTGAAGTTTGGGCGGAAGTACGTCAGTGTACAGGAGACTCCCACGGTGAAACAGACCTACACTGCCCCCTACTGTCAGTAGTTAGCTGTTGTTTAGACATCTGTTGAGATCCTAGTGTCACCATTACCTCTCATTCACATGAATATTATTGAAACAAATTATAAAAATACACAATAACAACTTTTTGTGGGTGTCACATTTGCGTCGATAACAGTCTGGATGGTTCGCTTCCCCTTTGGTCCGGATGACACGATGTCGAATATTTCCAAAAACAATTTGAAATGTGGACTCGTCAGACCACAGAACACTTTTCTACTTTGCATCAGTCCATCTTAGATGATCTCGGGCTCAGAGAAGCCGGCAGCGTTTCTGGATGTTGTTGATAAATGGCTTTCGCTTTGCATAGTAGAGCTTTAACTTGCACTTACAGATGTAGTGATGAACTGTATTTAGTGACAGTGGTTTTCTGAAGTGTTCCTGAGCCCATGTGGTGATGTCCTTTCGAGATTGATGTCGGTTTTTGATACAGTGCCGTTTGAGGGATCGAAGGTCACGGTCATTCAATGTTGGTTTCCGGCCATGCCGCTTACGTGGAGTGATTTCTCCAGATTCTCTGAACCTTTTGATGATATTATGGACCGTAGATGTTGAAATCCCTACATTTCTTGCAATTGCACTTTGAGAAACGTTGTTCTTAAACTGTTTGACTATTTGCTCACGCAGTTGTGGACAAAAGGGTGTACCTCAATCCCCCATCCTTTCTTGTGAAAGACTGAGCATTTTTTGGGAAGCTGTTTTTATACCCAATCATGGCACCCACCTGTTTCCAATTAGCCTGCACACCCGTGAGATGTTCCAAATAAGTGTTTGATGAGCATTCCTCAACTTTATCAGTGTTTATTGCCACCTTTCCCAACTTCTTTGTCACGTGTTGCTGGCATCAAATTCTAAAGTTAATGATTATTTGCAAAAAAAAAAAAATGTTTATCAGTTTGAACATCAAATATGTTGTCTTTGTAGCATATGCCGCTAGGCGACATCATACGCAAATACGGTGTTAGCTTTCATTGCTATGCTGATGACACCCAACTCTACATGCCCCTAAAGCTGACCAACACGCCGGATTGTAGTCAGCTGGAGGCGTGTCTTAATGAAATTAAACATTGGATGTCCGCTAACTTCTTGCAACTCAACGCCAAGAAAACGGAAATGCTGATTATCGGTCCTGCTAAACACCGACATTTATTTAATAATACCACCTTAACATTTGACAACCAAACAATTACACAAGGCGAATCAGTAAAGAATCTGGGTATTATCTTCGACCCAACTCTCTCGTTTGAATCACACATTAAGAGTGTTACTAAAACGGCCTTCTTTCATCTCCGTAATATCGCTAAAATTCGTTCTATTTTATCCACTAGCGACGCTGAGATCATTATTCATGCGTTCGTTACGTCTCGTCTCGACTACTGTAACGTATTATTTTCGGGTCTCCCTATGTCTAGCATTAAAAAATTACAGTTGGTACAAAATGCGGCTGCTAGACTTTTGACAAGAACAAGAAAGTTTGATCATATTACGCCTATACTGGCTCACCTGCACTGGCTTCCCGTGCACTTAAGAAGTGACTTTAAGGTTTTACTACTTACGTATAAAATACTACACGGTCTAGCTCCGTCCTATCTTGTCGATTGTATTGTACCATATGTCCCGGCAAGAAATCTGCGTTCAAAGAACTCCGGCTTATTAGTGATTCCCAGAGCCCAAAAAAAGTCTGCGGGCTATAGAGCGTTTTCTATTCGGGCTCCAGTACTATGGAATGCCCTCCCGGTAACAATTAGAGATGCTACCTCAGTAGAAGCATTTAAGTCCCATCTTAAAACTCATTTGTATACTCTAGCCTTTAAATAGCCCCCCTGTTGGACCAGTTGATCTGCCGTTTCTTTTCTTTTCTCCTCTGCTCCCCTTTTCCTTGAGGGGGGGGGGGCACAGGTCCGGTGGCCATGGATGAAGTGCTGGCTGTCCAGAGTCGGGACCCGGGGTGGACCGCTCGCCTGTGCATCGGCTGGGAACATCTCTACGCTGCTGACCCGTCTCCGCTCGGGATGGTGTCCTGCTGGCCCCACTATGGACTGGACTCTTACTATTATGTTGGATCCACTATGGACTGGACTCTCACAATATTATGTCAGACCCACTCGACATCCATTGCTTTCGGTCTCCCCTAGAGGGGGGGGGTTACCCACATATGCGGTCCTCTCCAAGGTTTCTCATAGTCATTCACATTGACGTCCCACTGGGGTGAGTTTTTCCTTGCCCGTATGTGGGCTTTGTACCGAGGATGTCGTTGTGGCTTGTGCAGCCCTTTGAGACACTTGTGATTTAGGGCTATATAAATAAAGATTGATTGATTGATTGATTGATATTCAACTGAATATGGGTTGAAAATGATTTGCAAATCATTGTATTCCGTTTATATTTACGTCTAACACAATTTCCCAACTCATATGGAAACAGGGTTTGTAGATAACAACAGTAAAAAGGGTTTTTGTATTTTTTGGGGGGGAATATTTGTAAAATTGTTCAACTCCAGATTTTGTAGAAGTCCGGTCAGTACGTGATATGAGAAAAGCAGAGGCATCAAGCTCCGGTTGTAATGCTGTTTTAATTGTTTTTCAGCCTGATCCCGGAAAATAAACGTGTCGCACAACAAAAGAGTTGGCCCATCTCTCGAGCCGTGTAACACTACCATGTCATGTGTGCTGTCAAATTTTGTTTTAAACACGTGCTGCTTGGTAGTGGACTCGTCTTACTTTGCCGGTGCAAAAGCAACCTTTGTTTTCACTGAAATCAATATTCCTGATGAAAATGGAAATGTAAGCTACCATTGTTTGCGTCAATGTGGACATCCTCACGCTGTAATTTGCTGGTCAGAGGATACAAGGAAAGTAACAATTTAAAATCACTACTTATTTGTACACGAGGCAGACGAGGAGGCAGTTGCTTTTGATGGATATTTTGTTTAATATTTGAAATAGTTTAAATATTTTCATTTGTGTGTATGCAGGACATCTGATTAGGAAACACAAGGCAGAAGGACTTGGAGCAACAACAAAAAAAGGAAACCGAAATAAAGCACAGTTTTGTTCAAACCCTAAAATAAAACCAATCTTAATGTTAGGAAGCAACATTACAGCCTTGGAAATGAAAGAAGGAAGGAAGGAAGGAAGGAATGTAGGATGTAAAGAAGGAGGGCAGGAAGGAAGGACGCGTGAAATGAATGAAAGGAATGAAGGGCGTAAGGAAGACAAGTAGGAAAGAAGGAAGAAAGGCAGGAAGAATCAAAGGAAGGATGTAGTAAGTAAGGACACAAGAAAATAAATTCCTTACATAATAAAATATGTAAGGAAAGAAGGCAGGAAGGAAAGAAGAAAGGATGGCAGGAATGAAGAGAAGAGGGAAAATTAAAGGAAGGAAGGTTGTACGGGAAGAAGGAAGGCAGGAAAGATCTAAGGAAGGAAGAATTGAAGGATGATAGGAAAGCAGGAAGGAAGGAAGGAATGATGGATGAAATAAAGGAAGTAAGGAGGGACGGTCGTAAGGAGGGACGGTCGTAAGGAAAGAAACAGGAAGGAAGAAAAAAGGGAAGAAGGAACGATAGAAAAAAGGAAGGATGTAAGAAATAAAGAATGGAGAAATGTAAGGAAGGAAGGTGGATGGGAAGAATAAAAGACGGAAGGAGAGACAGATTTAATTAAGAAAGGAAAGATGGACGAAATTAAGGACGTAAGGGGGGAAAGATTTAAGGAAGGAAGGAAGGGATGAAGAAAGCACATAAGAAAGGAAAGATTGAAGAATTAAAGGAAGGTCGTTAGGAAAGTAAAAGGAGGGCAGGACGGAAGGAAAAGATACAAGGAAGTCACTCCTCATTGTATGTTAATAAAAGGCCAACTTTATGAAAAAAGGTTTTAATGGAAAGAGACGAACTGTTTGATAATTATGTGCATGCCAATTATCCATCCATTTCCTACCGCTTATCCCTTTCAGGGTCGCAGGGGGTGCTGGAGCCTATCTCAGCTGCATACCATGCATCCATCCATCCATTTTCTACCACTTGTCCCTTTTGGGGTCATATTTTCAAAATTAGAATGATGTTACATTAACATATATGATCTCTGTATGTGATATGTGATCTATGTACTACTAGTAGTACTTTGGCATACGACTTGAATTAGTTCTGTGATGCAGATCCTACCTTAAAAAAACTTGTACTGTCAAACAGCGTCACTCATTAAAAATAATTAAAATTACAATTTTAACATTTAACGTGTTTTAAAAAGAAAAACTAACTTAGATAATACTGTAAAAAAACAATGCAATGTATAATACAATAATAATGTACAGTATTTACCTTTCAGAGTAGACTTTTATGGTATCCCCTTCCAGCTGCTTCTCCGTCAAACACACCATCAGCAACTTCTCCACATTTTCATGGATAAATGTCCAACCTTTGAGTTATTACAGTATTTTAACATCCTCGGCTGGCTAACGTAGTCCTACTCAAATAGTGGGGCCAGGGGTCATAACAGACTCATGTCACATGACGAAGAGGCAGTCAGAGACAGAGGGACGCTTCAAGCTGACAACTAAAAAAAAAAGAAACATACTTGAAAATGGCAGGAGGATTTTCCCCCACAGATTAGATAGGAAACCCACAATAATGCGTGCCATATTTAGACAAATGTCTGCGTTTCGCGAAAACAATGCCCAAAACCTTAGTTTTTAATTATTTAAACCAAATCATAACATAAAACTAAACTGCTTCCTTCATCCAAGTCAGACGTCCAACCCAAATTTAGGATTGCACATTCGTTGCACAGTTCGTGAAACGTTTTACTGCACATTACCATCGCCAACTGTTCCCAAATAACACACGTCATTGTTTTTTTTGGTTTTTTTTGTCAAAGAATAGAAATAATATGTTTTTTTTTTTACTGTAGGCAGAGAAGGTGAATAACATTATAGGGGTGGGCCAAAGAAAAGGCAATCTAAAATAAATAGATACAGTGAGGTGCTGGGACCCCTTAAGGTATTGTAGGGTTTCCCCTAGCTAAATGACAGTAGTAATGGACCCTTATTGGGTCCATTTGTACACCCTCAGTTACATTGGGGCGGCATGGCGTAGTGGGTAGAGCAACCGTGCCAGAAACCTGAGGGTTGCAGGTTCGCTCCCCGCCTCTTACCATCCAAAAATCGCTGCCGTTGTGTCCTTGGGCGGGACACTTCACCCTTTGCCCCCGGTGCCACTCACACCGGTGAATTGAATGATGAATGACAGGTGGTGGTCGGAGGGGCCGTTGGCGCAAATTGCAGCCACGCTTCCGTCAGTCTACCCCAGGGCAGCTGTGGCTATGAAAGTAGCTTACCATCACCAGGTGTGAATGATTGATGGGTTCTACATGTAAAGCGACTTTGGGTACTTAGAAAAGCGCTATATAAATCCCAGTTATTATTATTATTATTATTATTAACATTGATATTATACATGTGGGCCCATATATATAAATGCAGTTAAATGTAGCTTTTATGTAGCAAGCTACATTTACCGTGTAGCTTGCTACAATTACCTGAGGATAACTCCCCCTGTAGCTTAGCTACATTTAATCGAGAGTAACTTTTAGCTTAGTTTACAAAATTTTTCAGGTAGCTTGCCCATCATTGATCTCTAGCTATAAGATAACGCTTGTGAGTAAGACCCGATGTTTTGGTAGAATCTTACGGGGTTCACTGTGACATCCGCCATGCCAACGAGTGGGGGGAGGCTTGAAAAACACTGACTTTAAATGCCACTTAACTTGTGGAGTACAATATTTTTATTGCAGAATGACATTCTTAACATGACAATGTATGAAAAAACTAACATTTTGAATTTGACGTGAGCCGAGTACCGTATTTTCCGCACTATAAGGCGCACCTAAAAACCACAAATTTTCTCAAAAGCTAACAGTGCGCCTTATAACCCGGTGCGCTTTATTACGATTCATTTTCATAAAGTTTCGATCTCGCAACTTCGGTAAACAGCCGCCATCTTTTTTCCCGGTAGAACAGGAAGCGCTTCTTCTTCTACGCAAGCAACCGCCAAGGTAAGCACCCGCCCCCATAGAACAGGAAGCGCTTCTTCTTCTACTGTAAGCTACCGCCCGCCCCCGGAAGAAGAAGAAAAAACGCGCGGATATCACCGTACGTTTCATTTCCTGTTTACATCTGTAAAGACCACAAAATGGCTCCTACTAAGCGAAAAGGATCCGGTTCATAAAAAGACGCAATCTCTCCATCCGCACACGGATTACTACCGTATTTCACAGCAACTGATATTCCTGTGAACCGCACTGTGGAACGGGAGCACGTACGGTGAATATTCGCACCACAGGGAATGAGAAGTCATCCTTCACTGTGGTTCTAGCTTGCCATGCTAACTTCCACCCATGGTGATATTCAAAAGGAAGACCTTGCCAAAAGAGACCTTTCCAGCCGGCGTCATCATAAAAGCTAACTCGAAGGGATGGATGGATGAAGAAAAGATGAGCGAGTGGCTAAGGGAAGTTTACGCGAAGAGGCCGGGTGGCTTTTTTCACACAGCTCCGAAGGCGAACACACCTTCACTAAGACGGGCAGACAGCGCCGGACGACATACGCCAACATTTGCCAGTGGATCGTAAATGCCTGGGCAGATATTTCGGTCACAACTGTGGTCCGAGCTTTCCGGAAGGCAGGATTCACAGAACAACAGCGACACTGACTCCGATGACTTCGACGAGACGGAACCGGCCATTTTGGATACCACGCTTGCGCAACTTTTCAATTCGGACACCGAAGACGAAGAATTCGAAGGATTTACGAATGAAGAATAACTTCAGAAGGTGAGCGCTATGTTTATTTTGTGTGTTGTGACATTAACGTTCGAGCAACATTATGTTGCTATTGCTCTACACCATTTTGAATTTTACTATGTTTGTGATTGCACATTTGCGTACATTTTGGGACAGAGTTGTTAGAACGCTGGTTTTCAATATATTATTAAAGTTTGACTGAACTATCTGACTGTTTTTTTGACATTCCCTTTAGCGCAGCGTAGGCGCGGCTTATAATCCGGGGCGGCTTATTGGTGGACAAAGTTATGAAATATGTAATTCATTGAAGGTGCGGCTAATAATCCGGTGCGCCTTATAGTGCGGAAAATACGGTATTTCAAAAGGATGAATATGAAGAGTTTTTATTATACATGATGCACATGGCGATACTATGTACAGTATGTATGGTACATGCATGGCTGAGTCAGCACAATGCACGCTTTCATGGCTTTCAGGCTGCATCCCCACAAAGCACCTTTGTGTTTCTTGCTTTGATGCAGCGCCTGCAGGCAAAGCCGGGATTAACGACAACACTGACATCTTATATTTTAGTCACATCTTAATGCTGAACAAGTCCTTGCAGCTTTGATATTTCTTTGTGTAGAGTGTAATAACTTCCTGTAAAGCGCTGAGGTAAACAATGTTATTACACACAATTCAACTCAAAAATGCTGCTTTTCCCACAGAAAAGTAAAAGAAGTTAACTCTGTCATTTCCTTTTTTTGCTTTGCTTCATCCCTGAATGCAGCTACTTCCTGTTACGAGCCGAACAACGAGACGTGTGCAGCCTGCGTGCAGTTAGTGGCGCTTTTAAGCACAGCGACTGCAGCAGGAAGGTGTAAATTCTTTTCCCATTTCTCCATTTACTCCTGGCTTTGTACAGTAGTACTTCCATACGGCACGACTCTTGATTCATATGCAGTATAAGTACTGTAAAATAATACTTACATACTGTGTGACTCTTGATTCATATGCAGTATAAATACTGTAAAATAATACTTACATACTGCATGACTCTTGACTCACATGCACTATAAGTAGTACTTCCATACTGCACGACTCTTGTAGTATGAACATCCATCCATCCATCCATTTTCTACTGCTTGTCCTTCTCGGGGTTGTGGGGTTGGCTGGAGCCTATCCCAGCTGCATTGGGGCGCAAGGCGGGGTACACCCTGGACAAGTCGCCACCTCATTGCAGGGTCAACACAGATAGACAACATTCACACTCACATTCACACACTAGGGTCAATTTAGTGTCAACCTATTGCAGTATGAAACGTGTTAATTACAATTACTTGTTACTTTTCCAAAAAAGTAATTCGAATTACTAACTGAATTATTATTTAATTTATGTAATTAATCACTAGGGAAAGTAATTAATGCGCTAGTTTCTTTTTTCTTTCTTTCATTTATCTGGTGTATGCAGTTGAGAGATGTATCATGAGAGATGAGTGCATCTGTGTGTGCCTTTAAAAACTTTGCTAAGTGGCTGTTTTAGCTCAGCATTTGTAGTCTGCAGACTGGAAGGAGGTTGTTGACGACGAAGCCTGTGGATTTTTTTCACTGGTTGTTAATATTAGTGATGTGCGATACCACAAATTTTCTTTCCCATCCGATACCGAGTAAAATTCGGCCGGGTATCGGCGATACCTATCCGATACCGAAACTT
This sequence comes from Nerophis lumbriciformis, assembly GCF_033978685.3. Taxonomy (NCBI): domain Eukaryota; kingdom Metazoa; phylum Chordata; class Actinopteri; order Syngnathiformes; family Syngnathidae; genus Nerophis; species Nerophis lumbriciformis. The sequence continues at coordinate 25,356,754 of NC_084578.2, read as the reverse complement.
TTTCTGCAAACGTACCTATTGTGTCTGGTCAAATTTAAAAAGTTGTGTAATTTAAGTAAAAACATATTTCATAGCATGAATAATACAAGATAGAGCTATTTATTTATTTTAAACTCTGAAGTGTATTTAGGTAGTGGTGTGAATAACAATATAGCCAACCTAATACAACAGAAAAAACAGGACAAAATATACAAAAATGGTGTTTCAAGCAATAATAAACAAAAAGTAAAACAATTATAGCATTAAAATAAATAAATAAATAAATTATTATCAGGAACTACTGTAAAAATAAAAACAAATTCACATTTCAGTTACATGAATATGTTAACGTGAAAATAATGAATACTGTATGTGAATGACACTTAACAAAAGCACACAACATCGACACATTGCCTCATTCACAATGTTTTGTTCTGGAAAAATATCATATTTACAGTATTTAGTATAAAAAGACTCTCTCAGGCATGAATGTTGATTCATGTTCTTTCCATCCTTATCCCGGGGAATCACTTTTTTTTTCCGTCAATGGGCACATCATTTGCAGCTGATTGGTGATGGTGTCCTGACAAAACCTGCGTGTCATAACCTACTGTACCTAAGTAGTTCCCACCAATCACATTTCATTTGGACAGGATCTCATTGATTTAGTTACTTTACACTGGATTCCTGTTAATGATATACATTATCTCCAAAAACTAAAGTATCAAAAGTATCGTTATCGACATTTCAGTATTGATCCGCACATTACTAGATAATAAACTGATTAAATGTGCTTCAATGGCGGTGTCTCTCCTTGTCCACAGACGGGGTGTTGTAGGATTATTACTGTTGATAATTGTCACTTTATTGAATTTTCACTTTTCCCCAGTTCATTATTATCTAAAGTATCAAAAGTAGGTAGGTTGGTAGGTAGGTAGGTAGGTCTCTATTGTCAATGCACAAGTACAGCGAAACTTTGCTTTCAGCACAAACCCGTTCAAGATTAGACAAACAAACAGTGTACAGGGTTACAGAACAGGAACGCTGATGGATCGCCACAAGGCGCCCCGTAAAAGATGGGAAAAAGGTAAACGCTGGGGGAGGATGAGTAAAAAAAAACGATCTAGACTGGGCTCCTAAGGTGGCCCAGTCTGGAGTGGGAAAAAACTCCATAGCAAAGCACATATACATATTACAACATACAACTGGAGACTTGCAACAGAGGGGAGGGACGGGAGGGAGAGGGGTGCTACGGTGGCAGGCTGCAGCTCTTCAGGCGCTGCCCAGCCGTCCACCACCCCCAAGGGATTCGCGTCAAGGGCATTGGATGGGGGTGGGTTATGTGTGTGTGGCGTATATCTTTTGTGGCTGCATGTGTGTGTGTAAGCCTGCCGCGTGTCTCTGTTCCGCGGCCTTGGTGTTGTTGCATCCGCTAGTCAGTCCAAATTCAACAACAACAGGTGTTAGTCCATGAGAGACAAGAAAGGAGTATTGATATTTTAATTTTAAAATCGATAATAGAGTAAAATATCTGTTGTCGACATTATCGACTGATCAGTATCGATCAGCACATGACTAGTTTATAAAGTGATTGAACGTGCGTCAACAAACAGGGTATTGTGGGATTATTATTGTTGATCATTGTCACTTAATTTAATGTTAACTATTACCCAGAGGTGTGGACTCGAGTCACATGACTTGGACTCGAGTCAGACTCGAGTCATGAATTTGATGACTTTAGACTCGACTTGACAAAATGTAAAGAGACTTGCAACTCGACTTAGACTTTAACAAGAAATGACTTGTGACTTCACTTGAACTTCAGCCTTTTGAATTGACAAGACTTGCTACTTTCCCCAAAACCCATCCATCCATCCATTTTCTACCGCTTATTCCCTTCGGGGTCGTGGGGGGCGCTGGAGCCTATCTCAGCTACAATCGGGCAGAAGGCGGGGTACACCCTGTACAAGTCGCCACCTCATCCCAAAACCCAAAGATTAAATAGTTATTCAGGAGCGCTCTGTATCTTTCATTGTGTACGCGTGTGTCTGTCAGCGTGTGCGCTGTCGGTACAACATCCAATCAAATTAGATCCACGTTTTTTCATCCGACATCATTCAGCCAATCAAATTGCAGGACAACCAACGAAGAAGAGCTGTCAAACAACGCGCCAGTGAGGAAAAATTACACCAAAGATACTGTAGTTTCGTTCGGGTATAAAAACTACGAGGTGGTCAACAAAAAACGAATTGCAATATGCAAAACATGTGGTTCGAAGATTACAGACGGAGACGCAACAACTTCCAACTTCGTTCGACATTTGAAGTTGCACAAGGAACAGTAAGTTTTGAATGTAAGCTAACTGTTATGATCCGCTGCCCGGATCATATTTTTGTTTTTGTTTTCAAGTCACTTGTGTTTTTCAGCACCTCTTGAGTTTGTTTCTGTTGCCATGACGGCAGATTAGAGTCACCTGCCTCTGGTTAGTGTCCCGGACGCGCACCTGTTGCCCGGGCACTAATCAGAGGGCTATTTAGTTTACGCGCTGGCCTCATTCGGTCTGTTGGTTTTGTTTGCTCCTACGCAACAAGTTACGCTCCTAGTTTCGCTCATAGTTTACATTTTTGATATTAGCATCTTTGCTACCCTCTTGTTTTCCGTGCCGTGGTGCACCGCGCAGCATTTTGTTCTGCAATCAGAATAAATCATTTATTCTCACCTGCAAGCCGCTTCCTGACATCCCTCTGCATCTTGAAAAGACGACCTCCGGCATCACAATGCCTCGCAGGCGTAACACTAACGTTTATGGGCTAAGTAACGTAACTTTTATTTGCTGTGTAGTTCAATCAGTGAGGCTGTAAACTCACTGCTAACGTTATTGCAAACATAGACATCTTATAAGTAGACGCAGCATTGGCTGCTGTGATGCGAGAAATTCGGCCGCCACCTTGAAGTGCTGAGGAGGAGCCAGCGAGCAGCCTAAACTGACAGTTGACAGGTAGTAAACAAAGATGCCGGGCTGGTGTTCAGCGTTTTCCTGCTCAAATGAGCGGACTGTTGAAAATAGGAATCGGGGGATTACCTTTCACAAGTAAGATTTAACATTAACGTACTATTGGTTGTATTTTGTGAAAATAATATTACCATATTGTATATAGTTCTCTGCAAAACTATGAAATGTTCTATTTTGTCTTCATTATTTTGTCAGAATGCACCAGAATGCTTCATTTGTATGTGAAAATCACAAATAAATCTTCTGGGGGAGGATCACCACTCCAAGATGGCGGCCCCGCGTCTCGTCAGCGCCAGTAGGCAGTAGCGGTCAATGCTGCGTACCCTTAGAAGATGTCTATGATTGCAAACACGGCAATCTGTTGCAACCACTGCAGTTCACTACCTTATTCATACTTTTTGTTAGGTGATTTTTTTTTTAGTCAATGTATCACACACAGCCACGTAACGTTAGACGGCGGTCAGCAGCACCGCGTAGTTTAGCCACCTACAAAAAGACAAACATAGTCAAATAAAGGTCAGTTAAAATGTATACTATATTAAGAATGTGTACATATTGCATAGGGCCCTGACATATAAAAAGTACAACTCTGTTCATTGTTATGTTCATGTATTTGTTATGTTTTCATGTATACGCACACATAAACACACATACAGTATGAGATGAGATCAATGAGATAAGGTAAGAACAGGATAGAAACTGCTGTGGAACTAGTTAAAATTCAATATGCCATGGAATAACAATGTTAACACTTTTGTACAAATAAGTACAGTTGCACTTGTTTTTTGAAATGTGTTTATTCTGTAAAGGAATAAGTTAAATGTTTAAAAAGACTGGTTAATATTGCTATTATTAAGTGCAATTTCCCCCCCCCCCCACCCCCCGCAATTTCAAATGTACTTGTTTTGATAAATAAATACAGCGTTTTAAAAGCATACACAATCTGTGTAAATATATTAATCTGTGGTTAAAAGCAGTGGTCCCCAACCACCGGTCCGGGACCCGGCACCGGTCCGTGACGCATTTGCTACCGTGTCGCACAGAGACATTAAATAAGTTATAATCGACCACATTTTCTCCTACTGAACTTTGGCCAGTCCTACCAGACACACCAATAAGCATGTTCATAGAAGTATTACAAAACTCCTGATAGGAAGTCGCCATTTGCTAGATTTTTTACATCTTTGTTACATGGGACAATGCACATGAATAAACATATCAAATGCAAAGGTGCCAAATCTTAGCCAAAAGCTAGGTTCCATCTGCAGGGCCGATCAGGAACAAAGTGGCCATAGTAGTTACAGTGCATAAGGCAGATGGAAAAGTGCTAAATTGTTGCATATAATAATCGTGCAGAAGGAAGAAAATACACATCTCCTTTGGCCTAGTAAGTTAAAGTGCTGGTATGATTGCACACAGTCCTATTACTCAAGTAGTTAGCAATAACACATGTATTTACGCATGGAAAATTGGACCCAAAAAGCTAACATTAGTGTATTTATGTATGAAATATTGCACAAAATATGAATACATAACTTTTAGAATGGAAATAGACAGGAATCTATTGGAACTAATGGCAAGTATTTGTATCTTTATTATATATCCATGCTCTTGTCCTTGAATGTGATGTATCACCAATAACCCATCAGTGTCATGTCTTTTGATCATGTTTTGTTTGGCTATGTTCTGTTGGGTTTTGGACTCTTTTTAGTTCTTGTTTTCACTCCCTTGCTTTGCCACCATGACGACCATTAGTTTCACCTGTTTCACGTGTTGGACTCACGCACCTGGTGTTAATCAAGACTTTATTATTTAAGCTTGTAGTTGCCAGGCAGTCGACCTGGCGACATTACCTGATGATACCCCTGTTACTCTGCACTTATGCTCTGCTCTATTTTGATACTCTGTTTTTGCTCGGTCCATGCCATAGTTCTCGTCACAGTAAGTGTAGTTTTGTTTTATGTCCATAGTTTCTGTCCATGTGTCAGTTTCTGTTTTCTTAGCCAAGTTTGTATCTCCGCCTTGTGCGTGCCTTTTGTTTGTTCTTTATATAGTCAGAATTAAAAAAAAAAGTCTTTACCTTCACGCCATGTCCAGTCTGGTTTGCTTGCACCGCGAGAAAACAACGAGCCACGAAAGCCTCGCAGCAAGCTGCTCCTAAGTCCACGTCGTGACAGAATGTCGCCAGCATTCCGTTCTCCCGCAAGCAACATGGAGACGATGGAGGAAGGAAGGTGGAAGGCGTTAGGAGCCATGGAGGATCGAGACTTAATGTGGGGGCCAAATGGCAAACTGATCCCGATCAGCTCTGTGTGGCCCAGTCCCGGAAGCGCCGCCCAAGACGAAGGACGTCAGGGAAGGCTTCCGCGAGCAGACAGGACGCGTCGTTCCCGCAAGCTCTTCCTCCTCCAGGCGGAAATAGGCTACAGCCTGCCCGGCAGCCCCAGGATGACGTCACAGATCAGGACTTTTTTTTTCTCAACTCTCTTTTCTGTCAGCCGCTCCCAACTAAAGACTCCATGTCCATGATAAAGCATTGTCAAATCATGTTTTTAGAAATGAGATCCTGTCAATCCCAGTCATCCCAATTTCCTTCCTCGCCTCCCAGGACTCAAGCCCCGCTCACGTCAAAAGATTTTCCTTTTTCCCGCTCACTCAACCCCAGGTGGGTAAGAATGAAAGACATTTTGGACAATTTAGAGGGGAGGATTCTGCCCCCCTCCTGACCTCCCTCCACCCACCCCTAAAAACGGTTCCACACCGTGGGGAGCGCGTCTGGTATCCGCTCCTTGAGGGGGGGGGGCTAGGGCCGGGAACTGTTCGAGTGGGGTGGGTCAGCTGCGCCCAGCCAGGCAGCAACCTCCGGCCCAGCCACCACCACCAGTCTTTCGCCATGCCAAGCCGCAACCTCCGGCTCGGCCACCACCACCAGTCTTTTGGCGTGCCAAGCCGCAACCCCCAGCTAGGCCACCAGCACCAAAGCCAAGGCTAGCACCAGTTCCAAGACTAGCACCACATCAAGCTCCACCACGTCAAGCTCCACCACGCCAAGTTCCACAGCAAGCTTCGGTACCACCTCCACGGCAAGCTCCGGTACCAGCTCCACGGCAAGCTCCGGTACCAGCTCCACAGCAAGTTCCGGTACCTGCTCTACGTCGGCAAGTTCCGGTACCTGCTCCACGTCGGCAAGTTCCGGTACCTGCTCCACGTCGCCAAATGCCAGTAGCGGCCCTTTGCCAAGACCCAAGCCAAGACCCAAGCCAAAACCCAAGCCAAGACCCAAGCAACCAAGACCCACGCCAAGACCCACGCCAAGCTTTGCCGCCTGCCGCATCACGCCAGGCTTCGCCGCCTGCTGCTGCACCCATGCCAGACTCGTCTGCTGCTGCACCCACGCCAGACTCGTCGTCTGCTTCCACGCCTGCCTCTACGTCGTCTGCTGCATCCACGCCTGCCATGACGACGACGCGCCCACCTCTTCGTTCCCTGGGCGTCCGCCACGCCAAGTGCGTCCACCTCCTCGTCGGCCATGGATGTGGCCGTTCCCGGGTCGCCCACCTCGTCAGGTGCAGCGGCGTTCTACGCGTCGCCGCCACCTGACTCTGCCCCGGTGGATTCGGGGACACTTGGTCTGGCGACCCACCGCCAAGTCCCCCTCCCGCCCTCCCATGACTCTTGATCATTGTTTTGTTTTGGACATCTGGGATCTGTCCTTAAGGGGGGAACTCTGGCATGTCTTTTGATCATGTTTTGTTTGGCTATGTTCTGTTGGGTTTTGGACTCTTTTTAGTTCCTGTTTTCACTCCCTTGCTTTGTCACCATGACGACCATTACTTTCACCTGTTTCACGTGTTGGACTCACGCACCTGGTGTTAATCAAGACTTTTATTATTTAAGCTTGTAGTTGACAGGCGACATTACTTGATGATACTTTTTATAGTCAGAATTAAAAAAATATGTCTTTACCTTCAAGCCATGTCCAGTCTGGTTCGCTTGCACCACGGGAAAACATCATTCGCAGCTACCCGCGAAAGCCTCGCAGCAAGCTGCTTCTAAGTCATGACAATCATATACTAAAGCCAAAAAACAGCCTACTACTAGCAAAAATTAGTAAAAAAAACCTAAAGTCTATGAAGAGATTTTTTGCAAATTCAATGTTATGGTCAGTTTTTTCATGCATTAATTTTTCATGCACCTATTTGCTATACATGTATTTATCCGTATGTAAAAATTTAAATATAAATAATATAAATATTACATTAATAAGTCAATAAGAACATAACATTCAGAGAATAATAGTATAAATATTAATGACTACAAAAACAACACAATAAAGTAACAAAAACAGATGATTAGTAAACAGCCTGATTAAAAAGAGGTGTCTTTAGCCTTTTTAAAAAAAAAAAAAAATGTCAACGCTCTTTGCAGTCCTGAGGCTCCCGGGCTAAATGCCGCCTCATCGTTGGTCTTTGTTCTGGTATTTGGAAAAGATAAAAGGCCAGTGCCAGAGGACCTCAGGATCCACCAGGGTTGATAAGGTAAAAGCTGGTCAGATAGATAAGAAGGTGCAAGGCCATTAATACATTTAAAACTAATAATATAAATTTAAAATCAACCCTAAAGCGGACTGGGAGCCAATGTAGCGACTTTAAAACTGGTGTAATATGCTCCCGCTGTTTGGTACTCGTCAGCATGCGTGCAGCTGAATTTTGTATATATTGAATATTATCTTTGGAAAGGCCAGAGAGCAAGACATTACAATAGTCTAAACCAAAGGAAATAAAAGTGTGCATTAGCACCTCTGTGTTGGCCTAAAAGAGAAACGGCCGGACTTTGGCTATGTTCTTAAGATGATTGTGGGGAGGCGGGGCCGGCGGACCGACAGCGAGGCGTGTCCCGCCGGGACCGACTCCGAGATGGCGGCGAGGAGGCGTGGCCGGCGGTCCAGCGGTGAAGCAGGGCACACCGGAGCCCGCTCCAAGATGGCGGCGAGGAGGCGTGGATGGCGAGCGAGCAGGGAGGCGGGGCGCGCCAGGTCCGACGCCGCGAACCTCAGGTGCGGGAATCACCTGGCTGGGAACAATTAAATCATCCCCTCTCTGTGTATAAAAGCGCGACAGCCGAGAGCGACGAGGGAGAGAGAGGTGGAGAGCCAGCAGTGCATGAGGAGCAAGAGAGACAGAGAGCAAGACGCAGACGACGATGACGCGGCCGGCTGAAAAGCGGACCAGAGAGCGAGCAGTGGCAGAGGACAGAGCTGAAAAGCGACACGACATGAGACTGAGAGGTTTTATTGAAAAATAAAAGACAGTCAACCCTGCTCGCAACCATGTCCTTCCTTGGTGGTCCTGAAAACCCGCACGACGGCTTGAGTCCGTCACAATGATAAAAACCTATTTTTCAAGATCTGTGCAAAAACAAAACTTGGTGATCAACAGCAATATGAACTTTATGGACAGAAACCATTGTTTCAACTCAACAATCTAACAATCCTGCTTGTACACTGCAAATACTGCATAGACTTTGTACATATACTGTACATAGTGTTAGTACTGTGTACTCATACTGCACATACTCTATGCTTATACTGAATATACTACAAACCCAGTTTCCATATGAGTTGGGAAATTGTGTTGGATGTAAATATAAACTGAATACAATGATTTGCAAATCCTTTTCAACCCATATTCAATTGAATGCACTACAAAGACAAAATATTTTATGTTCAAACTCATAAACTTTATTTTTTTTTTGCAAATAATAATTAACTTAGAATTTCATGGCTGCAACACGTGCAAAGGTAGTTGGGAAAGGGCATGTTCACCACTGTGTTACATGGCCTTTCCTTTTAACAACACTCAGTAAACGTTTGGTAACTGAGGAGACACATTTTTTAATCTTCTCAGATGGAATTCTTTCCCTTTCTTGCTTGATGTACAGCTTAAGTTGTTCAACAGTCCGGGGGTCTCCGTTGTGGTATTTTAGGCTTCATAATGCGCCACACATTTTCAATGGGAGACAGGTCTGGACTACAGGCAGGCCAGTCTAGTACCCGCACTCTTTTACTATGAAGCCACGTTGATGTAACACGTGGCTTGGCATTATCTTGCTGAAATAAGCAGGGGTGTCCATGGCAACGTTGCTTGGATGGCAACATATGTTGCTCCAAAACCTGTATGTACCTTTCAGCATTAATGGCGCCTTCACAGATGTGTAATTTACCCATGTCTTGGGCACTAATACACCCCCATACCATCACACATGCTGGCTTTTCAACTTTGCGCCAATAACAATCCGGATGGTTCTTTTCCTCTTTGGTCCGGAGGACACGACGTCCACAGTCTCCAAAAATAATTTGAAATGTGGACTCGTCAGACCACAGAACACTTTTCCACTTTGTATCAGTCCATCTTAGATGAGCTCAGGCCCAGCGAAGCCGACGGCTTTTCTGGGTGTTGTTGATAAATGGTTTTCGCCTTGCATAGGAGAGTTTTAACTTGCACTTACAGATGTAGCAACCAGCTGTAGTTACTGACAGTGGGTTTCTGAAGTGTTCCTGAGCCCATGTGGTGATATCCTTTACACACTGATGTTGCTTGTTGATGCAGTACAGCCTGAGGGATCAAAGGTCACGGGCTTAGCTGCTTACATGCAGTGATTCTCCAGATTCTCTGAACCCTTTGATGATATTACGGACCGTAGATGGTGAAATCCCTAAATTCCTTGCAATAGCTGGTTGAGAAAGGTTTTTCTTAAACTGTTCAACAATTTGCTCACGCATTTGTTGACAAAGTGGTGACCCTCGCCCCATCCTTGTTTGTGAATGACTGAGCATTTCATGAAACGTACTTTTATACCCAATCATGGCACCCACCTGTTCCCAATTTGCCTGTTCACCTGTGGGATGTTCCAAATAAGTGTTTGATGAGAATTCCTCAACTTAATCAGTATTTATTGCCACCTTACCCAACTTCTTTGTCACGTGTTGCTGGCATCAAATTCTAAAGTTAATGATTATTTGCAAAAATTTTTTTTTTTTATCAGTTTGAACATCAAATATGTTGTCTTTGTAGCATATTCAACTGAATATGGGCTGAAAATGATTTGCAAATCATTGCATTCCGTTTATATTTACATCTAACACAATTTCCCAACTCATATGGAAACGGGGTTTGTACATACTGTATACTTTGTACTTGTACTACACACAATCTGTATTTATACTATATATACTACTGATAATGCACATACTATGTAACTATACTGCATATATAGAACATACTGCACATATTCTGTACTTATACTGCATATACATTGTACTTATTCTGAACATACTCTGTATTAATGTAAACTTCACCCCTTGGGCTTTTACTCGGTAGCTAGCATGCTCGTCTCTCATGCCGGAGGACTTAGGTTTGAGTCCCGGGTGGAACAGAAAGCAGGGACTGAACCATGAAGGTTAAACTTATACTGCACACACTGTATACTTATACTGCACATACCCTATGTTTATCCTGAACACACTGTCTACTTATACTGCATTACATATAGTGTGTTCTTATACTACACATAGTCTTTATATTGAATATGCTACATATTCCTTGTACTTATACTGAGCATACTCTATACTTATACTGCATATACAGTGTACCTAAACTGCATCAACTGCATACAATGTGTATTTTTTGCTGCATAGATTACAGATAATGTGACTTTATGCATCTACTGAATATACTGCGTATTCATACTCAAACACTGCATACAATGTGTACATATACAGTATGTACATCTAGTTAACATACTGTGCATACTCTGTATGCATATACTATGTACTTATACTGCATAAATACATATACTGTGTATTCATACTGCACATACCCTATAGTTATACTGCACTTAAAAGTGCCCGTTGAAGTCAATTTTGACAAACGTGGTCCACGGCTTTTGTTGACCTAAACCTAGAAAGTCGAGTGTGTTACATATGTTGTATATATTACATATTTCTATGAAGATGAGTCTGTGGATTATGCAGCTGATCTACTAAAGGTGTGCGTGTATTAAAACACGTGCAAACTTGATAGCACACACAAAGCTGATGGACAAAACTTGCGTGAAGAGGATTGCGTCTCTTAAGTGTGCAAAATATTCGTTCATTTAGCGTGTCTGTCTTCATGAATATGCAGAAAATATGCTGATCATCAGCATGCCCACAATACTCGGAGGAGAAAATGCTAAATAAAATATTTAGCACACGCAGAGTAATTTATCAAGACTAAAACTGTACTGCAGGAGCTGCTTTACATCTTTATTTAAAGGCCTACTGAAACCCACTTCTACCGACCGCGCAGTCTGATAGTTTATATATCAATGATGAAATCTTAACATTGCAACACATGCCAATACGGCCGGGTTAGCTTACTAAAGTGCAATTTTAAATTTCGCGCGAAATATCCTGCTGAAAACGTCTCGGTATGATGACGCCTGCGCGTGACGTCACGGATTGTAGAGGACATTTTGGGACAGCATGGTGGCCAGCTATCAAGTCGTCTGTTTTCATCGCAAAATTCCACAGTATTCTGGACATCTGTGTTGGTGAATCTTTTGTAATTTGTTCAATGAACAATGGAGACAGCAAAGAAGAAAGCTGTAGGTGGGAAGTGGTGTATTGTGGCAGGTGTTGTGCCGGATAACGCACCCCCGCCGTAGAATGCACCCCCTGACTGTTGTGCCGGATAACACAGCTGGTGTTTCATTGTTTACATTTCCGAAATATGACAGTCAAGCTTTACCATTGGCCTGTGGAGAACTGGGACAACAGAGACTCTTACCAGGAGGACTTTGAGTTGGATACGCAGACGCGGTACCGTGAGTACGCATGCAGCTGCGGCTTCCAAACATTTGATCGCTTGCCCATACGTGCGTGCCACTATGTGCATGTCACGTACGTAACTTTGGGGACTTTGGGGAAATATATGTGCTGTATGAACTTTGGGGAGGTGAACGGTACTTTGGGCTGTGGGATTGAGTGTGTTGTGCAGGTGTTTGAGTTGTATTGGCGGGTTATATGGACGGGAGGGGGGAGGTGTTTGTTATGCGGGATTCATTTGTGGCATATTAAATATAAGCCTGGTTGTGTTGTGACTAATAGAGTATATATATGTCTTGTGTTTATTTACTGTTTTAGTCATTCCCAGCTGAATATCAGGTCCCACCCGCCTCTCACAGCATCTTCCCTATCTGAATTGCTCCCACTACCCTCTAGTCCTTCACTCTCACTTTCCTCATCCACAAATCTTTCATCCTCGCTCAAATTAATGGGGAAATTGTCGCTTTCTCGGTCCGAATCGCTCTTGCTGCTGGTGGCCATGATTGTAAACAATGTGCGGATGTGAGGAGCTCCACAACCTGTGACGTCACGCGCATATCGTCTGCTACTTCCGGTACAGGCAAGGCTTTTTTATCAGCGACCAAAAGTTGCAAACTTTATCGTCGATGTTCTCTACTAAATCCTTTCAGCAAAAATATGGCAATATCGCGAATATGATCAAGTATGACACATAGAATGGACCTGCTATCCCCGTTTGAATAAGAAAATCGCATTTCAGTAGGCCTTTAATATGTCTACAAAGGAGAGCATGATAACACGGATGTGGAGTACATTAGTGTCTCCATGGTAAAGGCTGTGTAGTACACACAAAAAACAGCTATCAATCTTATGCGCAGTCTTAGTAGATCACACGCAACATGCTAACTAATGGTACACGCAATTTTATAGTTTGCACACGGTGTTTAGCGCATGGTATTCGGATCTTATTAGATCAGGCCCTTTGTGCTGCATTTTGTTAACATCATCATTATCACTGGTGTGTTTTTGTGGTCATGTCAAAGTCAATAAAAACAGGAAAAGTTTTGGAAGGTGCAAGAGACATACAATAATTTAGGGATGTCTCAATCCAATATTGATATCTGGTATCGGTCTGATTTGAGCAAAAAAAGAAGTATGGGATTATATGTGCTTGCATGTAAAATGTCCGATACAAGCAGTCCTGCAGCGTGTTTACTTGTGCAATGCTGGGCAGCCAGTTAACATCTAAATGTCCTCCAATAAGCACACGGTTGGTCTTTTCTTGTATTTTAGTCATTTACAAAAGGCAAACATGGTAGGCTATATGCTACTCGGGGTTAGTTACACAACAGCCAAGCACACAATAGCACAACAGCTAGACATACGTAATAAGTGCCCTTAAGTGAACAATATTGCAGTCTAAAACAGCACATTAGTCAATATAAACAAGTGTCAAATAATTACAGTTGCATATTACTTACAGTTACAAAGTATCCAAGGCAGAAGCATATTAGAAAGTATCCAGTAACAAGAGTGTCCGCAATATTCAACTTACTGCGTCATGAACTTAACTTAACAATTCATTCTGGCCTCTTAGTGTCACCAAAATAAATAAAAAAATATATACCCCTCCACTTCAATTCAAAGACAGCATTCCAGGCTGTTATTAATAAATACGTTAAGAGTTTTTCATACCTACCGTTGTTCTCTGTTTGACTAATTTCACTTATCAAACCTTTTGTAACATTCCACACAATAAAATTATAAAAGTATGCATGATTCCTGCTATCATATTGCATTAATATCGGTTTTGGCCAATACTTATGGCACCAATACCAGTATTGTATCGGTAGTGGAAAAAGTTGCATCATGTCACCCCTCCAACCATTGCTGTATTTTTATGCTAATTTCACCCTTTGTATATGTTGAACAATATTACATGTAAACCATACTTGCCAACCTTGACACCTCTGAATTCGGGAGATTGGGGGTGTGGGGGGTGGGTGGGGTCGGGGGCGGGGCCGGGGGGCGTAGTTAAGGGGGAGGAGTATATTTATAGCTAGAATTCACTGAAATTAAAGTATTTATTTTATATATATATATATATATATATATATATATATATATATATATATATATATATATATATATATATATATATGTATATATATATATATATATATATATATATATATATATATATATATATATATATGCCCTGCGATGAGCTGGCGACTTGTCCAGGGTGTACTCCGCCTTCCGCCCGATTGTAGCTGAGATAGGCTGCAGCGCCCCCCGCGACCCCAAAAAAGGGAATAAGCGGTAGAAAATGGATGGATGGATATATATATATATATATATATATATATATATATATATATATATATATATATATACATATATATATATATATATATCAGTGACGTGCGGTGAGGTTCATGGCTGGTGAAGCACTGACTTCATCACAGTCAGATTTACAAACATATGAACCCTAAAGAGTATCTTATTCACCATTTGATTGGCAGCAGTTAACGGGTTATGTTTAAAAGCTCATACCAGCATTCTTCCCTGCTTGGCACTCAGCATCAAGGGTTAGAATTGGGGGTTATTAAATCACCAAAAATTATTCCCGGGCGCGGTGCCGCTGCTGTCCACTGCTCCCCTCACCTCCCAGGGGGTGATCAAGGGGATGGGTCAAATGCAGAGGACACATTTCATTACACCTAGTGTGTGTGTGACAATCATTGGTACTTTAACTTAACTTTAACTTTACACATACAAATTGTAGCACACAAAAAAGCACATTTAATTAAAAAAATTTTTTATTATGGTTTTACCTTTACTTATAAAATAAGTCCATGAGCCGCTGTTGTGCTGGATTAATGCACCCCCTGACGAGAGTGTTATATCAACTAAAGCCCTCACTTAAATTTTCCACGTGCAAGATTGAATCTATTTAAAAAAGTGTAACCGAGGGTTTATAAATGTCGCCTATACTGTATGAAACTACAAAATAACAAACACGGAGGCTCCAGTTTACACGAGGACCACTTTATTTACCTTCTTTCAAAAACTTCCGCTCCACTCCAACGTGTCGTCACTTCCGCTCTTCGCGCCTTCAAAATAAGAGCTCAAGGCATATACTGTATAACAGCGCATAACAGGAACTTAACATCACAAGGAGGAAAGCCCATAAAAATAGGTTACAAAAGTTATTTAATAAGAAGCCAAAAAGTGCAAAAACAATAATGTTCGTGTTGGAGGAGTTGTGAATTAGGTACACCTGCAGTCTGCAGGTGTACCTAATGTTGTGGCCCTGCAGTCATTCACAACTCCTCCAACACGAACATGATTGTTTTTGCACTTTTTGGCTTCTTATGAAATAACTTTTTTAAATAGATTCAATCTTGCACGTGGAAAGTTTAAGTGTGGGCTTTAGTTGATATAACACTCCCGTCAGGGGTTGCCGTGCATTCTACGGCGGGGGTGCAGGAGGCGAGCCTCAGCCAGTGCATCTTTTGCAGCCGTTTTATGATCGCTCAGCACAAGAAATACGTTACACACATACAGTTGTTGACAAAATACACTGTACATTATATACCTCAGCTAACTAAACTATGGAAATGTATAATATAATTCATATAGCAATACGGTCTCACTGCACAGCAGGCCAGCAGTTAGCCGAGTCCGCAATCCATGGTGAGGCACAACGCAGTGACGTGCCTCAACTGGCTGCTGTTCACCGCACCGTCTCTTCTCAGTATTTGAACGGCAAATGTGAAAATTCAGCGATTTTGAATAAAAATAATCTAAAACGGGTGACGTTAAATGGAAAATAACTTTATAGTATAATCACTGGATACATATAACAATTTAATAAAAAAAAAAAAATTTTTTTTGTATTAAAAAAATTTTTTTTGCCTCTAGTGACTGCACGTCACTGATATATATATATATATATATATATATATATATATATATATATATATATATATATATATATATATATATATATATATATATATATATATATATAAATACAGTTGTTCTACTAACTGTACTGTACTTGCTGCTTACTTAAAAAAAACAAAAAAAACACTTACCTTTCACTATTTGAGTAGCTTTTGTTCTGCCATTTGAGTACTGGCGAGCGATCTCTGAATCCGGGAACATATCCTTCACGGATTTGTTGAAAACATCCGCAAATGAGAACGGGATGTTGCTTGCAAGGTGGCCCATAATACTGCGTTGCCGCCGCCTTGTGCTTCTCTGACCGTTCATGAGTGACTATATCCATTCGGCCACCATGTTATGGGTTACAGATAAACCTATGGATAACGGGGACATATATAATAGTCTCCTTTTCAGGTGAGGACGCTAAAGGCAGTGCCTTTAAGGCACGCCCCCAATATTATTTGTCCGGCTGGAAATTTTGGATATTACAACGTGGCGTAGTTTTGAAGCAATGCATGATGGGAATCCGGATGTTGTGTGTCAGTGTATTGTAATAATCCCAGGAATGTAGGCTCATACGACTTCTTTGTTTGTCTTGTCTTTATTGCACAAGATGTAATTCAACCACACAACAGCTCCAATGTGTTTTTCCCGGCAAAACTCGAACACCCACTTCCTATAAAGGCCTACTGAAATGCGATTTTCTTATTTAAACGGGGATAGCAGGTCCATTCTATGTGTCATACTTGATCATTTCGCGATATTGCCATATTTTTGCTGAAAGGATTTAGTAGAGAACATCGACGATAAAGTTCGCAACTTTTGGTCGCTGATAAAAAAGCCTTGCCTGTACCGGAAGTAGCAGACGAGTAGCGTGACGTCACAGGTTGTGGAGCTCCTCACATCTGCACATTGTTTACAAACATGGCCACCAGCAGCGAGAGCGATTCGGACCAAGAGAGCGACGATTTCCCCATTAATTTGAGCGAGGATGAAAGATTTGTGGATGAGGAAAGTGAGAGTGAAGGACTAGAGGGCAGTGGGAGCGATTCAGATAGGGAAGATGCTGTGAGAGGCGGGTGGGACCTGATATTCAGCTGGGAATGACTAAAACAGTAAATAAACACAAGACATATATATACTCTATTAGCCACAACACAACCAGGCTTATATTTAATATGCCACAAATGAATCCTGCATAACAAACACCTCCCCCCTCCCGTCCATATAACCCGCCAATACAACTCAAACACCTGCACAACACACTCAATCCCACAGCCCAAAGTACCGTTCACCTCCCCAAAGTTCATACAGCACATATATTTCCCCAAAGTCCCCAAAGTTACGTATGTGACATGCACATATCAACACGCACGTACGGGCAAGCGATCAAATGTTTGGAAGCGTACTCACGGTACCGTGTCTGCGTATCCAACTCAAAGTCCTCCTGGTAAGAGTCTCTGTTGTCCCAGTTCTCCACAGGCCAATTTTAAAGCTTGACTGTCATCTTTCGGGAATGTAAACAATGAAACACCAGCCGTGTTTGTGTTGCTGAAGTCGGCCGCAATACACCGCTTCCCACCTACAGCTTTCTTCTTTGCTGTCTCCATTGTTCATTGAACAAATTGCAAAAGATTCACCAACACAGATGTCCAGAATACTGTGGAATTTTGCGATGAAAACAGACGACTTAATAGCTGGCCACCATGCTGTCCCAAAATGTCCTCCACAATCTGTGATGTCACGCGCTGACGTCATCATACCGAGACGTTTTCAGCAGGATATTTCGTGCAAAATTTAAAATTGCACTTTAGTCAACTAACCCGGCCGTATTGGCATGTGTTGCAATGTTAAGATTTCATCATTGATGTATAAACTATCAGACTGCGTGGTCGGTAGTAGTGGGTTTCAGTAGGCCTTTAACAACGTCACTTCCCTATCTCTCCCGGAAGTCCCACCCCCCAGCCACAGTCATTGGCTAACACCCCGTAGCCAGCCACTACAGTAATAACGTGCCGGCTGGAATAAACACACACTGAGAAATAGCTCCGTGCCTGCCTACTTTATGAGTTATAGATAAACCTATGGATAACGGAGACATATATAATAGTCTCCTTTTCAGGTGAGAGACGACGCTAAAGGCAGTGCCTTTAAGGCACGCCCCCAATATAATTGTCCGGCTGGAAATCGGGAGATTTTCGGGAGAATGGTTGTCCTGGGAGATTTTCGGGAGAGGCACTGACATTCGGGAGTCTCCCGGAAAATTCGGGAGGGTTGGCAAGTATGATGTAAACTATAATAGAAAAAAAAAAATCCCAAACAATGTAGGATAATTTGGTCCTTTAATACTGAATGCTATTAGCAAACACCAACAAGATACATCTCTATATCCAGGAGAGGCAGAGTTCTGCCAGTGAGCTCTTTTTTTTCCAACAGTGTTGTTAAAAGTAATACTGCATTACAAGATATACTTGTATACTTTATTCATGTTTTACTGTAGCTGATGCTCCTGAGTATGTACGATGATGTTTTTTTTGCAAATACGATTGTTTTAACCTTTTGGCGTGATCATTTCCCATCTGGCAAACATGTCAACAAATTGCAGTATTTTCCGCACTATAAGGCGCACCTAAAAACCACACATTTTCTCAAAAGCTGACAGTGCGCCTTATAACCCGGTGCGCTTTATTACGATTCATTTTCATAAAGTTTCGATCTCGCAACTTTGGTAAACAGCCGCCATCTTTTTTCCCGGTAGAACAGGAAGCGCTTCTTCTTCTACGCAAGCAACCGCCAAGGAAAGCACCCGCCCCCATAGAACAGGAAGCGCTTCTTCTTCTACTGTAAGCAACCACCCGCCCCCGGAAGAAGAAGAAAAAACGCGCGGATATCACCGTACGTTTCATTTCCTGTTTACATCTGTAAAGACCACAAAATGGCTCCTACTAAGCGACAAGGATCCGGTTCATAAAAAGACGCAATCTCTCCATCCGCACACGGATTACTACCGTATTTCACAGCAACTGATATTCCTGTGAACCGCACTGTGGAACGGGAGCACGTACGGTGAATATTCGCACCACAGGGAATGAGAAGTCATCCTTCACTGTGGTTCTAGCTTGCCATGCTAACTTCCACCCATGGTGATATTCAAAAGGAAGACCTTGCCAAAAGAGACCTTTCCAGCCGGCGTCATCATAAAAGCTAACTCGAAGGGATGGATGGATGAAGAAAAGATGAGCGAGTGGTTAAGGGAAGTTTACGCGAAGAGGCCGGGTGGCTTTTTTCACACAGCTCCGAAGGCGAACACACCTTCACTAAGACGGGCAGACAGCGCCGGACGACATACGCCAACATTTGCCAGTGGATCGTAAATGCCTGGGCAGATATTTCGGTCACAACTGTGGTCCGAGCTTTCCGGAAGGCAGGATTCACAGAACTGCTGGATAACAGTGACACTGACTCCGATGACTTCGACGAGACGGAACCGTCCATTTTGGATCTCACATTTGCCCAACTTTTCACTTCGGACACCGAAGACGAAGGATTTACGAATGAAGAATAACTTCAGAAGGTGAGCGCTATGTTTATTTTGTGTGTTGTGACATTAACGTTCGAGCAACATTATGTTGCTATTGCTCTACACCATTTTGAATTTTACTATGTTTGTGATTGCACATTTGCGTACATTTTGGGACAGAGTTGTTAGAACGCTGGTTTTCAATATATTATTAAAGTTTGACTGAACTATCTGACTGTTTTTTTGACATTCCCTTTAGCGCAGCGTAGGCGCGGCTTATAATCCGGGGCGGCTTATTGGTGGACAAAGTTATGAAATATGTAATTCATTGAAGGTGCGGCTAATAATCCGGTGCGCCTTATAGTGCGGAAAATACGGTATGTACGATGATGTTTTTTTTGCAAATACGATTGTTTTAACCTTTTGGCGTGATCATTTCCCATCTGGCAAACATGTCAACAAATTGCAGTAGATTGAAAAATTGTTTATTGCCATGCGTTCTACTCATGTCTATAAACAAAGTCACGTTTGCATGTGCAAGCAATGGTTGTTTGGTTATGTCGACAACCGCTTCTGTTGACGTGAGTTAGCAAGTCCACGAGGTGATCAAATGTGTTGTAAGAATGAATGTTGGAATGCATTGGTTGAATAGTTGAACAAAGTGATGTTATATAGGTGATAATACAGCACTGATAATTAAAGATGCAACCAAGAGTGTTTGTGAGTCACGTGGTTCATTTTTGGCAGGAAACCTGCTAAATTCCAGGATAATTTTAGATGATGCTGATTGTCTTTCAAAGAAATTAATAAACTGCATGTAATTAAACATGGAGCAGATCCTACACACCCCAGGGTTTGTTGAAAACGGAACAAAAAAGACGGAACAAAATCAATAATGTTCAATTTACTTTGAAGAGGAAAAAGCTTTTTTTTGTGGTGCAGCGTCCATCTGGACACAAAGTAGTCTCCTGGCTATACAATCATTTCAAGCAGATTTTATAATAATAATGTACATGAATGCAACTACATGGTACACTACAATAACAAAACAACGCAGTACAATATTATCTTGCAAATTACAATTCAGTTATGAGTTACAACTCCCAGTACATATACATACAATTAAAAGAACAATTACAATTACAAGTAAAATTATCGGTACAATTACAGTACATTTATCAGTATAATTACCAGTAGATCTACCAGTGCTATTATCAGTACAATTGCCAGTAGTATTACCACTAGAATTACCAGTACCATTGCAATTATCAGTAAACTGACCAATACAACTCTGTTCAGTTTAGAAACATATTGATCAATAAACATGCTGGCAAACACAGCAAAAAAGACAAGATATTTAAAATATACAGTATGTACCCCATTGTAGGATACATTTACAGTGGTACCCTGAGTCTCGAAGACGCCCCACTTTTCGTACGATTTGTTTTTTGACGAGGATTTTATTAAAGTTACAGTTAAAGTACCAGTGATTGTCACACACACACTAGGTGTGGTGAAAATGTTCCTCTGCATTTGGCACATCCCCTTGTTCACAACCCTGGGAGGTGAAGGGAGCAGTGGGCAAAATCTTATCCTTGCTTTCCTATATTGTCTAGGTTATCGCACAACCAAACATTATGGGTAACAAAGTAGTTTGTCTGGATCATTCCGTGCCATCTAGTGCTCGAAAAAATAATTTACACACTGGCGTTTCAGTCTCTTTACTTCTTTTTTTATTGAATACGGCTAAAACATTATCCACAATGGGGCCAAAGAAAGATGTGAGTGCCAGCACTTTGACAAAGAAGGTGAGAAACACTATTGAATTAAAAAATAACTCGTAGCAAAGTACAGAGGTAGCTCTGTCCTTCTGCCTCTCTGCTCATTGCCTAGATGTGTGTTCAATAAAAGTAAAAAGGACAATAAATGTTTGTACAAACTGTACATTTGATCAATTATTTATATGTATTTCACATTGTATTGTGCATTCTATCATTCTTCTCTATAGATGTCTATAAAACGTGTTTTGTGTTCATATTTTTTCTGTCTGGCATGAATAAATTGTATTTACATAAAAAAATTGCTTCGCTTTTAGAAGATTTATTAAGGAGGTACTATTGCACTAAGTAGAAACATTTCTATTTGGCCTGAGAGTGCGCCTGTAATATGATGAGATGGAGTTGCCATGGCAACAAAGCCCCGCTCCATGGCTTGTCCATCATTTCTGCCTGCTCTTGGTGAAGTCGACTGCATCTTTACTACAATTACAAACACTTTCTTTGAAAAAGTATTTGTGAAAAAGAAGATGCATGAAAGAAAATTGTTTATTCTGCTTTAACAACATGCACACCTTTCAATGTGTGTGTGTAAATTGTGTGTGTGTGTGTGTGTGTGTATGTGAGTGTGTATAAAGTATGCGTGTATGTGTGTGCTTTGAGTGAAGCATCGTGGAGGCTCGTAGCTCAGTTCAGCAGCAACATTCCACCTCGCAGCATCAATATTCTTCTCTGCTGCTTTTGGAAGAAAACATCACTTTCATTTACTGGAAAAAAAAAACATTTACTAAAGGAAAATAAAACATAAATTCCACATTTGCTGGACTTTTATTGTTCTGCTTGGATTTGTCTTTGGAACAACATGAACCAAACGGCCACCGTATCGCATCAAGTTCAATACCAGCCTACAAAGAACATCAAGGTAAGCG
Source organism: Nerophis lumbriciformis (assembly GCF_033978685.3). NCBI lineage: Eukaryota > Metazoa > Chordata > Actinopteri > Syngnathiformes > Syngnathidae > Nerophis > Nerophis lumbriciformis. Next base: position 25,334,739 of record NC_084578.2, on the reverse strand, counting down.
GTGTTACTTATATAGTTCATTTCATTATATCTAATGTCATTATTATTTTATGTAATAATATTCCATTTATTTATTTCATGTCATTACATTTCACGTAATGATATCTAATTTGATTATATTTCATGTCATTATATACATTTGTATTATATTTCATTTCATTTCAAGTAATTATATTTATTTATCTATCAATGTTGGCCCTGCGATGAGGTGGCGACTTGTCCAGGGTGTACCCTGCCTTCCGCCCGAATGCAGCTGAGATAGGCTCCAGCACCCCCGCGACCTCAAAAGGGACAAGCGGTAGAAAATGGATGGATGGATGGATATATTTATTTGTATGATATACAGTCCATTTATTTATATTTAATGTAATTACATAAAGTTTGCATGAAATATCTAATTTGATTATATTTCATGTCATTACATTCCATGCAATTATATTTAATTTGATTATATTTCATGTAATTATATCCAATTTAATTATATTTATTGTTGTACTTTATGCAATTGTATTTGGTTTGACTATTATTCATGTAATTATATTCAATTTAATTTAATCATATTTGATTTTATTATCCATCCATCCATTTTCTACCGCTTGTCCCTTTTGGGGACGCGGGGGGGTGCTGGAGCTATCTATTCCATGTAATTCCATTTGATTTCATTATATTTAATATTGTTATATTTTATGTAATTATATTCCATGTCATTATAAATGGTCCCTAGTGTGTGAATGTGAGTGTGAATGTTGTCTGTCTATCTGTGTTGGCCCTGTGATGAGGTGGCGACTTGTCCAGGTGTACGCCGCCTTCCACCCGAATGCAGCTGAGATAGGCTCCAGCACCCCCCGCGACCCCAAAAGGGACAAGCGGTAGAAAATGGATGGATGGATGGCTATATTTAACCTAATTACATTTCATGTAATTATGTTCCATTTCATTACATTTAACTTAATTGTAGCTGATCTTGGTGCACATTGAAAAGATTTTGGAAAGATGCTGATCATTCTAAACTGTGTTGTTTGTGCTTTGTTGGAAAATACAACACTTATTTGTATGATATATAGTCCATTTATTTATATTTAATGTAATTACATAAAGTTTGCATGAAATATCTAATTTGATTATATTTCATGTCATTACATTCCATGCAATTATATTTAATTTGATTATATTTCATGTAATTATATCCAATTTAATTATATGTATTGTTGTACTTTATGCAATTGTATTTGGGTTGAGTATTATTCATGTAATTATATTCAATTTAATTTAATCATATTTGATTTTATTATCCATCCATCCATTTTCTACCGCTTGTCCCTTTTGGGGTCGCGGGGGGTGCTGGAGCTATCTATTCTATGTAATTCCATTTGATTTCATTATATTTAATATTGTTATATTTCATGTAATTATATTCCATGTCATTATAAATGGTCCCTAGTGTGTGAATGTGAGTGTGAATGTTGTCTGTCTATCTGTGTTGGCCCTGTGATGAGGTGGCGACTTGTCCAGGTGTACGCCGCCTTCCACCCGAATGCAGCTGAGATAGGCTCCAGCACCCCCCGCGACCCCAAAAGGGACAAGCGGTAGAAAATGGATGGATGGATGGCTATATTTAACCTAATTACATTTCATGTAATTATGTTCCATTTCATTACATTTAACTTAATTGTAGCTGATCTTGGTGCACATTGAAAAGATTTTGGAAAGATGCTGATCATTCTAAACTGTGTTGTTTGTGCTTTGTTGGAAAATACGACACTTATTTGTATGATGTATAGTCCATTTATTTATATTTAATGTAATTACATAAAGTTTGCATGAAATATCTAATTTGATTATATTTCATGTCATTACATTCCATGCAATTATATTTAATTTGATTATATTTCATGTAATTATATCCAATTTAATTATATGTATTGTTGTACTTTATGCAATTGTATTTGGGTTGAGTATTATTCATGTAATTATATTCAATTTAATTTAATCATATTTGATTTTATTATCCATCCATCCATTTTCTACCGCTTGTCCCTTTTGGGGTCGCGGGGGGTGCTGGAGCTATCTATTCTATGTAATTCCATTTGATTTCATTATATTTAATATTGTTATATTTCATGTAATTATATTCCATGTCATTGTATTTAACCTAATTACAATTCATGTAATTATGTTCCGTTTCATTACATTTAACTTAATTATAGCTGATTTTGGTGCACATTGAAACGATTTTGGAAAGATGCTGATCATTTTAAATTGTGTTGTTTGTGCTTTGTTGTAAAATACAACACTGCTGTGTTTGCTTGGACACTTGCAATGTTGCCAAAGATCTCTGTTGTGTGTGTGTGTGTGTGTGTGTGTGTGTGTGTACGTGTGCGCAGGTGTGTCTGAGCATACGTGTGTGTGTGTGTTGGAGTCCCGGGGATACAGTGGACTCATTTAATTGTATGAAAATACATATTGTAAGAAATACTAATATAGTGTTTGTGAAAATATGACATCAAACATATTTTCGCATACATTCCGTAACCATGAAACATGTCCTGAGATGGGCGATCCATCCACATATCCACATTGTTGATACCAGGGCAGTGGTATTATCAGATTGATACTAATGTGATAAGACTGATATTATTCTGTTCTCTACCTGTATGTTTACAAATACTGTACATGTGTTTTTGTTGTGTTGTTCAAAAAAATTGCATGTGTTTGGTTAGTTTGAGCCAATAGTAGTATTTGCTTTTGTAATAAGAATTGTTAGTTGTCCCAGTCTGCATGCCAGGTTTTAAATTAGTTGGGTTCACAGTTCCCTGTGTTATTATGTCCTTGTTTCCTCTTTCGGAGCGCTTCCATTTTCTGCCACTTCTCCATCGTTTGGAGTGCTGGCTCCCTTACCTGTTTTTTGATTGACAATCAGGAGACACACCTGCCCCTGGTTGACAATCAGGAGACACGTGTTATGTTCTGGAGGAGAGTAGACTGCACAGACCACAAGATGTCGTAGTTAAGCTCAATGATGGATTTTATATATATATATATATATATATATATATATATATATATATATATATATATATATATATATATATATATATATATATAAAATAACGAAACAATAATAATATTAAACTAGAGAATGAAGAGTGACTAAATCCAAAATGGTGTATGGTGCGTGACTATGTGCTGAGATTAGCTGTTGTGTGTTACCGGGAGTGTTAAGCGAGAGGCGGAAGTCCCAGAGGGGAAAGTCAGGCTCGAATGTCCGTGAGGCTAGCGGGGCGTAGGAGATCCGTGTCCAAGCGGGAGGTCAAGATCCACGAGGCGGTCTGGGAAGCAGGGGGAACAAGGAATGACGAGACACATAGCATGTCATCGCAGTAACGGAGGTCTACAGTAGGATCGACAATGAGGACACGAGACAATCAATAACACTGGGAAGAAAAACACAGAGAGCAAAGTGTGCATATAGCAGGGTTAGTCGCCTTACTTTACACGAACAGATAGTTACGTTCCGGCCCGGGATAGAAGGTTGTGCAGGCTTTTGAAGGCAGGACCTCTGATCAACTTCAGGTGTGTACCGGTGATTGACTGCAGCTGCCAGCTGCAGCAGGACTCTTGGAGGCGCAATCAGCAGAGCGCACAGATAAGGGCGCATTGGAAGGCGCCCTGGCCGTGACAACACATCTGTCACGAGATGGAAATATTAGCTTACAGCTGGATTTAAAAAAGTGCTGCGTTATGGCCTTTGTTGAGACGTAACTCACCGTGGTTGATCTGACTATTGATGGCTTAGGGGCTCCCTTCCGTCTGGACCGATGCGCAGAGACAACAGGGAAGCCCCAAAAAGGCATCTGCATGCCACATGTGAAACTTTTGTCTCTATTCCTGCGCCCCTTCCACCTCCCCCGTGAGTTTTTATCACCACTGTTTATATTCATCTTAGGGCAATGCAGCACTGGCCTCCAGCACCATCTATGACGTAATGCAGAAATTACACTCCATCTCACCAGATGCACTACACTTTATCCTGAGCGGTTTTAACTACGTCTCTAAAAAAACCCTAAAAACAACATTCAGATACTTTGAACAGTATGTCACCTGTCCAACCAGACAGAAAAAAACCCTGGATCTGTGTTATGGGTCAGTAAAGAGTGCATCTAAATCCTGACCACTCCCACCCTTGGACTCAACTAACCATAACTCTTTACACCTCCTGCCAATGTACACAACTGCAATGAAAAGAGAAAAGCAGTAACGACGGAAATACAAGTCTGGTCAGATGAGTCAGCTCTCTGTTTGCAGGAGTGTACACGACTGCACTGACTGGGACTTGCTTACTGAGTCCTGTGGAGACGATCTGGACAGTAAAGTAGCAGTCATTACCTTGTTTGTTGCACCCACTGCGACAAAAACACTATTGATTTAGTTGAGGGACGACGTGGCGCGGTTGGGAGAGTGGCCGTGCCAGCAACCTGAGGGTTCCTGGTTCAATCCCCACTTTCTACCAACTTCGTCACGTCCGTTGTGTCCTTGAGCAAGACACTTCACCCTGGCTCCTGATGGGTCGTGGTTAGAGCCTTGCATGGCAGCTCCCGCCATCAGTGTGTGAATGTGTGTGTGAATGGGTGAATGTGGAAATAGTGTCAAAGAGCTTTGAGTACCTTGAAGGTAGAAAAGCGCTATACAAGTATAACCCATTTACCATTTATAACCCATTTGAGGGTTTTTGCATCGCTTTTCAGTCCAGGGCTCTTCGTGATAAATTTAACAGTGGGCAAATCTATTGATTTACACACACACACACGCAGGCTTGTGCAGGCACGCACGTACACTGGCTTAAAGGTCTGAAAAAGGACTTTAAGTCAAGCTTCACATTTCATCTGTATTAATTTAAACATGCATAACATCCTGGTAATAATGGAAATAAATGAATGAAATTTGAGCTAATTCAGCACAAAAAGCAGGTCAGAACAACCACAAGGAGTGTGAAACCACCTGTGAGAAAGCCATAAAAGTTCAAAGATACAAAAGTTACGGGCAAATAAATAAAACATATACTTTACTTACAACGTGTACCAGGCAGGTACAGTACAACACCATGATCATGCCAATTAGTAGGAATTAGGTCCCGATCTGATACCATACTTGCCAACCTTGAGACCTCCGATTTTGGGAGGTGGTGGTGGGGGGGTGGGGGTTGTGGTCAGGGGTGGGGGGGCGTGGTTAAGAGGGGAGGAGTATATTTACAGCTAGAATTCACCAAGTCAAGTATTTCATACATACCGGTATATATATATAAGAAATACTTGACTTTCAGTGAATTCTAGCTATATATATATATATATATATATATATATATACATATATGTATATATTTTTTTAAATTATTATTATATATATAGATATATATATAAATAAGAGAAATACTTGAATTTCAGTGTTCATTTATTTACACATATACACACACATAACACTCATCTACTCATTGTTGAATTGTCCATCCTTGTTCTATTCTCTGTCACTATTTTTCTAACCATGCTGAACACCCTCTCTGATGATGCATTCTGCTTCGTCTCCTTGTTGTGTGCGCAGTTGTGCACTGCACTCTCTAAAAGCCGTAGATGTTATTGTCACATATGCATGCACAGTAGATGGCAGTATTGTCCTGTTTAAGAGTGTCACAACATTGCTGTTTACGGCAGACAAACTGCTTTACGGTAGACGAAAACGTGACTGCTGTTGTTGTGTGTTGTTGCCGCGCTGGGAACGTTAATGAAACTGCCTAACAATAAACCCACATAAGAAACCAACAACTCGCCCTCGATCATTCTACAGTTATAACGTGATTGGGCAGGCACGCTGTTTATATTGTGGGAAAGCGGACGTGAAAACAGGCTGTCGACACGTCACTCAGGTGGGCGTGGCCTCCAGCTCCGCCAGAATTTCGAGAGATTTTCGGGAGAAAATTTGTCCCGGGAGGTTTTCGGGAGAGGCGCTGAATTTCGGGAGTCTTCCGGAAAATCCGGGAGGGTTGGCAAGTATGTCTGATACTGACTTTGGTAATTGATCCTAAAAAAACAAGTATGTAAAATGTGTGATATGATCTTCGATACAAGCAGTCCTGCAGCACGATTCCTTACACAAGGCTGGGCAGCCAGTCAACATCTAAATGTCCTCCAAGAAGCATACAAGGTTAGTCTTTTCTTGTATTTTAGTCAGGTCATTTACAAAAGGTAGGCTCTACAAAATGGTAGGCTCTAGGCTACTAGTAGCTAGTAGTATGAGCAACCTCTTGAACTGAACTTGATCATATTAGTACATTGTTTGATTTCTTTGTTTAATCCATTCCAAAGTTTAATTTTACACACTGATATGCTAAAAGCCTTTAGTGTTGTACATGCATACAGATGTTTGAAGTGGGATTTTCCTCTAAGATAATTGTTCTCTTTTGTTGAGAAGAATTGTTGTATATTTTTGAGTAGTAGGTTATAATTAGCTTTGTACTTAATTTTCACTGTATGCAGCTGCACCAAATCATAAAACTTGCATAAATTAAGGATTTGTATGTTCTCTATATCCAACATTATGTATTATTCTAACCACCCTCTTTTGTAACACAATTAGTGTATGTGTTATGATCTGCTGCCCGGATCATGTTCTGTTTGGTTTTTGGACTCCCTCAGTTCCTGTTTTGTGCACTCTGGGTTTGTTTTCTGTTACCATGGGTGCTTCTTCTTTCCACCTGTCTCTGATTGGTGTTCAGGACGCTCACCTGTTTCCCGAGCACTAATCAGAGCGCTATTTAATCCTGCCTTTGCCGGTCAGCTTGCTGGCTTCCCAATTTGCTACAAGCAACAGTAAACAACGGTTTGATTCCTGTTTTTGTATATTAGCTTCCACGCTTAGCTCCGTTTGTTTGCTAGCTTCCACGCTAGCCCCCTTAGTTTTTGCCTTCCGGAGTATGAGCACGCTTTTGGTTCCCTCCTGATTTATTGCTAAAATAAATTATTTCCTACCTGCATGCTGTGTCAGAAGTCCGTCTGCATCTTGGGAGAACGACCCCCGCATCACTATGCGACCCGGTCGTTACAGTATGTAGTGCGCTTTTGTAATTGTTTCCCCATATTTCTACACAATAACTTAAATATGGTAACACTCGCGAGCAGTAGAGAATATAAAGTGATTTTCTGTCCAGAACATGCTTTTAATTGAACAATTTTGCAGTCTAAATCAGCACATTTATCAATATAAACAAGTAACCAATAATTATAGTTGCATATCAATTACACATACAAAGTCTCCAAGGCAGAAGCGTACGAGAAAGTATCCAGCAACAAACGTGTCTGCATCATTAAACTTACATGAGCTTAACTTATAGTGGCCACAGAGTGTTGCCAAAAACAATTACCACTCCACTTAAAATTAAAGACAAGATAAGTCCTTTCCAGACTGTTAATAATAAATAAGTTAGTGTTTTTTTATAACTACCATTGTTCACTGTTTGACTAATTTCACCTGATCAAACATTTCTAACATTACACACTACAAAATGATACAAGTACCGTATTTCCTTGAATTGCCGCCGGGTATATAGTATGCGCCTGCCTAGAATTACCGCCGGGTCAAACTCGTTTCGCAAAATAATTAGCGCATGCTTAGCTTTACCGCCGGGTCAAACTCGTTTCGCAAAATATTATTTTTATTAGCGCATGTCTAGAATTACCGCCGGGTCAAACTCGTTTCGCAAAATAATTAGCATGTGCCTAGAATTTCCGCCGGGTCAAACTCGTCACGTCACGAGTGACACTTCACCTGTCATCATTTTCAAAATGGAGGAGGCTGATTTCAATAATTTAAAATCGCATAAAGGGAAGAAGATAAAGAGCTATTCAGTAGGATTTAAGGTCCAAGCTATTGAATATGCTAAAAAGAACAGTAAGCAGCTATGTTTTATTAATATACCGTAGCTGTGTGTGTCAAATATGAGTCATTAAATGACTCCCGCCTCCTGGTGGTAGAGGGCGCTAGTGATCCTTCTTGCGACTACTCGGCTGCAGAAGAAGTGACAACAAGCAGCAACAGTTAGCAGCGATCGTTTATTTTTTCCTCTCGCTTGCACTTTTAACATTTTAACATTTAACATATCTAAAATAAAACAGTTTTCTAAACTGGACTTTCAATCGAAGCAGGAGGTAATAATTAAAGGAAGATCTCCATCAAGACAGAGAGACTTTTAAAACTGAAGAAAGATAAGGAAGACTTCTATAAACAAGTTATCAATGCCTTTGTTCAGAAGGAACTGCGCATGGACTTCATTTATAAGTAAAGGTAAGACCATAATAACGTTTTTTTTTATTAAATGTGCTTTTCATGATGGTATCCTTACATCACACTCAAATTTATAAGCACAGGCCTAAATTTACCGCATGCCTTTGGTAAGCGCCGGAGTGAGAAGAGGTTTTAAATTAATTACCGCCCCAGCGCTAATTCAAGGAAATACGGTATGTATAAATTGTGATATTATATATTAAAGTACTGATATTGTATTGATTAATATCGGTATTGGTTAATATTTAAGGCACCAATATAGGTATCGTGTCAAGAGCGGAAAAGTTGAAACAGGACAACCGTGAAAATAAACGTCTTTCTGTTTCTTTTTAATGCTGGCTGGATCACAATCCGGCAAAACATATCTGCAACCAAATCACATTTTTGACGTCTTTATGATCTCAAAAACACACCAAATCTGGCGAGCAATGCATTTTAGGATGCAAACCTGCTCAGTAAAGAGTGAGATGTCATCACCACCAGCTTCAGATTAGCATTAAATGCTGTACCATGACAGGATGCTTAATTATTATTGGGGTTTCCAGTCCAAACCTTTTAATAAAAATTTAAATGCACATCCTTCTGGAAAAAAAAAGGTCAACCTAAAAGAGTGATGATTTAAATAATATTTATTGGAATCACAAGCACTTTGACACATTCTGACTGCTGGGGATAGGACTTTAGTTCAGTGCGTTATCTCTGAAAATAGAACACAATTTCTACTCTAAGTACTTAAAATCCAACTTTGTATTTACTTTGGGTAGGACTCTTGTAAGAAACATTATTCCTATCATTTCATCAGACTCAACTTCATGCACACTCAATGACACAGCTTCTGCTTCCCTGAAAGTCGCACTTCGTAGCTGCCATCTGCGCGTGGGTGGAGAAGACTGGAGAGGACACGTCCAACCACCAGGAAGGACAAACCTCCGGCTGTGAAGCAGTCCTGCTGTACTGTAGTGAAACCCCTTGAAGCCCAACTGCAAGCTGCTGCCTGATACTGATTGCCGTTTAAACCAGTGTTTTTCAACCACTGTGCCGCGGCACAGTAGTGTGCCGTGAAATATTGTCTGGTGTGCCGTGGGAAATTATGTAACTTCACCTAATTGGTCTAAAAAAATATTTTTTGCAAATCAATAATTATACTCTGCAAATAATGTGCCGTTCCTTAGTGCAGTGTTTTTCAAGCACTGTAGTGTGCCGCGGAACGCTAGTGTGCCGTGAGATACAGTCTGGTGTGCCGTGGGAGATTACCGTATTTTCCGCACTATAAGGCGCACCGGATTATTAGCCGCACCTTCAATGAATTACATATTTCATAACTTTGTCCACCAATAAGCCGCCCCGGATTATAAGCCGCGCCTACGCTGCGCTAAAGGGAATGTCAAAAAAACAGTCAGATAGTTCAGTCAAACTTTAATAATATATTGAAAACCAGCGTTCTAACAACTCTGTCCCAAAATGTACGCAAATGTGCAATCACAAACATAGTAAAATTCAAAATGGTGTAGAGCAATAGCAACATAATGTTGCTCGAACGTTAATGTCACAACACACAAAATAAACATAGCGCTCACCTTCTGAAGTTATTCTTCATTCGTAAATCCTTCGAATTCTTCGTCTTCGGTGTCCGAATTGAAAAGTTGCGCAAGCGTGGGATCCAAAATGGCCGGTTCCGTCTCGTCGAAGTCATCGGAGTCAGTGTCGCTGTTGTTGTCCAGTAGTTCTGTGAATCCTGCCTTCCGGAAAGCTCGGACCACAGTTGTGACCGAAATATCTGCCCAGGCATTTACGATCCACTGGCAAATGTTGGCGTATGTCGTCCGGCGCTGTCTGCCCGTCTTAGTGAAGGTGTGTTCGCCTTCGGAGCTGTGTGAAAAAAGCCACCCGGCCTCTTCGCGTAAACTTCCCTTAACCACTCGCTCATCTTTTCTTCATCCATCCATCCCTTCGAGTTAGCTTTTATGATGACGCCGGCTGGAAAGGTCTCTTTTGGCAAGGTCTTCCTTTTGAATATCACCATGGGTGGAAGTTAGCATGGCAAGCTAGAACCACAGTGAAGGATGACTTCTCATTCCCTGTGGTGCGAATATTCACCGTACGTGCTCCCGTTCCACAGTGCGGTTCACAGGAATATCAGTTGCTGTGAAATACGGTAGTAATCCGTGTGCGGATGGAGAGATTGCGTCTTTTTATGAACCGGATCCTTGTCGCTTAGTAGGAGCCATTTTGTGGTCTTTACAGATGTAAACAGGAAATGAAACGTACGGTGATATCCGCGCGTTTTTTCTTCTTCTTCCGGGGGCGGGTGGTTGCTTACAGTAGAAGAAGAAGCGCTTCCTGTTCTATGGGGGCGGGTGCTTTCCTTGGCGGTTGCTTGCGTAGAAGAAGAAGCGCTTCCTGTTCTACCGGGAAAAAAGATGGCGGCTGTTTACCGAAGTTGCGAGATCGAAACTTTATGAAAATGAATCGTAATAAAGCGCACCGGGTTATAAGGCGCACTGTCAGCTTTTGAGAAAATTTGTGGTTTTTAGGTGCGCCTTATAGTGCGGAAAATACGGTATGTAATTTCACCTATTTGGGTTAAAAACATTTTTTGCACATCAGTAATTATAATCCGCAAATAATGTGCCATTGTTGAGTGTCTGTGCTGTCTAGAGCTCGGCAGAGTAACCGTGTAATACTCTTCCATATCAGTAGGTGGCAGCAGGTAGCCAAAAAAGTGCAGTTCCCCTTTAAGGTTAGATTCAGTTTAAGAATTAGGCCATCAAGCTAAAATACACGTTGTGATGGTTGAAAAAATGTGGATGAAGGTTACTTTATTTTACTTTTATTTTTTAGTTTCCCACCTTATTGCCACCTTATTGCCACAGGAGCTGAGTCTTCAGGTGGGAAACCCAAGTTGTACAGGTGTGAGGGTAGAGACCTGACTAAGTGCAATCTTCTCCAGGTTGGATTTAAACACAGGGGTCCTGATCAGGGGTGCCCACACACACACGCACACACACACACACACACACACACACACACACACACACACACACACACACACACACACACACACACACACACACACACACACACAGTATATATATATATATAAATAATATATGTTTTTTTCCACATGTTAAAAGTGTTTTATAAAAATAATTTAACGCATATAGATTCCTTTCATTCATGAAGACAAGAATATAAGTTTGTGTATTACCTGAGTTTGGTGACTTGCATTGATTGGAATCAGACATGATTCACAGTAGTGAAATTTTTTTTGACATATCGTCTATTCAGCAACATAATTTTATAGCTGCTTGAGGATTTAAAGCTAGGTTACTTGAATCTTGTGTCACTAGGCAGAATTCAAACTGTAAATCCTGCCCCCCACCTCGCTGATAGTCGCTCCCCGTCTCCTCCTCTCTGGAAGTGCACGTAATCACGCATGAGAGCTGTATGTGCACACGCATAGTTGATAGTCTGAAGTTGCATCGAAGGATCCTCTTGTTCGTATTTTGTTGCAGTAAATAAATATTGTCATCCTAAGGTACGTGCTTTTTGACACTAATTATGAAATACTCACTTATGTTGCTAAGCTCTAATATTGCCCCGGGTCCCGACTTGGAACAGCTAGCACGTCCTGTGTGGAGGCTGATCCGTGGTCCCCCGATAACCTCTCCATGCAGGAGAAGGGGGGCAGAGCAGATAAAGAGAGACGGCAGGTCAACTGGTCTAAAAAGGGCTCTATTTAAAGGATAGAGTATACAAATGAGTTTTAAGATGGGACTTAAATGCTTCTACTAAGGTAGCATCTCTAACTGATACCGGTAGGGCATTCTAGAGACTATGTATCATAAAAATGTTTCTTATATGAATAAAACATCTTGAAATATGCATTTTTGCATATGGAGCGAAATACGTGCAGTCTCTTACCCATGTGTCTTCAGCGGTAGAAAAAAAAATAAAAATTTGTGTCAATGTACAAACGTTTGTAGATGTACTGCATGACTGCTTCAAAAATGCCCATTAAAAGTGGAAGATGTCTCCTGTATGTTGGACAACATAGCAACATGCCACAAGTAGGAACATGATAAAATGAATGTGCAGTAAATTAAAGTGTCTCTGTGGTACATGCAACATCTTAATTTACCCACATATGTGGTCCTCTCCAAGGTTTCTCATAGTCATTCACATCGACGTCCCACTGGGGTGAGTTTTTCCTTGCCCTTATGTGGGCTCTGTACCGAGGATGTCGTTGTGGCTTGTGCAGCCCTTTGAGACACTTGTGATTTAGGGCTATATAAATAAACATTGATTGATTTAAATTAGGCTGTCTGCACCACTTTACAATAGTACACACAGTCTTAGTAAATCACATGCAATACGCCCACTAATAGTACACACTATTTTATAGATTGCTCATGCTGTTTAGTGCGTGGTATTTGGATTTTATTAAATCAGGCCCATACTGTAGCTAACAATCAAATTCTATGAAGAAAGCAATGTTACTACTGTATTAGCACAGAAATAAGTGCTGGACACATAATGCCCCCTTTACATTTCTGACTGCCCCCCTCATATGTGCCTGCCTAAAACCGGCCCTGCTCTTCACGCAGGAGAGCGGGGGGGCGGGGGGGGCAGAGCAGAAAAGAGAGGCGGCAGATCAACTGGTCTAAAAAAGGGGTCTATTTAGAGTATCTAAATGAGTTTTAAGATGGAATGGGAATGCTTCTACTGAGGTAGCATCTCTAACTGTAGGGCATTCCAGAAGACTGGAGCCCAAATAGAAAATGTTCTATTGCCTGCAAACATTGTTTGGGCTCTTGGAATCACTAATAAGCCGGACAAAAACAACTGGCAGCTCAGTTTTTATAGTAATCTAAGATAGAAACATTAAACGTAAATTTTACCGTAAAATACTGCCATCTCCTTGCAGTCATGTTCCGCAAAACATTGTCTACGTTATTTGTTTTGAAAGTAGTGTTTATGGTTTGAGCAACAGGCTTCTGTAGTTAGCTAGCATACACACACACACACACGCACACACACGCGCAAACACAAACACACACTCGCCTTTTAGTACAAAGATAGCGCTCGATATTAGTTTCCACAGAATTTGGTGAATATACAGTCTATCTGTAAGTAGAAATGTATTTGTTGTTTTATGTCAATTTTGTTCCGTTAAAATCTAATTTGTTAAACGTCTGTACAAGTTCAAAAAGATTGCACTGCTAATTTTTGCTAGTCATTCAATGGGCTCGTCTATTGTACAAAAACACTAAGTTAGTGGCATAGTCCATCCATCCATCCATCCATCTTCTTCCGCTTATCCGAGGTCGGGTCGCGGGGGCAGCAGCCTAAGCAGGGAAGCCCAGACTTCCCTCTCCCCAGCCACTTCGTCCAGCTCTTCCTGTGGGACCCCGAGGCGTTCCCAGGCCAGCCGGGAGACATAGTCTTCCCAACGTGTCCTGGGTTGTCCCCGCGGCCTCCTAACGGTCAGACGTGCCCTAAACACCTCCCTAGGGAGGCGTTCAGGTGGCATCCTGACCAGATGCCCGAACCACCTCATCTGGCTCCTCTCGATGTGGAGGAGCCAGATGAGGTGGTTCGGGCATCTCATTAATTTGAGTGAGGATGAAAGATTTGTGGATGAGGAAAGTGAGAGTGAAGGACTAGAGGGCAGTGGGAGCGATTCAGATAAGGAAGATGCTGTGAGAGGCGGGTGGGACCTCGTATCCAGCTGGGAATGACTAAAACAGTAAATAAACACAAAACATATATATACTCTATTAGCCACAACACAACCAGGCTTATATTTAATATGCCACAAATTAATCCCGCATAACAAACACCTACCCCTCTCGTCCATAGAACCTGCCAATACAACTCAAACACCTGCACAACACACTCAATCCCACAGCCCAAAGTACCGTTCACCTCCCAAAAGTTCATACAGCACATATATTTCTCCAAAGTCCCCAAAGTTACGTACGTGACATGCACATAGCGGCACGCATGTACGGGCAAGAGATCAAATGTTTGGAAGCCGCAGCTGCATGCGTACTCACGGTACCGCGTATGTGCATCCAACTCAAAGTCCTCCTGGTAAGAGTCTCTGTTGTCCTAGTTCTCCACAGGCCAATGGTAAAGCTTGACTGTCATCTTCCGGGAATGTAAACAATGAAACACCGGTTGTGTTATCTGGCACAACAGTCAAGGGGTGCATTCTACGGCGAGGGTGCGTTATCCGGCACAACACCTGCCACAATACACCGCTTCCCACCTACAGCTTTCTTCTTTGCTGTCTCCATTGTTCATTGAACAAATTGCAAAAGATTCACCAACACAGATGTCCAGAATACTGTGGAATTTTGCGATGAAAACAGACGACTTAATAGCTGGCCACCATGCTGTCCCAAAATGTCCTCTACAATCCGTGACGTCACGCGCAGGCATCATCATACCGAGACGTTTTCAGCAGGATATTTCGCGCAAAATTTAAAATTGCACTTTAGTAAGCTAACCCGGCCGTATTGGCATGTGTTGCAATGTTAAGATTTCATCATTGATATATAAACTATCAGACTGCGTGGCCGGTAGTAGTGGGTTTCAGTAGGCCTTTAATGTACTTTACTTTGTGTGCTTAGTTTTACATTAACTTCATTGTAGAGACCATCAAACAACCTCCAGTTGTTTTTTCCCATCTTTAATTCAAAAGACTGTTTACTTATCTGCCAACATTCAGGGAGGGCAAAATAATATATGTAAATGAACCAAGCTTGTACAAAGTGCACCCTGTCTTACAATGCAGTAAAAAAATAAGCAGCAACAATTAAAAAATGCAGCAAAACGATATGGTGTAGCATGAAAAAGATATGTGGACACTAATAACTAATAACACAGAGTTGTCTTCAAAGGGGAATTGCATTTGTTAGGGAGGATTTGGCCTATTGTTTCAATCATTATGATTTTTTTTTTAGGATTCTACAGATAAAAACACATTCACAAGATGCACTGCAGCTAATTGGAATCACCTATGTTGTCTTTAACATGCATTTTTAAAGTGATTTAGAGGTAGAATTGATTGCTCACATAGATACATTACTAGCCACCTCGAGCAAGACGTTTTTTACATGTAAATATGCAAAAAACAAAACAAAAAACCTTTTGTCTTCTTGTCTCTCATAAGCAGTGTTGGGTTAGTTACTGAAAACCAGTAACTAGTTACAGTTACTAGTGACTTTATTTCAAATGTAACTCAGTTACTAAGTCAGTTACTTCCACCAAAAAGTAATTTGTTACTGTGAAAAGTAACTATTTAGTTACTTCTTTTCCCCCTTCTTTTTTTTTAAGGCTCCCATTAATGCCCTCTTAGCCTTCATTTCAGTACTGTTATTGCACTGGAGAATAATACAATCTGTTGATCAACTTGACATGCATTTGCATCACTGAACTCTGCTAAGCAATGTGGTCTACATACAACACACGAAGACAGAGATATGTTTCAAAGGGCCAATTTATTTCAGGCCAGAACAAATTGACAAAACTTTTTTAAATAGCTGCAGCATAATGGCACTTTAACTTTAACTTTAAGTAGATAGGATCTTTGATCCAAGACACAACATACATTTAACTCAAATGTTATTTTCTTTGTGCTCGACAAAATAAAAGTATTGAGAATGTCTCCATGTTAAGAAACTCGACTTCTGGCTTCACCATGATGTCTTGTTAGTTGTTATGAGAGTAGCGTATGTGTGTGTGTGTGTGGTCCTTTAAGATATGACAGCATGTGAGGTGAGTGACGTCAGTGAGTGAGTGGGCGAGAGAGGTGAGGGAACGGCGACAGTGAGTGCCTGCAGGTGCTCTAGCTTGGTGGATGGCTGCGTCCAATAAAGTCACAAAGTTGCAACAGACCGCCGGCCTCGTCATTCACCCTCAGCTGTAAAGACCCACTTCCGGGTAAAGTGAAGGTTGTTAGCCCCGAAGTACATAGACCCTGGAGGAACGTCTCCCTTGCGCCCCTCAACTATGGTATGGGAGCCCCCCGCCCCCACCCACACAAAGCATGCCTTTTCTTTTCCACCGCAGCGCTCCAATAAAACACACTCAGATCTTCTGTTTCTAGCCGCTACTACATAAAAAATAACGTAAAATAACGCAGTAACGCATCATGTAGTAACGGTAACTGAGTTACTGAATATAAAAAATAACGCGTTAGATTACTAGTTACCGCCGAAACTAACGCCGTTACAGTAACACGTTACTTTGTAACGCGTTAGTCCCAACACTGCTCATAAGGATTGTGAACGATAGGCAACATTCCAAAAAAAGTGTAGTGTCCCTTTAAGCATTATCGGAACTTATTTTCTGGGCGTAATGATTTCATTGCTCATAGCAACGCACTTCCTACTTCTGTCCACAATCGTGTGTGTTTTCTAATCATGGCAGACTTCGTAATAGACGACAAAGACGACTATTTTTGGACAAATGAGGATTCACAACCTTATCTTTTTGAACCTGAATATACAGATTATGAACTTTTAGTTATAGAAGCTGAACTAACGTTGTAGCAGACACGGGGCCGAGGGCATTAGGACCGGCATGGTGTAAATGTGGGGCTTGCCAAGCTATGCCGACAGAAATGGAGTGCTTCTGCTGCATGCAACGTTATTATCGATGGAATCTGGCGAGGAGGACACAACTCAAAGAAACTGCATCACAACAAGAGACGAACCGTTTGTGCTGACAAACCCTGTAGTGGTAAAAACTTTTTTCCACCTACCCAAAATCAACTGGACACATTCCTGGACAGCTTGACCAAACGGAAAACTGTTCATCGAGTAAGTCTCAATGATATTGATCATGGTACATGCAGCACATCATGCTTGTTAGGACAACTATATATATACACTGCTAGCTTTGTACAAACAAAACATGAAATAATACTTTACAGGGACTGTACTATGATTGTTCATGGTTTTCAGTCAGTACAGCTTGGTGTCCAATTGCATTGTGTTGTGCATTACAAACTCAAACATGATTCGGGTGCTGATGTAGAAGCTAGCTTGGCTCTTACTAGCAATGTGAGACTGTGAGTCTCCCAGTGATCAAGGCAATGTGTTACTCTGCTAGAAAAACAGTTAGTCAGTGTTCGCTCTTTCAATGACAATGTCACTACAGCTTGGTTATTATACGGGTTACGGAACGTACAGTGCATCCGGTAAGTATTCACAGCACTTAACCTTTTCCAGATTTTGTTATGTTACAGCCTCATTCAAAAATGAAAAATTCACTTTTGTCCTCAGAATTCTACACACAATACTCCCTTTTAAATAATTATTTGCAAATTTATAAAAAATAAAAAGATAAGAAATCACAGTACATAAGCATTCAATGCCTTTGTCATGAAGCTCAAAGGTGAGCTCAGGGGCATCCTGTTTCAACTGATCATCCTTGAGATGTTCCTACAGCTTAATTGGAGTCTACCTCTGGTAATTTAGGTTGGTTGGACATGATTTGGAAAGACACACACCTGTCTGTACATAAGGTTCCACGCTTGACAGTGCATGGTAGAGTATAAACCAATAATGA
This sequence comes from Nerophis lumbriciformis, assembly GCF_033978685.3. NCBI lineage: Eukaryota > Metazoa > Chordata > Actinopteri > Syngnathiformes > Syngnathidae > Nerophis > Nerophis lumbriciformis. The sequence continues at coordinate 25,316,827 of NC_084578.2, read as the reverse complement.
AGTCGAAGGAATTGTCTGTAGACCTCTGAGACAGGATTGTTTCAAGGCACAAATCTGAGGAAGGGTAAAGAAAATATCTTCTGCCTTTGGAACCACCAGGACTCTTCCTAAAGCTGGCCGGCCGTCTAAACTAAGCAATCGGGAGATAAGAGCCCTGGTCAGGGAGGAGACCAAGAACCCGATGGTCACTGTCAGAGATACAGCATTCCTCTGTGGAGACAGGAGACTCTTACAGAAGGACAACCATCTCTGTAGCAATCCACCATTCTAGCCTGTATGGTAGCTTGGCCAGACGGAAGTCATTCCTTTATAAAAGTTTGCCAAAATGCACCAGGAAGACTCTCAGATCTTCATTAACAAAAATATTTGGTCTGATGAGACAAATATTGAACTCGTTGGTGTGAATGCCAGGTGTCATGTTTGGAGGAAACCAGACAGACCTCATCACCAGGCCAGTACCATCACTACAGTGAAGCATGGTGGTGGCAGCATCATGCTGTGGGGATGTTTTTCAGCGGCAGGAACTGCGAGCCTAGTCAGGTTAGAAAGAAAGATGAATGCAGCAATGTACAGAGACATCCTGAATGAAAACCTACTCCAGAGTGCACTTGAACTCTGGGGCGACGATTCATCTTTCAGCCGGACAACGACCCAAAGCACACAGCCATGATATCAAAGGAAAGGCTTCAGGACAGCTCTGTAAATGTCCTTAAGTGGCCCAGCCAGAGCCCGGACTTAAAGTTGACTGAACAACTGTGGAGAGATCTGACATTGGCTGTGGACCGACGCTTCCCATCCAACCTGATGGAGCTTGAGAGGTGATTCAAAGAAGAATGGGCGAAACTGCCCAAAGATAGGTGGTGCCAAGCTTGTGGCATCTTATTCAAAAAGACTTGAGGCTGTAATTGCTGCCAAAAGTGCATCAACAAAGTATTGAGCAAAAGCTGTGAATAATTATGTACATGTGTGGTCTTACTTTTGTTTTAAATTTTAAATAAATGTGCAAACATAAAAAAAAAACTTTTTATAGTGTGTAAAATTATGAGGACACCCATTTATTTTTCCATTTTTGAATGAGGCTGGAACATAACAAAATGTGGAAAAAGTGAGGCGCTATGCATACTTTCCAGATGCACTGTAAATAAAGTATTGAATGTATTTTTAGAGAGATTTAGAGGGAGAATGGATTGCTCCCATTAGCAGCATTGCTAGCCACCCAGAACGAGACGATTATTACAATTTAGAATCTACAAACAAAACAATATGTATTTGTTTTTGGAGGATTGTAAACAATAGGCAAAAATCCCCCAAAAGTACTGTTCCTCTTTAAGTATTATATTTAAACAATTTAAATATACTTTTTTAACCTTTTAAAAAACAATGCCACACAGCCACAAATAGATTGCCGATTTGTGGAGAAAACAGTATTTACAAGTAGTCTTGATTACTGCTATGCTGTGTGCACATTTAAAAGCATTCAACAATGACGTAAACATGCTTATTTGATGTTTCATGTAATCACAAGTGAATGTTTATGTATTATGCATGCATCTCTTCACTATTTAGCATTTTGATGTTTTACAAGCTGGAGACATTCATCAGTAGTGATGGATGGCTGGACTCGGTCACAAGAACGATTGCAATAATAACTCTTGAGTCGGAGACTGTATAAATGATAGAAGGATGCCAGCGGATGTCTTTATCTCCTCTTTCACTGTGAGTAGATTTGTCATTCTAAAGCCGAGAAGATCATCTGCCTCTTTCACAAAGACAGTTTATGCGCACAGGAGTTCATCTGCAGTAGTAGTAGTTGCTTGTTGTCTGTTCTAAAAGCTCTGTCAATATTTCCCAAAATAAATTATGTAAATTCCTATTAATTTGTTACAGATAGCAAAACATATGAAAACAAAATATATTTTATAGTGAATGATTATAGTTTTACATGCAGGAAACAAAGTGAAATACATATAAATGATGAATGAATTACAAATACACATTTAACATTACTTTTAATTTTACTGATCAATCTCATTGGTGTACATATCAAAGTGCTGCTTTGAATGGGTCAAAAGGCATCTGTGTTTAGAAAATTTGGACATTTGACTATAAGAGTGACCTGCCCGGTTCCACCTGCTTCACACTGTTTTAATTTTATAATATACAATAATTGTATATTGTGCTGCTGCTGTCACATATACTGTATATACTGTAATATTGTACATGGTCATTGGTATATTTTGTATATATGTTATAGACATAATATAATATATCTGTATATATACTCCGGCTTCCTACCACCTCCAAAGACATGCACCTGGGGATAAGTTGATTGGCAACACTAAAAATTGGCCCTAGTGTGTGGATGTGAGTGTGAATGTTGTCTGTCTATCTGTGTTGGCCCTGCGATGAGGTGGCGACTTGTCCAGGGTGTACCCCGCCTTCCGCCCGATTGTAGCTGAGATAGGCTCCAGCGCCCCCCGCGACCCCAAAGGGAATAAGCGGTAGAAAATGGATGGATGGATGGATATTATTCTGTACACATATTATGTATATATTTGTATATATGCTAGATGTTTTTATCGCTAAATTAGTCTATTTATACCTGCATTGTTCTTTCCATCCTTACACTTTCCATCATTGTAACTGAGCTACTGTGTTGAACAATTTCCCTTGTGGATCATTAAAGTTTGTCTAAGTCTAAGTCTAAGTCAAATATATTGTACATACAAATACACATATATACTCACATACACACAATTATTCATACATATATACATACATATGCGCACACATAGGTACCTACGCTCCCACGTACATACTCAAATACAGTACTTACCTACACACTCAAAGTTCGTACATCCACACGCACATTCACTATACAACCATACATATACACATATGCAAGCACATATGCATACATACACTCATGCATATAGTCACGTTTCGTCAAACATATATTAACGTTGTTGCCCTAGGGGAAACTGGGTAACTCATGGCACACTGACAAATATTAAACAACTGTTACTATAACAATCTACAAGGTTAATACAGTTCGCTTCTCTTTCTTCATCTCCATTCATCTGCTTTCTTTTGTATTTCAAGTTATCATTACATATACGTATTGTTGCATTTGAAACAGTTGTATTGTTTATAATAGAGGTAATTATTGTTATTATTCATTATCAATAGTGCTATTGCTATTGGTATTTGTATAGCTCAATTTGTAGTGTAATAATGCTCATTGCCATTTCTGTGTTAATAGTATTTATTTCACTAACTGCTTCTTTGCTATAACTTGTACCGTCATATTTGTACATATCATATTTGCTGATGCTGTTGTTGTTGTTATTGTTGTGTTTGTTGTTGTTGTTGTTGTTGTTGTTGTCTCTTTGTCTTATCCCCCTCTTGTCCCCGCAATTTTCCCCTCTGTCTTCCTTTTTTTCTCTTTCTGCACCAAATAATAATATAAATACATTTAATAAAGTCAAATACAAATAAGGCAACAAGAGAAGTGTCCCACACTTCTCTTTTGTAAAGTAAATCTGTACTGCCAATATGGGCATATATGATTTGCCCGAGTAGCTGGACAGGACTAAAATAAATAAATAAATAAAAACACCCCAAAAAATGCCTGCAGACTGAGACACAAGTGCGCTGGGGAACGAGCCAAAAGTTAGAGCTGCCAGCTCAAGTTGCAGGGAGGGATGTTATCAACGTACTGTCGCACGGCCACACCAGCTATTACAGTATTCTTTGCACTTGGAAAATTGTTAGTCCAAATGTCCTGAATGAATTGATTGTTTTGATAATGGGTTGTTTTGAAAAATATTAAGTAGTTACAGTAAGCATAAAAACTAACGTATAATGAGTAGAGAACATTTACACAATGAAAAGTCTGAATCTTTGCAAGCACAAGTGATAGTGCTTTGTGTAAAAAATTAAAATAGCATCCAAACTATAGAGAATTTGCTGTTATCTAATTGGTCGATACATAATTAGTTGTTTGGCTCTACCGAGGTAGTAAAAGTACATGTTAAACATTTATTTTTCCTGCTCCCTGCTTTTATTTAAGTAGGATTAGGTTTTCTTTATATGTGTTATGATCTGATGTTGGATCATAGTTTATTTTGGGTTTTGAGTCACTTGTGATATAAGTTATGTTTCAGCACTCCTGTTTTGTGTTGTCATGGTTACTGATTGTTTTCGCCTGCATCTGATTAGTGTTCGGGACTCACACCTGTTCCCGGGCACTAATCAGAGAGCTATTTAGTCCTGCTTTTTCCCGTCACTCAGCCTGGTGCTTTTGTTTGCTTTACGCAACTGTCACGTTTATTCCTTGTGTCCGTAAGATAAGCGTTGCCTTATGCCTTCCCTGTGTGTGCTATTCCGTTAGCTTTCCTTGTGCTAGGCACGCTCTCCTTGTGTTCGCTTGTTTTGTTCGCTTCTATTTTTGTGTATGATTTATACAAATAAATCATTTGTCCTACCTGCACGCTGTCTCTGGAGTTCCTGCTGTCCTCACCGGAAAAACAATCGGCATAATCATGCCTCCTCGCCAGCAACGCAACAGAAAAGCACCAGCCCACCGTTTTTCCGGCTATGACGTGTGGGGCGAAGGTATGTCTGATGTCCGCTATTCCCCCGAGGAACTCGACGACATGTGGATGCTGGAAGCCTTGGAGGCACTGACGCTCCGCGGTTCCCCCGAGGGGATCGAGGAAATTGCAGCGCCGCCTTTACCTGCACCACGCCAAGCTTCGCCGCCTGTACCTGCACCAGGCCAAGCTTCGCCACCAGTTCCTGCTCCTCGGCTGGCACCAGTTCCTGCTCCTCGTGTGGTTCCAGTTCCTGCTGCTCGTGTGGCTCCAGTTCCAGTTCCTGCTCCTCGTGTGGCTCCAGTTCCTGCTCCTCGTGTGACTCCAGTTCCAGTTCCTGCTCCTCTTGTGGCTCCAGTTCCAGTTCCTGCTCCTCGTGTGGCTCCAGTTCCTGCTCCTCGTGTGGCTCCAGTTCCTGCTCCTCGTGTGGTTCCAGTTCCTGCTCCTCGTGTGGCACCAGTTCCAGTTCCTGCTCCTCGTGTGGTTCCAGTTCCTGCTCCTCGTGTGGCTCCAGTTCCTGCTCCTCGTGTGGCTCCAGTTCCTGCTCCTCGTGTGGCACCAGTTCCAGTTCCTGCTCCGCGACTGGCACCCATGCCAGTTCCTGCTCCTCGACTGGTTCCCACGTCAGTTCCGGCTCCACGGCTGGCAGTACTGCGGGAGCCTCCTTCGCCTGCCGCTCAAGCTCCAGAGGTTACTCCGTCTTCCTGGTCTCCGGCGGGCCGTCCCACGACACCGCCCTCATCTCCTGCGTCGTCGCCACCGGCTGGCCGGCCGCACTGGCAGCCATCAGGTGCCCGCACAAGGCGCCCTCTGTGGCCAGTACAAGGACGCTTTTTGCATCAAGAGCAGCGAAGCCAGGGACTTGGGTGTAGAACTTCCTTGCTGCTGAGGTTCTGGCGCCACTCACGCCCGCCTTCTCGGCGGCCGCTAATGTGGTCGTTCCGTGGTAGACCGCTTCGCCTGCTGCAGCGCCGTTCCACTCGCCGCCGCCACCTGACTCGTCCCCGGTGGATTCGGGGACATTTGGCCGGGCGACCCTCCGCCAAGTCTCCCCTCCGCCCACCCGTGAATTTGGACTTGGTCTGGGGTTTATTGTTTTGGGGACATCTGGAATCTGTCCCATAGGAGGGGGGTACTGTTATGATCTGATGTTGGATCATAGTTTATTTTGGGTTTTGAGTCACTTGTGATATAAGTTATGTTTCAGCACTCCTGTTTTGTGTTGTCATGGTTACTGATTGTTTTCGCCTGCATCTGATTAGTGTTCGGGACTCACACCTGTTCCCGGGCACTAATCAGAGAGCTATTTAGTCCTGCTTTTTCCCGTCACTCAGCCTGGTGCTTTTGTTTGCTTTACGCAACTGTCACGTTTATTCCTTGTGTCCGTAAGATAAGCGTTGCCTTATGCCTTCCCTGTGTGTGCTATTCCGTTAGCTTTCCTTGTGCTAGGCACGCTCTCCTTGTGTTCGCTTGTTTTGTTCGTTTCTATTTTTGTGTATGATTTATACAAATAAATCATTTGTCCTACCTGCACGCTGTCTCTGGAGTTCCTGCTGTCCTCACCGGAAAAACAATCGGCATAATCATGCCTCCTCGCCAGCAACGCAACAATATGTTTGACAAGCAAGGTGTTGATTGCTGCTGCACCTTCACACGTGTGTGTGTGTGTGTGTGTGTGTGTGTGTAAGTGTGTTAATAACCTAGCATACATAATTACGCACACTGCTAACATGTACGGCCATCTTTGTCTTCAAGAAGTATAATTATTATTTGCTTTTTATACTGCAATGAAGACCTCATACAAATAATAGTGACACAATAGCAGGTTAGGAAGTGAAAGATTAAAAAGTGTCAGTTTATGCTTGAATTTATTAGCTAAGTTGGCTAAGTGACGTATAAGAAACATGTAGGAGTGGTTGTCATGTGACTATCCCAGGACGTAACTTCCCCAAAATGGATAACTGTTAAGCTCATTTCCAAAAGCTTTTTCATTTCACTATTAAAGCTCACTTTAAATCCACTTAACAATTTTAATGTGTGAATGGGGGGCCAGATATTAAAATGTACTGTTCTTAATATACAAACCCTGTTTCCATATGAGTTGGGAAATTGTGTTAAATGTAAATATAAACTGAATACAATGATTTACAAATCATTTTCAACCCATATTCAATTGAATGCACTACAAAGACAAGATATTTGATGTTCAAACTCATAAACTTTTTTTTTTTTGCAAATAATAATTAACTTAGAATTTCATGGCTGCAACACGTGCCAAAGTAGTTGGGAAAGGGCATGTTCACCACTGTGTTACATGGCCTTTCCTTTTAACAACACTCAGTAAACGTTTGGGAACTGAGGAGACACATTTTGTAAGCTTCTCAGGTGGAATTCTTTCCCATTCTTGCTTGATGTACAGCTTAAGTTGTTCAACAGTCCGGGGGTCTCCGTTGTGGTATTTTAGGCTTCATAATGCACCACACATTTTCAATGAGAGACACGTCTGGACTACAGGCAGGCCAGTTAAGTACCCACACTCTTTTACTATGAAGCCACGTTGATGTAACACGTGGCTTGGCATTGTCTTGCTGAAATAAGCAGGGGCGTCCATGGTAACGTTGCTTGGATGACAACATATGTTGCTCCAAAACCTGTATGTACCTTTCAGCATTAATGGCGCCTTCACAGATGTGTAAGTTACCCATGTCTTGGGCACTAATACACCCCCATACCATCACAGATGCTGGCTTTTCAACTTTGCGCCTATAACAATCCGGATGGTTCCTTTCCTCTTTGGTCCGGAGGACACAACGTCCACAGTTTCCAAAAACAATTTGAAATGTGGACTCGTCAGACCACAGAACACTTTTCCACTTTGTATCAGTCCATCTTCGATGAGCTCAGGCCCAGCGAAGCCGACGGCGTTTCTGGGTGTTGTTGATAAACGGTTTTCGCCTTGCATAGGAGAGTTTTAACTTGCACTTACAGATGTACCGACCAACTGTAGTTACTGACAGTGGGTTTCTGAAGTGTTCCTGAGCCCATGTGGGGATATCCTTTAAACACTGATGTCGCTTGTTGATGCAGTACAGCCTGAGGGATCGAAGGTCATGGACTTAGCTGCTTACGTGCAGTGATTTCTCCAGATTCTCTGAACCCTTTGATGATATTACGGACCGTAGATGGTGAATTCCCTCAATTTCTTGCAATAGCTGGTTGAGAAAGGTTTTCCTCAAACTGTTCAACAATTTGCTCATGCATTTGTTGACAAAGTGGTGACCCTCGCCCCATCCTTGTTTGTGAATGACTGAGCATTTCATGGAATCTACTTTTATACCCAATCATGGCACCCACCTGTTCCCAATTTGCCTGTTCACCTGTGGGATGTTCCAAATAAGTGTTTCATGAGCATTCCTCAACTTTATCAGTATTTATTGCCACCTTTCCCAACTTCTTTGTCACGTGTTGCTGGCATCAAATTCTAAAGTTAATGATTATTTACTTTATCCATTTATCAGTTTGAACATCAAATATGTTGTCTTTGTAGCATATTCAACTGAATATGGGTTGAAAATGATTTGCAAATCATTGTATTCCGTTTATATTTAAATCTAACACAATTTCCCAACTCATATGGAAACGGGGTTTGTATTTCTTTAATAATTTCATAGCAATAGCGCTATTTCTATTGGTATTTGTATTGATCCATTTGTAGTGTAATAATGCCCATTGTCATTTCTGTATTATTTTTTATTTTTCGTTAACTGCTTATTTGCTATTACTTTTACCACCATATTTGTACATGTCGTATTTGCTGATGTTGCTCTATTGTTGTTGTTGTTGTTGTTGTTGTTGTTGTTGTTGTTGTTGTTGTTTGCTGTTGTTGTTTTTGTCTCTCTGTCTAATCCCCCTCTTGTCCCCACAATTTCCCCCTCTGTCTTCTTTTTTTCCTCTTTCTATCCCCTCCTGCTCCGGCCCGGTTGCACTAAATGATAATATAAATACATTTAATAAAGTCAAATACAAATAAGGCAACAAGAGAAGTATCCTACACTTCTCTTTTGTAAAGTAAATCTGAACAGCCGACATGGGCATCTACATCAACTATATGATTTGCCTGAGAAGCTGGACAGGACAAAAAAAAAAATAAAATAAATAAAATAAATAAATAAATAATTTCATAGAAAACTACAATATATGCGATTCCGAACTGAAATGCTAACGTTCGCATGCCGACACTTGTAATGCGACAAGTACCAGTAAAATTAGCTAGAAAATCTAGCATGCTATTGTTAACATGCTAAAAGTTAGCATGTGTCAAGTATAAAATTGTATGACTCTGGGATAAACGGAAGCAAAATTGGCTAAAAAAAGTTAGCATGCTCATGTTAGCATGCTAACAATTAGCATGTGTCATGTACCAAATTATATGACTCTGGGGTAAATGGTTGCAAAATTAGCAAAAAAAAAGTGTAGAATTAGCTTGAAATGATAGCATGCCAGGAGTTGACTCATAAGAGCAAAGGAGCATTTCGACTTTGGAACCGCTCAAATTGGTTGGGAAATGTGGCATATGTAGAAGAATGACTGTATATTGTCCATTCATTTTCAATTGGGAGAAATTCCTGGTAATTCCGGGTTATCTGAGTATTTTAGGAATGGGGAAACATGCCTGCTTGAATGTCCAGGATGAGTGAAGTATGTGAATGGTGGAATGGTTTGAATTAGTTTTATAACATGGGATAAACAGATGTTTATATTGCTCATTTGTTTTTAATGGGGAAAATTTCCTGGTAATTCCACATAATCCTGGAATTTCGGAATTGGGAAACTCTTTGTCTTGAATGTCCAGGGTGAGTGGAGTGTGCGAATGGTGGAATGGTTTGAATCCAACAAGAAATGTGGGCTATGCAGAGGTTTGTATATTGCCCATTTATGTGAAATGGGGAAATGTTCCTGGTATTCCAAGGTAATCTGAGATTTGTGGGAACCAGAAAACATGTTGTCTTGAATGTCCAGGCTGAGTGGAAAATGTGTGGATGGTGGAATAGTTCAAATATGTACAGGTTTGTATATTGTCCATTCATTTTCAATGGGGAACATTCTTGGTAATTCCATGAAAACCAAGAATTGTTTTAATACTTTTTATTTGATAGCTTGTATGTCCTGACTAAGTCAAATGTTTTGACGGTGGAACAGTTGAAATCGGATGAAAAACATGGAAGTGGTTGAAATAAACAAGGGTGGACATACTGCCATTGAAAATTTGGAATTCCTGGTCATCAGGGATTTTTTTTTAGAACCAGGAAACCTGTTTTCTTGAATGTCCAGGGTGAGTCGAGTGTGTGGTAGGTGGAACGGTTCGAATCTGGTTAAAAAATGTGGGATATGAAGAGGTTTGTAATTGCTCATTTATTTTCAATGGGGAAAAGTTCCGAGTAATTCCGAAAAAAAACGGTAATTTTTGGAACCGGGAAACATGTTGGCTTGAAAGTCCAGGTTGAGTAAAGTGTGTGGATGGTTTAATTGTCCGAATTGGGTAAGAAATGCGTGACTTGGGCTAGTATGAAAACTGGCCTATTCATTTTCAATGGGAACAATGTTCCGCAAACCTGAAATTACTGGTAATCTGGGAAATTTATGAAGATCAAAATATGGTTGCCATCAATTCTTGGCTTAGCCTAACGTTTTGATTCTTGAACGGTTCCGATCGGATTAAAACTGGAACCCCTGAAAGCGGACAAAATTTTACGTATTTGCTGTATTAGAATAACTTATGTTAATGTTAATGCCTTGTAACTTTTACACAACAAGCTAGGAAAATATCACTGTCAGTGTTATGATCCGCTGCCCGGATCATATTTTTGTTTTTGTTTTCAAGTCACTTGTGTTTTCAGCACCTCTTGAGTTTGTTTATGTTGCCATGACGGCAGATTATAGTCACCTGCCTCTGGTTAGTGTCCCGGACGCGCACCTGTTGCCCGGGCACTAATCAGAGGGCTATTTAGTTTACGCGCTGGCCTCATTCGGTCTGTTGGTTTTGTTTGCTCCTACGCAACAAGTTACGCTCCTAGTTTCGCTCATAGTTTACATTTTTGATATTAGCATCTTTGCTACCCTCTTGTTTTCCGTGCCGTGGTGCACCGCGCAGCATTTTGTTCTGCAATCAGAATAAATCATTTATTCTCACCTGCAAGCCGCTTCCTGACATCCCTCTGCATCTTGAAAAGACGACCTCCGGCATCACAATGCCTCGAAGGCGTAACAGAAACAAACTCAAGAGGTGCTGAAAAACACAAGTGACTTGAAAACAAAAACAAAAATATGATCCGGGCAGCGGATCATAACAGTACCCCCCCTTAAGGGACAGATTCCAGATGTCCCCTGGCAAAACTAAAACCCCCCCGACTTTAACAAAGTTCAAGAGTCAAGGGAGGGTGGAGGGAGGATTTGGCGGCTTGCAGGTGAGAATAAATGATTTATTCTGATTGCAGAACAAAATGCTGCGCGGTGCACCACGGCACGGAAAACAAGAGGGTAGCAAAGATGCTAATATCAAAAATGTAAACTATGAGCGAAACTAGGAGCGTAACTTGTTGCGTAGGAGCAAACAAAACCAACAGACCGAATGAGGCCAGCGCGTAAACTAAATAGCCCTCTGATTAGTGCCCGGGCAACAGGTGCGCGCGCGTCCGGGACACTAACCAGAGGCAGGTGACTATAATCTGCCGTCATGGCAACATAAACAAACTCAAGAGGTGCTGAAAACACAAGTGACTTGAAAACAAAAACAAAAATATGATCCGGGCAGCGGATCATAACAGTCAGCTTTTAGCCTTTTGTGGAAAGTCTGACATATTTGTAACAATAGCAAACATGCTAATACGACTACAACAAAGGATGTTCATAGTCGAGTATGATTTATTAGATTTTACCCGTATATTGTAAAAAAAAAAAGTCTATAGATTTTGCAGTCAGGGCATTTTTTGTATGCTGACATGTATGCTAGCAAAAGCACAGCTACTTGGGATTCGACATATATACAAGATTTCATTATCTTATAATGCAGCAAATATTATATTATAATAAATTCCCCAAAATTGCTTTTGTTACAATACAAATAAATACCAAACTATCTGTTTGACTCATGGTTTTAAAACAAGCTATCCACTAAATTGAACACTGTAAAAATCCCAATAGGTTTTATGATAAAAAAAAAACTGGTAACTCAATCGCCTAATTTCAATAAGTATCTTAGTTTTAATGATTTTATGAGAATACATGTTCTGTGTTTCATTTAAAGTCCATTAATTGTTCCGAGACCACCAGTGACAAGTGATAAAATGCAAGTCTTGTAGGTACCCCCAAGCCTATAAAAATATTTATAAAGCCTAAATTACGCTTCTGCATACGCTACAACAGCTCACTCTTCCCCCTTCAAATACACCTGCATAGTTTGAATGTTGTCCTTTGATTTTGGAAAAACATTTGCAATGAAAGTGAATGTTTTAATGATAAAATTACCGTACTTTCCGGACAATGAGCCGCTACTCGGTGGCTTTGTACCCTGTGGCTTATGAAACGGCGCGGCTAATTTATGGATTTTTCTTCTCTAACAGCCACAAAAAGTTTTCATATCACACTGACAGAGACTCTGAAAAGGTGTGTTATTATTTGTGCTATGGCGCAATCTTTTGGACGAATTTGCTCACAATCAATCAATCAATCAATCAATTCCTTTATTGTCATTGTCATAATGTCATACATGAACAACGAGATTTTGTTTTAGCTTTGTCCAGCGGCATAGAAACTGCATTGATGTGCAGGTTGACAATAGTTTACTGTGAGGGGCGTGGCCTGCGGACCTGCAGCGAGGCGGCACGTGTCGGGACCGGCTTCGAGATTAGCGACAGGTGAGTGGATGACACAGCTGAGTGTGTTTGTCTGATCACCTGTCGCTCTGTTAAAAGCAGCAGTCGGGAAGAAGAGAGGAGGTGGAGCACGAGCGAGAGCGAGAGCGAGAGCGAGACAGACGAACAAAAAGACATTTGCTGAAAAGCACAAAAAAAAGACTGAAAATAAAACAGTGTTCAACCCTGAAAAGGAGCTGTCATGTCCATGATTGGGGTCCAGAAGAACCCGGAAGTAAGGGACTTCCACAATTTGGCGCCCAACTCGGCTGGACCACCGGAGGCAAGGGAAGACGACACCCTGACGGCTCTCGCGGGAGCGCTCTTTGAGCTGGCAGCGACCACCCGCCAACAGTGCCAGGTCCTGCGGGCGTTAGCGGACCAGGGGGGCGGCGCACTGTCAGTGCCGACAACCGTCACCATCCCCCGCATGGGAGAAAAAGAGGATCCCCATGCCTTTTTGGACATTTTTGCGGCCACGGCGAGAGCATGCGCGTGGCCGGAAGAAGAGTGGGGGGTGCGGCTCTTGCCGCTCCTGACGGGGGAGGCGCAGCGTGCGGCGCTCAGCCTGCCGGCGCCCTCCAGAGTGCGCTTTGAGGACCTGAGGAGGGCGGTGCTGGACCGGACGGGAGGCACCACCGAAGATTACCGACAACGGTTCCGGTCCATGCGTCTGGGGAAGGAGGACCGGCCATTCGCCTTTGGCCAGCGGCTCCAAAAGGCGGCGACGCGCTGGCTGCACCCGGGAGAGGGAGATGGCCGACTGCTGGACCAGATCTTACTGGAACAGTTTGTGGAGGCGATCCCGACGCGGACGGCGAACTGGATCCGGTACCACCGGCCCCGGGACCTCGCAGCAGCGGTGACCCTCTCTGAGAACCACCTGGCTGTCGACCGCGAGGAGCAACCGACACCAGCGGCGCACGGACCGAGCGTGCGACATGAGAAGGAGAGAGAACGACAAATTCCCCACTTTTACCCACGTGACCCTCCCTCTACTCTGTCTCCGCAGGTCCCGGCTGCTGCTTCCAGAACATCTCCCGCGCAGACGGCCCCTCAAACGCTTGGGCAGGCGTGCTGGAGGCGTGGGCGGCCCGGTCGCGCGCGTCACGGACCTCCGCAGGTGGAGGTGGGGCGCGTGAGCCGGGTGGCCGCTCCTTTAGTGCCCTCCCCCGGCCCGGGGGAGACGTACGGTATGAAGGTAACGATACAAGGGAGTACATACCAGGCGATGGTGGATTCGGGCTGCGGGCAGACCATGATCCACCAGAACCTGGTTCGACCCGGGGCTTTGAGGCAGGCAACACGGCTAAAAATCAGGTGTGTTCATGGGGATGTGCACGAGTACCCTATGGTGCCAGTAGAAATTTGGTATGAGGGTCAAAAGCATAGGGTCGAGGTAGCTGTAAGTACGCACCTCTCGCACCCCGTAATCTTGGGCACAAATTGGCCGGGGTTTAACCATTTACTGACACAATGTGTGGGGGTGCGTTCACATACCGTAGGAAAGGGGAGCATCCGCGCGGTTCTCAGTGGTGACGCGGGTCCGTCCGATACTGCCGAGCGGGAACCGGTGGGGGCTTCGCGGGAAGCCCCCCCGGCCCCCCACTGGCACCCTATGGAGGATTTTCCGCTCGAGCAGTCTCGCGATGAAACTTTACGCGCGGCCTGGGACAAGGTGGATTACATCGACGGTCAGCTGGGGCGCCCGGGAGCAGCGCGGGTGTTCCCTCACTTCTCGATTATTAGAGATAGATTATACCGAGTGAGCCGTGACACTCAGACCGGAGAGGAATCCACCCAATTGTTGGTGCCAAAACGCCGCAGGGAAATGGTTTTCCAGGCGGCGCATTACAATCCCATGGCTGGCCACATGGGGTATAATAAAACACTCAATCGGGTCATGGTCCGATTCTATTGGCCGGGCATCCGGGCAGACGTGCGCCGCTGGTGCGCTGCCTGCCCAGACTGTCAGCTGGTGAACCCGGCGGCCACCCCAAAGGCGCCTTTGCGCCCATTGCCGCTCATGGAGGTCCCCTTCGAAAGAATGGGTATGGACCTCATCGGACCATTCCACCCGAGCACACGGGGATATCGCTTTGTGTTAGTCCTAGTGGATTACGCAACATGCTATCCCGAAGCAGTGCCCCTGCGCTCCATCTCTGCAAAGAGTGTAGCGCAGGCCCTGTTTCATGTCATCTCCCGAGTTGGAATCCCGAAAGAGATTCTGACTGACCAGGGAACGTCCTTTATGTCACGCACGATAAAGGAACTGTACGGATTATTGGGAATTAAAGCGATCCGCACCAGCGTATACCATCCACAAACAGATGGGCTGGTGGTGAGATTGAATAAAACGCTGAAAACCATGATCCGTAAGTTTACACATAAGGACAAACCAAATTGGGATAAATGGCTGGATCCCCTACTGTTTGCGATGCGGGAGGTACCTCAGGCCTCCACAGGCTTTGCGCCTTTTGAGTTACTATACGGCAGGAAGCCGCGCGGAGTGTTGGACATAATTAAGGAAAGCTGGGAGGAGGGGCCAAGCTCCAGCAAAAACGAAATTTAATACGTCATGGACATGCGAGCAAAACTCCACACGGTGGGGCACTTGTCACGCGAGAATTTGCTCCATGCCCAGGAACGTCAGCAGCGCATGTATAACAGGGGGACTCAGCTTAGAAAATTTTCACCGGGAGAAAAAGTGCTTATATTACTCCCCACATCCAGCTCGAAATTACTTGCGCGCTGGCAAGGACCCTTTGAGGTCACACGGCAAGTGGGTGATGTGGACTATGAGGTCCGGCGCTCGGACCGGGGCGGAGCCACCCAAATTTATCATATAAACCTCCTGAAAGCATGGAAGGAGGCGGAGCCTGTTTCCATGGTAACGGTGGTTAAGGAGGAGGGGGAGTTCGGGCCGGAGGTCCCGCGCGCTGGTCCGCCCTTTCCCCTCCTCTGTGACGATCAGCTCACGTTAGCGCAGAGAGCGGATGTTGCTAAACTGCAGCAGCGCTTCTCTGATGTGTTCTCCCCTCGGCCCGGGCGCACGAACCTCATCCAGCATCATATTGAGACCAGCCCGGGTGTTACGGTGCGGTCTCGGCCCTACAGGCTCCCCGAACACAAACGCAAAGTAGTTCGGGAGGAATTAAAATCCTTGCTGGAGTTGGGGGTAATAGAAGAATCCCACAGTGCGTGGTGCAGCCCCATTGTTCTGGTAGGGAAGAAGGATGGGTATGTGCGGTTCTGTGTGGATTACCGCAAGGTGAACGAAATTTCACGTTTTGACGCGTACCCAATGCCTCGGGTCGACGAGCTCCTGGATCGGCTGGGCGCTGCTCGTTTCTTCACGACACTGGATTTAACCAAGGGCTACTGGCAGATTCCCTTGTCACCAGAGTCCAGGGAAAAAACGGCCTTTTCCACTCCGGAAGGTTTGTACCAATTTGTGTCACTTCCGTTTGGCTTGTTCGGTGCGCCCGCCACGTTCCAGCGCCTCATGGACCGTGTGCTGCGACCCCACGCTGCATACGCTGCGGCCTACCTGGATGATGTCATCATCCAGAGTAGCAGCTGGGATGAACACATGCGGCGGGTGGGGGCAGTGCTCGAGTCCCTGAGACAGGCAGGGCTCACCGCCAACCCGGCGAAGTGTGCAGTTGGCCGGAGGGAAGTACAGTATCTGGGGTACCACTTGGGAGGAGGGCAGGTGCGGCCGCAGGTAGATAAAACAGCGGCAATTGCGACCTGCCCAAACCCCAAGACGAAAAAAGAGGTGAGGCAGTTTTTGGGTCTGGCGGGTTACTACCGGAGGTTTATCCCCCGGTTTGCGGATCTTACCAGCCCAATAACTGACCTCACCCGAAAGGGTGCTCCAGATCTGGTCCAGTGGACGGAGCAGTGCCAGCAGGCGTTTGAGAGGGTTAAGAAGGCCCTCTGCGAGGAGCCGGTCCTGCACATGCCTGATTTTTCTCTCCCGTTTTGTCTGCAGGCTGACGCGTCGGGCAGAGGACTGGGAGCGGTTTTGTCCCAGCAGGTGGAGGGCGTCGACCGACCCATTCTCTACATCAGCCGGAAGCTGTCCGAAAGGGAGGCAAGGTACAGCACAGTGGAGAGGGAGTGCCTCGCCATCAGGTGGGCGGTCGGGCCCTCCGATACTACCTCCTGGGGCGCTCATTCAGCCTCTGCTCGGACCACAAACCCCTCCGGTGGCTCCACCGCATGAAAGATGCCAACGCGCGGATCACCCGTTGGTATCTAGCTTTGCAACCATACAACTTCAGAGTGAGGGGGGGGGGGCAAAAAGACATTTGCTGAAAAGCACAAAAAAAGACTGAAAATAAAACAGTGTTCAACCCTGAAAAGGAGCTGTCATGTCCATGATTGGGGTCCAGAAGAACCCGGAAGTAAGGGACTTCCACATTTACATTTTAGCATTTTAGCATTGTCAGGAAGATCGCAATAAGAGGGACGTGGGGGTGGGAACAGTCAGATGTCTGATGGGTGTTACGTTGATGTTGCAGCAATGCAATGTCCAGAGCACAATTATTGAGGTGGTGAAGAGTGAGGTAATAAGATAGTCCGGGGCAGCAAAGGGGCAGGCTGTTCATTTAGCAGTCTCACAGCCTGGGGATACAGACTGTGAGACATTCTGGTGGTCCTAGCGCGAATCGATCTATACCTCCTTCCAGAGGGTAGCAGGTTGAAGAGACCAGGTGTACTTCCGGTTTTGTGCCGGAAGTATTTTCGTCCATAGCGTTTCTACCCGTATGGATCCTTCATTCATCACACCAAGCAACGTTTGCAAGTTTTACAAAATAACTAAAACAATTCATACTTACTAAACCGTCC
The DNA here is from genome assembly GCF_033978685.3 of Nerophis lumbriciformis. Taxonomy (NCBI): domain Eukaryota; kingdom Metazoa; phylum Chordata; class Actinopteri; order Syngnathiformes; family Syngnathidae; genus Nerophis; species Nerophis lumbriciformis. Next base: position 25,299,465 of record NC_084578.2, on the reverse strand, counting down.
CACGTGTGATGTCTGTAGGAGTGTTTTCATGCATATTGGTACGTGCTATCGTAATGTAATCAAGCTTGCGTCGTTATCATTAGCATATATGCTAACACGCTTACATGTGTCTGTGTTAGTATTATTAACTTACATTGCCATTCTTTTTGTATTGTTTCAGTTTAGTAAATTCACCAAAAAGTCACGTGAAGTTATTGAGTCTGTTTAGCTGATAGGAGAGCAAGTTTCCACAGCTAGTGGGTCCATGACGATGACTTCTGTTTTGGTTGATCAACCATTTTACAGGCATCGTTTGGAAACAATCATGGTATGTAAATAAACATTTACAAAATCTTTCGTACCCGTATATATCTGCGGCTAACATATGTAAAGAAAATATAATTTTTTTCAAACATTTGGTGGGTAAGCCTTAAAAGGGAACATTATCACAATTTCAGAAGGGTTAAAACCATTAAAAATCAGTTCCCAGTAGCTTATTTTATTTTTCGAAGTTTTTTTCAAAGTTTTACCCATCACGCAATATCCCTAAAAAAAGCTTCAAAGTGCCTGATTTTAACCATCGTTATATACACCCGTCCATTTTCCTGTGACGTCACATAGTGATGCCAACTCAAACAAACATGGCACAAGCTATAGCGACATTAGCTCGGATTCAGACTCGGATTTCAGCGGCTTAAGCGATTCAACAGATTACGCATGTATTGAAACGGATGGTTGTAGTGTGGAGGCAGGTAGCGAAAACGAAATTGAAGAAGAAACTGAAGCTATTGAGCCATATCGGTTTGAACAGTATGCAAGCAAAACCGACGAAAACGACACGACAGCCAGCGACACGGGAGAAAGCGAGGACGAATTCGGCGATCGCCTTCTAACCAACGATTGGTATGTGTTTGTTTGGCATTAAAGGAAACTAACAACTATGAACTAGGTTTAGAGCATATGAAATACATTTGGCAACAACATGCACTTTGAGAGTGCAGACAGCCCAATTTTCATCAATTAATATATTCTGCGGCGACATACCCTCATCCGCTCTCTTTTTCTGAAAGCTGATCTGTCCAGTTTTGGAGTTGATGTCAGCAGGCCAGGGAAGCTAGGGTCGATATTCTTCTCTTGATCATCTTCGGTGGCATAAGGGACGGTGTGAGCCAAGACATCCAGGGGGTTTAGCTCGCTCGTCTGCGGGAACAAACTGCCGCCATTGCTTGCCGTGCTACCGAGGTCCTTTGTCCCACACACTCCGGCAGATTCAATGGGGGTCTGGCGGCAGATTTCTTTGACTTTATCGTTGGAAATGCATCTGCTTTGAGTGTCGCAGGATATCCACACATTCTTGCCATCTCTGTCGTAGCATAGCTTTCGTCGGTAAAGTGTGCGGAACAAACGTCCAATTTCTTGCCACTTTCGCATCTTTGGGCCACTGGTGCAACTTGAATCCGTCCCTGTTCGTGTTGTTACACCCTCCGACAACACACCGACGAGGCATGATGTCTCCAAGGTACGGAAAACAGTCAAAAAAACGGAAAATAACAGAGCTGATTTGACTCGGTGTTTGTAATGTGCTAGAGAAAATGGCGGATTGCTTCCCGAGAGCGAATAATAGAAAGGCGTTTATTTCGCCAAAATTCACCCATTTAGAGTTCGGAAATCGGTTAAAAAATTATATGGTCTTTTTTCTGCAACATCAAGGTATATATTGACGCTTACATAGGTCTGGTGATAATGTTCCCCTTTAAATACTGGTGCGCTCTGTAGCCCGGAAACACGGGTAGAATAACCGTCCATGTTGCTCTTCAATAGCCATTGTTTGCTTGCAATAAAGGAAGCTATACCACTAAATACCGTATTTTCCGCACTATAAGGCGCACCGGATTATTAGCCGCACCTTCAATGAATGGCATATTTCATAACTTTGTCCACCAATAAGCCGCCCCGGACTATAAGCCGCGCCTACGCTGCGCTAAAGGGAATGTCAAAAAAACAGTCAGATAGGTCAGTCAAACTTTAATAATATATTAAAAACCAGCGTTCTAACAACTCTGTTCACTCCCAAAATGTACGCAAATGTGCAATCACAAACATAGTAAAATTCAAAATAGTGCAGAGCAATAGCAACATAATGTTGCTCGAACGTTAATGTCACAACACACAAAATAAACATAGCGCTCACTTTCTGAAGTTATTCTTCATTCGTAAATCCTTCGTCTTCGGTGTCCGAAGTGAAAAGTTGGGCAAATTTACGATCCACTGGCAGATGTTGGCGTCGTCTGGCGCTGCCTCCTTGTCTTAGTGAAGGTGTGTTCGCCTTCTGTCATCCACTGTTCCCACGCGTTAGCAGTCTAGCTTCGAATGCCCTGTTGACACCAATATCTAGCGGCTGGAGGTCTTTTGTCAATCCACCCGGAATGACGGCGAGTATTGAATTAAGCGCGTAAGCGTGTCTCTCAATGTGCTGTTATGAGCTAGCAAATATAACAACTACACTACCCAGCATGCAACGATAGTTACGAGAAGCGTTGTTGTATGCTGGGAGTTAGAATGTGGTTATGAGCACGCTGCGAGTAAACGTTGAGAACTCAGTTAACACGCCTCGTCTGCATTATTTATAATTAGACAGACAACACACTTAATAGGAGCCATTTTGGGGTCTTTACATAAACACACAAATGGAAATGAAACGTCACATATCCCAGCATGCACCGCGCGCTTCTTCTACGGGGAAAAAAGATGGCGGCTGTTTACCGTAGTTGCGAGACCTAAACTTTATGAAAATGAATCTTAATATTTATCCATATATAAAGCGCACCGGGTTATAAGGCGCACTGTCAGCTTTTGAGAAAATTTGTGGTTTTTAGGTGCGCCTTATAGTGCGGAAAATACGGTACATAGGTCTGGTGATAATGTTCCCCTTTAAATACTGGTGCGCTCTGTAGCCCGGAAACACGGGTAGAATAACCGTCCATGTTGCTCTTCAATAGCCATTGTTTGCTTGCAATAAAGGAAGCTATACCACTAAATACTTAAAAAAACAAACATTAATGTCCTCTGATTTTGGATTAACATTTGCAAGAAAATTTAATGTTTTAATACTGAAATTACAACGACCGTTAATGTTGCTTTTTAATTGCCATGTATGCTTGTAACGAAGGACGCTAGCTTTGTTTGTCCTTTTCTTGTTAAAAATCAGCTACTAACTGAGCTTCCAACTCAAATTTGCATCAACTTGCAATCTGTGCTGTTAAGGTGCATGTTATTATCTCCATGCATATTGTTGATGAACTTGCGGCTGTTCCGTACAAGATAATTACTCCCTTTCTGCGCGCAGCACATTTCCTCCCAAATTGAAACCATTTAGACAGCAATATAATTTAATAGCAGCACTAATCTCGAGCAGCACAACTTGACAAACGATGCGTTTTCCTGAGGGCGACGCTTGTTTTTTAATGGGAAAATGAAGCTTTTGCTTAAATCCGAGTGAACAATGAATGGCCCGGACGTTACACTCTGCTAATGCTTTACTTGACCGCTGTGCTGAAAGGTGACACAACACCTGGTGATGTAACAGCAAATTGTTCTTGCCAGGGACTCCTGACAGCAGCACAATTTGGTATTCTAGAAGTGTAGCAGCTTTCTTGCTCTACAACAGGATGACAAAGTTGATGAAGCATGCTTTTCATCACAGCGGAGCCAAGCGTCCACACTGTCAATCCGAACATAAAGTTTCAAAGAAACACATTTCTCTGAGGACATCAAGTTATGACTTTTTTGCAACTGTCACACTGCCTTAGTGGAGCTTAATGCACTGTACCAGGGGCCCACACACTTTTTGACTTCGGTCCGTCCGTCCATCCGTTCGTCCGTCCTGTCCAGCCATCCATCCATCCATCCATCCATCCATCCATCCATCCATCTATCTATCTATCTATCTATCTATCTATCTATCTATCTATCTATCTATCTATCTATCTATCTATCCATCCATATATATTATATATATATATATATTACAGTACAGGCCAAAAGTTTGGACACACCTTCTCAATTCAATGCATTTTCTTTAATTTCATGACTATTTACCTTCTAGATTGTCACTGAAGGCATCAAAACTATGACACCTGTGAAGTGAAAACCATTTTCACCATTTCAACCATTTCTTGAAGCTCATCGAGAGAATGCCAAGAGTGTGCAAAGCACTAATCAGAGCAATGGGTGGCTATTTTGAAGAAACTAGAACATAAAACATGTTTTCAGTTATTTCACCTTTTTTTGTTAAGTACATAACTCCACATGTGTTCATTCATAGTTTTGATGCCTTCAGTGACAACCTACAATGTAAATAGTCATGAAAATAAAGAAAACACATTGAATTAGAAGGTGTGTCCAAACTTTTGGCCTGTACTGTATATACAGGTAAAAGCCAGTAAATTAGAATATTTTGAAAAACTTGATTTATTTCAGTAATTGCATTAAAAAGGTGTAACTTGTACATTATATTTATTCATTGCACACAGACTGATGCATTCAAATGTTTATTTCATTTAATTTTGATGATTTGAAGTGGCAACAAATGAAAATCCAAAATTCCGTGTGTCACAAAATTAGAATATTACTTAAGGCTAATACAAAAAAGGGATTTTTAGAAATGTTGGCCAACTGAAAAGTATGAAAATGAAAAATATGAGCATGTACAATACTCAATACTTGGTTGGAGCTCCTTTTGCCTCAATTACTGCGTTAATGCGGCGTGGCATGGAGTCGATGAGTTTCTGGCACTGCTCAGGTGTTATGAGAGCCCAGGTTGCTCTGATAGTGGCCTTCAACTCTTCTGCGTTTTTGGGTCTGGCATTCTGCATCTTCCTTTTCACAATACCCCACAGATTTTCTATGGGGCTAAGGTCAGGGGAGTTGGCGGGCCAATTTAGAACAGAAATACCATGGTCCGTAAACCAGGCACAGGTAGATTTTGCGCTGTGTGCAGGCGCCAAGTCCTGTTGGAACTTGAAATCTCCATCTCCATAGAGCAGGTCAGCAGCAGGAAGCATGAAGTGCTCTAAAACTTGCTGGTAGACGGCTGCGTTGACCCTGGATCTCAGGAAACAGAGTGGACCGACACCAGCAGATGACATGGCACCCCAAACCATCACTGATGGTGGAAACTTTACACTAGACTTCAGGCAACGTGGATCCTGTGCCTCTCCTGTCTTCCTCCAGACTCTGGGACCTCGATTTCCAAAGGAAATGCAAAATTTGCATGGTTGGGTGATGGTTTGGGGTGCCATGTCATCTGCTGGTGTCGGTCCACTCTGTTTCCTGAGATCCAGGGTCAACGCAGCCGTCTACCAGCAAGTTTTAGAGCACTTCATGCTTCCTGCTGCTGACCTGCTCTATGGAGATGGAGATTTCAAGTTCCAACAGGACTTGGCGCCTGCACACAGCGCAAAATCTACCCGTGCCTGGTTTACGGACCATGGTATTTCTGTTCCAAATTGGCCCGCCAACTCCCCTGACCTTAGCCCCATAGAAAATCTGTGGGGTATTGTGAAAAGGAAGATGCAGAATGCCAGACCCAAAAACGCAGAAGAGTTGAAGGCCACTATCAGAGCAACCTGGGCTCTCATAACACCTGAGCAGTGCCAGAAACTCATCGACTCCATGCCACGCCGCATTAACGCAGTAATTGAGGCAAAAGGAGCTCCAACCAAGTATTGAGTATTGTACATGCTCATATTTTTCATTTTCATACTTTTCAGTTGGCCAACATTTCTAAAAATCCCTTTTTTGTATTAGCCTTAAGTAATATTCTAATTTTGTGACACACGGAATTTTGGATTTTCATTTGTTGCCACTTCAAATCATCAAAATTAAATGAAATAAACATTTGAATGCATCAGTCTGTGTGCAATGAATAAATATAATGTACAAGTTACACCTTTTGAATGCAATTACTGAAATAAATCAAGTTTTTCAAAATATTCTAATTTACTGGCTTTTACCTGTATATATATATATATATATATATATATATATATATATATATATATATATATATATATATATATATATATATATATATATATATATATATATATATATATATATATATATATATATAATATATATATCTTGTCCCTACAATTTCCCCCTCTGTCTTCCCTTTGTTTTGTTTTATCCAAACATTTAATTAGTTTATATTCAAATAAGGCAACAAGAGAAGTATCCCACACTTCTCTTTTGTAAAGCAAATCTGCGCTGCTGATATGGACAAATGATCCAACAATATCTGAGCAGGACAGATTTTGTAAAAAGAAAGAGAAAAGAAAAAATTATGTTTTTGTGTTTATCAACAAATTGTTCATACACTATACAGTGAATCGTATCGATTTATTCATACACCGTATCAAATCGTTGTCTTTTTAAAATATATCATTTTTGAACCGTGTTGTAACCCATGTATCGTCCATCACAAAGTGATGTACAACCCTAGTACCTTTATCGTTTCATGTACCTATACCGTTATCCTGTAATGATACAATTATCACATACACATACCATTGCCAAGTACCTATACCGTTATCATGTACATATACCAGCATCAACTACATATATTGTTATCATGTGCCTAAACTGGTATGTACCTCTGACGTAATCATTTACCTATGCTATTATCACGTACCTGTACCGTTATCATGTTCCTATAACGTTATCATGGACCTATAACTTTATCACATATCTATAACGTTATCACACACCTATAACGATATCACGTACCTATACCGTTATCATGTACCTATACTGCTATCACGAGCCTATACCGTTAAGACATACTTATAACTTTATCACATACCTATACTGTTATCATGTAATGATACATTATCACATATCTATAATGTTATCACGTATCAATACCGTTATCATGTCCTATACCATTATCCCATACCTATACCATTAAGACGTATTTATAACGTTATCATGTACACATACCATTGCCAAGTACCTATACCGTTATCATGTACCTAATATCAACTACATACACTGTTATCACGTGCCTAAACTCTTATGTACCTCTAACGTTATCATTTACCTATACCGTTATCACGTACCTGTACCGTTATCATGTACCTATAACGTTATCATGGACCTAATATCAACTACATATACTGTTATCACGTGCCTAAACTCTTATGTACCTCTAACGTTATCATTTACCTATACCGTTATCACGTACCTGTACCGTTATCATGTTCCTATAACGTTATCATGGACCTATAACGTTATCACATACCTATAACGTTATCACGTACCTATGCCGTTATCATGTACCTATACCATTATAACGTACCTATACCATTAAGACACTAATAACAGCTTTGTGTTATTAGTGTCAATATTGCAACATTTTTTTGTTACATTATACCTGTTTGCTCTTTTGTTCCACCTTTTTTTAATCATTATATTTAGAATCTGCTGCAGGCCGTTAAAAAATTAGCTGCGGTCCAAAGTGCGGCCCCCCTGACTTAGAGGTAATTTTGCTGAGTCTACCTTGAGTGCTGCTTGAGTGAATGCTTACTTGAGTTGAGTTGAATGTTTAGTCTGCAACAGTATGTGACCAGTCTGTAACCGGACGTGACGTCACATGCAACAAAGTTATCGGAAAATGTCACCGTTTGTTTTTAAATGAATCGATACCCTAACCTGACTCTCGCCAGATCCTTGTAGTTTGCAGAGCTCCACACAAGATTCTGGGCTCGAGGGCATTGCAAACTCCTTCAAGATAGCAACAATTAATGAACCAATCTGGATCGCCAGGCAGGATTTCAGAGATGTGACGTAGCGCCGAAGCGACTGTTTGATTCAAACAACAATGGCGGCATGTTGCTATTGCAACTGTTTAGCGATCTCGATCGTCTACTGACTTTGCTGCGTTGTTTCAGTAAAAGTTCTCTAACTTTTCGCTCTGTCGTTATCCAATACGTCGGCTGTTCTGTTTTGGATTTTCCAGCGTCGCGATCATCAGCGTCACGGGTTGATTTTGATGTGAGTGGTTGAAGTAGTACGTCATTCAAGATAACGGACAAGTGGTTTATCTAATCACATACAATGATTTTTACAAGGCCCCACCTTCTGAAATACATCTCCTATTGAGAAGTCCCAGATCCTTGTGTGGAGCTCAGCGAACAACAGGTTATCGATACCCGGCAGTACTGTCGGAATTCGGTCGGTTCCTATAAAAGTACCAAATTCGGTACCAATCCCTACCTATTACGTTATCACATACCTATTCCTTTATCATGTACCTGTGACGTTATCACGTACCTATACTGTTATGTACCTATAACGCTATCACGAAATGTACCGTTATCATGCGAATCACACGCACAGTTTTTGATCAATTATCAATACAATAAAAGTAACTCTGGATAGTAAAAGTGGGGAGACAATATACCAAGTTAAAATGCTTTTTGTCAGATGAGGAAAGGTGCATATGTTGCATAAAGGAGGTGGAAGTATTGACAATTCTCCCACAAGCGACACTCTTCAATAAGTATAAAGTGTTCCCTGCTTGAATGTTAACTGCTGCTGCTGAGATCCTTCAATAAAATTCTCATCAACATTGTGTCCCTCCTGAATATGTGGGAAATTACTAATATAACGAAGTACACGTCTAGTGATCATGTGTTGTTCCAGTGAAGAAAAGAACACATGTACCGTATTTTCCGCACTATAAGGCGCACCGGATTATTAGCCGCACCTTCAATGAATTACATATTTCATAACTTTGTCCACCAATAAGCCGCCCCGGATTATAAGCTGCGCCTACGCTGCGCTAAAGGGAATGTCAAAAAAACAGTCAGATAGTTCAGTCAAACTTTAATAATATATTGAAAACCAGCGTTCTAACAACTCTGTCCCAAAATGTACGCAAATGTGCAATCACAAACATAGTAAAATTCAAAATGGTGTAGAGCAATAGCAACATAATGTTGCTCGAACGTTAATGTCACAACACACAAAATAAACATAGCGCTCACCTTCTGAAGTTATTCTTCATTCGTAAATCCTTCGAATTCTTCGTCTTCGGTGTCCGAATTGAAAAGTTGCGCAAGCGTGGGATCCAAAATGGCCGGTTCCGTCTCGTCGAAGTCATCGGAGTCAGTGTCGCTGTTGTTGTCCAGTAGTTCTGTGAATCCTGCCTTCCGGAAAGCTCGGACCACAGTTGTGACCGAAATATCTGCCCAGGCATTTACGATCCACTGGCAAATGTTGGCGTATGTCGTCCGGCGCTGTCTGCCCGTCTTAGTGAAGGTGTGTTCGCCTTCGGAGCTGTGTGAAAAAAGCCACCCGGCCTCTTCGCGTAAACTTCCCTTAACCACTCGCTCATCTTTTCTTCATCCATCCATCCCTTCGAGTTAGCTTTTATGATGACGCCGGCTGGAAAGGTCTCTTTTGGCAAGGTCTTCCTTTTGAATATCACCATGGGTGGAAGTTAGCATGGCAAGCTAGAACCACAGTGAAGGATGACTTCTCATTCCCTGTGGTGCGAATATTCACCGTACGTGCTCCCGTTCCACAGTGCGGTTCACAGGAATATCAGTTGCTGTGAAATACGGTAGTAATCCGTGTGCGGATGGAGAGATTGCGTCTTTTTATGAACCGGATCCTTGTCGCTTAGTAGGAGCCATTTTGTGGTCTTTACAGATGTAAACAGGAAATGAAACGTACGGTGATATCCGCGCGTTTTTTCTTCTTCTTCCGGGGGCGGGTGGTTGCTTACAGTAGAAGAAGAAGCGCTTCCTGTTCTATGGGGGCGGGTGCTTTCCTTGGCGGTTGCTTGCGTAGAAGAAGAAGCGCTTCCTGTTCTACCGGGAAAAAAGATGGCGGCTGTTTACCGAAGTTGCGAGATCGAAACTTTATGAAAATGAATCGTAATAAAGCGCACCGGGTTATAAGGCGCACTGTCAGCTTTTGAGAAAATGTGTGGTTTTTAGGTGCGCCTTATAGTGCGGAAAATACGGGTATGTACTTTTATAAGTCTCCACCAGATTTTGTCTGTACTGCTGAGTTTTTGAGTATAGATTCACGTCAAATCAAACGGTATCACATTTTGATATCTTTGTTGCACGTGTTGTCACATCCGCTTGCAGACTCTGCACGGGCTCAAACTCTTGGCAGCCAAACAGGCGTATTCGTAGCAGACAGCTTCCAGTTAATGTTTCAATTTTTCATGCCAACAAAGCAACCATGTCTGATAGAAAGTGCTCAAAGTTGTCATGATCCGTGACTCGGGTTTAGTCATGTTCTGTTAGTTTTAGACTCTCTCAGTTCCTGTTTTGTGCACTCCTGCGTTTGTTTTGGTCACCATGGGTACTGATTGGTTTCATCTGCCTCTGGTTAGTGTTCGGCACGTTCACCTGCTGCCGGGCATTAATCAGAGAGCTATTTATTCACGTTGCTTGCCACACTCCGTCTGGCTTTGTTGTTTGCTATATATATGTTCATGTCTTGTTTCCTGGCTGATTCCTGTGCTAAGTTTTTTCCCTTACCCTCTCGTGCGATCGGCACGCGTTTCTTTTGTTTGTTTCCTGTTAGTATTGACTGTGTATGATTTATGGAGAATAAATCATCTCCTACCTTCACGCTTTGTCCGGAGTTGTCCGTCTGCATCCCGGGAGAACGACCCCGCATAAAGATGCGACCCCCACGTGACAAAAGTAAGTCTCTTCTTATCAAAATGATAATGTATTCGCCTTTTCAGCATTCGCACAATGACAAATGAAATGTATAAGTGAACATTTTGGATCACTTTTACCTTCAAACTTGTTGGCAAAGACGACAATGAGCAGGGAGGGAGGAGGTGAGGGCAGAGCCACACACCCGTCACCTCTGCACTTTGCTACGAGTTCTTTCTTGAATTCAAATGTGTTTCTCATCTTCTTTATCAAAGTGCTGGCACTCACAACTTCCTTTGATCCGATGGATCAAAAAAAGACTAAATCACATGCCTTTAGATTCTTTGTGTAAGCTCACAAATCTGCAGAATGATACTTCATGAAAACCAGGGCAAAATTTGGATTCAAAACCGAAGTACATCTTATCAACAATTGTGCAAACAAAAGTGTCTTGTTGCCCTTTTTCACATACCCTACAGCAGGGGTGCTCAATACGTCGATCGCGATCTACCAGTCGATCGCAAAGGTAGTATTGGTAGATCGCATTACATTATTTAAAAAAAAAAAAAAAAAAAAAAAAAACATTTTTTTTTTTTTTTTTTTTGTGTGTGTGTGTCCTGTCCAGCTTCTCAGGCAAATCATATAGTTGATGTAGATGCCCATTTCGGCTGTTCAGATTTACTTTACAAAAGAGAAGTGTAGGATACTTCTCTTGTTGCCTTATTTGTATTTGACTTTATTAAATGTATTTATATTGTCATTTAGTGCAGCCGGGCCGGAGCAGGAGGGGATAGAAAGAGAAAAAAAAGAAGACAGAGGGGGAAATTGTGGGGACAAGAGGGGGATTAGACAGAGAGACAAAAACAACAACAGCAAATAACAACAACAACAACAATAGAGCAACATCAGCAAATACGACATGTACAAATATGATGGTAAAAGTAATAGCAAATAAGCAGTTAGCGAAAAATAAAAAATAATACAGAAATGACAATGAGCATTGTTACACTACAAATGGATCAATACAAATACCAATAGAAATAGCGCTATTGATAATGAACAATACCAATAATTTACCTTTATTATCAACAATACAGTTGTTTAAATGCAACAATACATATACGTAATGATAACTTGAGATACGAAAGAATGCAGAAAAATGAAAGGGGAGAAAGAGAAGCAACCTACATTAACCTTGTAGATTGTTATAGTCACAATAGGTTAAGCTTTATCAGTGTGCCGTGTGTTACACCCAGTTTACCCTAGGGCAGGGGTGCTCATTACGTCGATCGCGAGCTACCGGTCGATCTCGGAGGGTGTGTCAGTCGATCACCAGCCAGGCATTAAAAAAATAGTCCTAAAAATGAGCGATCATAAATCTTCACAATGACGTCATTTTCGTCACTTGATTGACATTCACGGCACCCGAGGGTCTTCTGAGATGACGCTGGCTGCTGCCAGCTCATTAAAATTACCGACTGGAAGGCGAGAAACACTTTATTTCAACAGACTCTGGCGCCGTACCTGTCGTCAAAACTCCAAAGACCGACTGCACAGTTGCACAGTTGCGCTAACAAAATAGGAGTCTCAGAAAGCTGGCGTGCACAAGCTAGCAAGCTACGGAGTTTGCCGACAATGTATTTCTTGTAAAGTGTATACAAAGGAGTACGAAAGCTGGACAAATAAGATGCCAAAAACCAACTACTTTCATGTGGTATTGGACAGAAAGGAGGACTTTTTTTCTCCTCCATTCGAAAATGCGGACCTTATCAGCACCACTGTCTGATTCCTATCAATGCAAGTCATCAGAATCAGGTAATACACCAACTTATATTCTTGTCTTCATGAAAGAAAGGAATCTATATGTGTTAAACATGCTTGTATTATCTTTAAACACCTTTAACTTATTAACAATATTAACTTTGTTAAACATGCTTGTATTATCTTTAAACACCTTTAACTTGTTAACAATATTAACTATATGTATTAAACACTCTTGTATTATCATTAAACACCTTTAATTTTTTAACAATATTAACTATGTGTTAAACATGCTTGTATTATCATTAAACACCTTTAACTTGTTAACAATATTAACTATATGTATTTAACATGCTTGTATTATCATTAAACACCTTTAATTTTTTAACAATATTAACTATATGAGTTAAACATGCTTTTATTATCTTTAAACACCTTTAATTTATTAACAATATTAACTATATGTGTTAAACATGCTTGCATTATCATTAAACACCTCTAACTTGTTAACAAAAACATATATTTCATAAATAAGTAAATATAAATGATATATATGAATGAGGTAGATCCCCACAACTTGATCAATTGAAAAGTAGCTCGCCTGCAGAAAAAGTGTGAGCACCCCTGCCCTACAGGTATAAAATAGTTGTGATAATGGTACACTCCATATTATTTAGGTATTTACGGATGTTTATCATGGATATTCTGTCGTGTGATAAATAAAAAGTTAACAATATGTATTATTAAATGTATTAATTTTCATAATATTAAAGTATTTAAAGGGGAACATTATCACCAGACCTATGTAAGCGTCAATATATACCTTGATGTTGCAGAAAAAAGATCATATATTTTTTTAACCGATTTCCGAACTCTAAATGGGTGAATTTTGGCGAATTAAACGCCTTTCTATTATTCGCTCTCGGAGCGATGACGCCACAACGTGACGTCACATCGGGAAGCAATCCGCCATTTTCTCAAACACCGAGTCAAATCAGCTCTGTTATTTTCCGTTTTTTCGACTGTTTTCCGGACCTTGGAGACATCATGCCTCGTCGGTGTGTTGTCGGAGGGTGTAACAACACGAACAGGGACGGATTCAAGTTGCACCAGTGGCCCAAAGATGCGAAAGTGGCAAGAAATTGGACGTTTGTTCCGCACACTTCACCGACGAAAGCTATGCTACGACAGAGATGGCAAGAATGTGTGGATATCCTGCGACACTCAAAGCAGATGCATTTCCAACGATAAAGTCAAAGAAATCTGCCGCCAGACCCCCATTGAATCTGCCGGAGTGTGTGGGACAAAGGACCTCGGTAGCACGGCAAGCAATGGCGGCAGTTTGTTCCCGCAGACGAGCGAGCTAGACCCCCTGGATGCCACCGAAGATGATCAAGAGAAGAATATCGACCCTAGCTTCCCTGGCCTGCTGACATCAACTCCAAAACTGGACAGATCAGCTTTCAGGAAAAGAGTGCTGATGAGGGTATGTCTACAGAATATATTAATTAATGAAAATTGGGCTGTCTGCACTCTCAAAGTGCATGTTGTTGCCAAATTTATTTCATATGCTGTAAACCTAGTTCATAGTTGTTAGTTTCCTTTAATGCCAAACAAACACATACCAATCGTTGGTTAGAAGGCGATCGCCGAATTCGTCCTCGCTTTCTCCCGTGTCGCTGGCTGTCGTGTCGTTTTCGTCGGTTTCGCTTGCATACGGTTCAAACCAATAAGGCTCAATAGCTTCAGTTTCTTCTTCAATTTCGTTTTCGCTACCTGCCTCCACACTACAACCATCCGTTTCAATACATGCCTAATCTGTTGAATCGCTTAAGCCGCTGAAATCCGAGTCTGAATCCGAGCTAATGTCGCTATAGCTTGCTGTTCTATGCGCCATGTTTGTTTGTGTTGGCATCACTATGTGACGTCACAGGAAAATGGACGGGTGTTTATAACGATGGTTAAAATCAGGCACTTTGAAGCTTTTTTTAGGGATATTGCGTGATGGGTAAAATTTTGAAAAAAACTTCGAAAAATATAATAAGCCACTGGGAACTGATTTTTAATGGTTTTAACCCTTCTGAAATTGTGATAATGTTCCCCTTTAAGGTTATTTATCATTAATATTATGCATTATATTACATGTAAAGCATTTAAGGATATTTTGTCATAATCTCTTTCCTGTTGTACTGTGTTTTGTTTCCCATGTGCTCGTTTGTCTTATTAGTTGCACCTGTGTGTCATTTATTACATATTTCTATGAATATTATGGGACGTAATACAAACAAAGTATTTAAGCATATATTATGTGCAGAATAATAAATGTGAAATATGTAATGATATGTATCATTACATATACCATGTTTTGTTATATAATAAGTACTTCAGGATATCTACAAAACCCAAAACCAGCGAAATTGGTATGTTGTGTAAATCGTAAATAAAAATAGAAAACAATGATTTGCAAAGCCTTTTCAACATATATTCATAGATTGCAAAGACAAGATACTTTAACGTTCAAACTGGAAAACTTTGTTATGTTTTGCAAATATTAGCTCATTTGGAATTTGATTGCCTGCAACATGTTTCAAAAAAGCTGGCACAATTGGCAAAAAAGACATAGAAAGTTGAGGAATGCTCATCAAACACTTATTTGGAACATCCCACAGGTGTACAGGCTAACTGGGAACAGGTGGGTGCCATGATTGGGTATGAAACCAGCTTCCATGAAATTCTCAGTCATTCACAAACAAGGATGGGGTGAGAGTCACCACTTTGTGAACAAATGTGTGGGCAAATTGTCGAACAGTTTAAGAACAACATTTCTCAACGAGCTATTGCAAGGAATTTAGGGATTTCACCATCTACGGTCCGTAATATCATCAAAGGGTTCAGAGAATCTGGAGAAATCCCTGCACGTAGGCGATACTGCATCAAAAAGCGACAGTGTGTAAAGGATATCACCACATGGGCTCAGGAACACTTCAAAAAACCACTGTCAGTAACTACAGTTTGTCGCTACATCTGTAAGTGCAAGTTAAAACTCTACTTTGCAAAGCGAAAGCCATTTATTAACAACACCCAGAAACGCCTCCGGCTTCGCTGGGCCCAAGCTCTTCTAAGATGGACTGATGCAAAGTGTAAAAGTGTTCTGTGGTCCGACGAGTCCACATTTCAAATTGTTTTTGGAAACTGTGGATGTCGTTTCCTCCGGAACTAAGAGGAAAAGAACCATCCGGATTGTTATAGGCGCAAAGTTCAAAAGCCAGCATTTGTGATGGTATGGGGATGTATTAGTGCCCAAGGCATGGGTAATTTACACATCTGTAAGGGCACCGTTAATGCTGAAAGGTGCATACAGGTTTTGGAGCAACATGCAAGCAACGTTATCATGGACGCCCCTGCTTATTTCAGCAAGACAATGCCAAGCCACGTGTTACAAAAGCGTGGCTTCATAGTAAAAGAGTGCGGGTACTAGACTGGCCTGCCTGTGGTCCAGACCTGTCTCCCATTGAAAATGTGTGGCGCATTATGAAGCCTAAAAGACCACAACGGACACCCCGGACTGTTGAACAACTTAAGCTGTACATCAAGCAAGAATGAGAAAGAATTCCAACTGAAAAGCTTCAAAAATTGGTCTCCTCAGTTCCCAAACGTTTAATGAGTGTTGTTAAAAGGAAAGGCCACGTAACACAGTGGTAAAAATGCCCGTGTGCCAACTTTTTTGCAATGTGTTGCTGCCATTAAATTCTAAGTTAATGATTATTTGCAAAAAAAAAAAAAGAAGTTTCTCAGTTCGAACATGAAATATCTTGTCTTTGCAGTCTATTCAACTGAATATAAGTTGAAAATGATTTGTAAATCATTGTATTCTCTTTTTATTTACCATTTCCACAGCGTGCCAACTTCAGTGGTTTTGGGTTTTGTGATAAAATAAATGTAACATGTTAAAGCATGGCCCTGCGATGAGGTGACGACTTGTCCAGGGTGTACCCCGCCTTCCGCCCGATTGTAGCTGAGATAGGCTCCAGCGCCCCCCGCGACCCCAAAGGGAATAAGCGGTAGAAAATGGATGGATGGATGGATGTTAAAGGATATTTATTATTACGTTTATGTTACATAATATAGTATTTTTGGATATTTATAATTAATATCACTAAATATAATTCATGTAAAACATTTAAGGATATTTATCAATAACTGTATTATTGGTATTATTGATCATTAATATTATGTAATATATTACATGTTGGGGACACCCTACAACTGCCTCTAGGAGTCTCGCATCCCACTGTATGTATTTATTTTCATTTGAATAGTATGTAATATTATACATTAAAAGTATTTAAGGACATGTATCATTAATATTATGTAATATCATAAGTAAATGGGGGAATGTATCATTCTTAAATAAATATTTAAATAAATATTTAAGGATATGTAGCATTACATGCTATATGTTGCATAATAAATCATTTAAGGATGTTTATCAGTAATAATATTTAATATAATAAATGTGAAAAACTTAAGAACATTTATCATGAATATTATGAGATATAATAAATGTTAATTTATATGCATTTATATTTTATAGGCCCACATGAATAATATCAATGTTAATGTAACTGACAGTGTACAAATGGACCTAATAAGAGTCCATTACTTAACTTTGTGTCATTTAGTTGGGGACACCCTACAACTGCCTCTAGGTGTCCTCGCATCCCACTGTATGTATTTATTTTAGTTTGAATAGTATGTAATATTATACCTTAAAAGTATTTAAGGATATTTATCATGCATATTATGTAATATAATACATGTGAAGTATTTAAGAATACTTATCATCAGATGCATTAGATCACATGTTAATAAAATATTTAAGGATATTTGTGGTAGAAAATGGATGGATGAATGGATTAATATACAGTATATAGGTGGAGGTGGTCAGCCTTGAAAAATGCATTTGGTTACAGGGTCAAAAAGTCGGAGAGAAAAGTGAGTCAATAGTGCTACTCAGTGGCCAAATGATATATTTATATTCATCTTTCTTCATGGAATAAAACACTTTTTTTGGAATAATGTACATTATTTATTTTAACTGTCACATAACTTTTAAATTAATCAACTATTTCATTACTCTTAACTTTGTTGTTTTATACTTTTTGAACTAAATATTTTATATTTTTAAATTTTTGACAAAAAAAAAAAGGGTTTATTATACATGTTACACATTGTTTGCAATAATTTGTTTGATTTTAGTCCCAATGTGAAAATAAAGTATGTTAAAACATAAAGTTTCTAAATCGCTAAAATGAATGAATAAATAAATACATTTTAGAATGTAGGATAATTTATCTGACTGTGAATAATTGTGAGATGAAACTGTCAAGAGTCTTACTGTGATAACAACAAATGATAATATAAATGTGTTCACTGTAAGGCGTGATGGACACATCCACTGACGGACTGAAGACAAACACTTAGGAGGACACAGTAGGCACAAAAATTACGAATTGCTGCTCCATCTTTATGCCCCCACCCGGTCCCTCAGGTCAGCTGATCAGCTGATCCTGGAGGTACCCAAAACAAAGCGCAAGCTCAGAGGGGACAGAGCTTTCTCTGTTGCGGGTCCCAAACTCTGGAACGATCTCCCTCTCCATGTGAGACAGGCCCCTTCTTTGGCTATTTTCAAGACCCTTCTTAAAACCCATTTTTATTCACTGGCTTTTAACCCAGCATGAGACTTTGAACTGTTTTTAGCTTTTAACTTTTTGAACTGTCTTTAACTTTTAAACTGTTTTTATCTAACAAACTGTTCTTAGGGTAATTTATATTTGCTTTTTAATTGTGTATTTTTATTTCTGTTTTAAATGTTATTTTTTAGTCTGTCCTTTGCCTCTATTTCTTTGTGGTGTACAGCCCTTTGTTTTTCAACTGTGCTTGTTTTTAAAGGGCTTTATAAATAAAGTTGGTATGGTATGGTATGGTATGGTATGGTTCAAGATTGTTGGAGTCAGACGTTATACCGAAAGCGGACACCAGAAAGCAGTATTGTCCTTTACGTTTCTGCAATTGATCAGGACTAATTCTTGTATTTCATGGACAACATAACCGGTCTTTGGGGGTCACAACACGGGCTGTTTTTCTTCACATATTTCACGTAATAAAATCCTACTTCCTTTATATCCTTTATTTCATGTTGTATGGACTTTTTTTCTGTTCCACTAATAAACCTTTTTTGTCATCAGAAAGTAAAAACTTTGAGCCAGTATTTATTTTATAATGTATGTACTACGAAGCAGGCTGCTAAGTAGTATTTACACAATACATTTCTACCTACAACAATATTGTTGTAGGTAGAAATTATTGTAAATATGTTTTTTTCTTTCTTAAGCTTAAAATAAACACCATGCCTCCACTGACAACTGCATTGGTTGTCTTGACAAACTCAACAGCAAAGAGTATGAGGCATCTAAGGATTATATATATATATATATATATATATATATATATATATATATATATATATATATATATATATATATATATATATATATATATATATATATATATATATATATATAATATTACGTATAACTTTTTTTAATTGGAAATATGCATGATTTTGTGAAATATAAATAAACACCTTGCCTCAATTAACAACCGGATGCATCGCCCAATTGAACATATTAAAAAACTCAACTGCAGAGAGCACCAGACTAGAGATGCGCGGTTTGCGGACACAATCGCGGAGTCCGCGGATTATCCGCGGATCGGGCGGATGAAATTTAAAAAAATAAGATTTTATCCGCTCGCGGGTCGGGTCGGGCGGATTAATTAGATATTTTTTATTTTTTATTTTATTTTATTTTTTTTGCGGTTGGCAGTTAAACCAATTGGGAAATATATATACATAGTTAAATGTTGTTACCCACATACGAAAAACGAGCAGGCACCTGCAGCATATGCCACAACAGAAGAAAAAAAAAAAAAGAGATGGACACTTTTACGGAGCGGAGGGACGCCTCGCCGGGGTCCGGGACCGAGGCTCCTTCCCCCGAGAGGGCCCCACCGGGAGCCGTAGCTGAGGCGATCCGCGAGAAGGGCCCGACGCACGTCCAGGGTCACTACCGCGCCCACCGCACCGACACCCCGCCTCGTCCGCTTTCGCCGCGGCCGGCGTCACGCGCAGCAGGTAAGCAGCTTACCTGCCCGCCACCCCCGTGGCCGGGGGCTCGTAACATGGGTCACTCCGCGCGCTCCGCCCGCGCAGCTTACCTGCTTGCTCGCAAAATGATTATTAGCATTCAGACAGGTTAAAATGTTGCTAAAACCATCACTTTTCTATCAGTCACAGTGACTTTTCAAAACAAAAATATTACAGCAAAAATCATATGGGTTGATTGACATGTTTATTCTGTAAGCTAACTTCAATAGTTTGAAATTATTTTGACAGTTAATGCCAGTTATCCTGTCAACCTTTCACAAGACTTCAATTTGTTAATTGAAAGTATAAATAGTATAAACACTTTTAACAGTATGTCGTGCTGTGAAATACAGCCGACAGGATGGCGCACCAAACACAAAGCAAGGCCATGCTGCAGGAGAACAAAGGACTTCTTTCATTTAAGGTTTGTGATAAACCATCAAACTCATTCGTTAAAAGGACTCTATAGTAATATAAAGCGAATTTTTCTGGACATTATCATGCAAGAATTTTTTTTTTTGGGATCGCGATCACCGCGTAATGATTTTTAAAGGTTGCATTACATTATTAACTGTCCCATGTGATCAGCCAGTGCGATTGGAAGTCCATGCTCAATTATTGCCTCCGTAAATAAAACTTCGGCATTTATCACATCCAAAGAATCTGTTTGGGTGACGAAAAACGTTGAAAGTTTTCCACTTGTATCGCTAGCAACGGCATTAGACTTGTGTTTTTTTGTCCCAACGTGGTCTTTTACATCACTAATTCCTCCGTGTCCGATCGAAAAATCTTGTCTGCACAAGGTGCAATTCGCGTAGTTTTCACCCTTTTTTAAATTTTTTTATTAATATTAGATATATAACAACGGGCGGATGGCGGGCGGATGCAGTTCTGATCAAACGTTACATCGGGTGGATGGCGGATGGTTGACGACTTTCTGCCGCGGTTGCGGATGAAATAAATTGCCTATCCGCGCATCTCTACACCAGACATCTATTTAGTATTATTAAAACAGGTATTGTGCGCAAAGTGTATTTAAAAAATATTATTATTAATTGTCTATTAAATAAATGTTTTCCTTTATTGTTTTTTGTTTTAAAGCGTTTGTAGGCGTGTGTAGGACTAGCAACCATTGTCTCCCTTAATGTATGGGACAATTGACAATAAATAATATTTTCCTTTACTGAGATTTAGATGATTTCCCCCCTCTTTGTGTATTATGGATCCCTCATGGTTGATATCTGTGATATCTACATGTGACTCATGACTGTCCTCCGTAGCATTTTAATAGGCCCTTTTCCATCGCAGGAACTTTTACAGGAACTTTCCTATTTACCCGGGTAAATAAAGTTCCCCCCTGTGTTTCCACCAAAAACTACTAGATTTAGTTCTCCGGGAACCTTTCGGAATTTCTCCCTGCTTGATTGGAATTTTGGAAGCTACCCATAATAGGGCAGCAACGATGAGTCGACATTGTCGACAGATGTCGACAATAAAATTTGTCGCAGACAATTGTATTTGCCGACAATAGTCGTGACGTCATCACTCGTGTTTTTCCAGGTGGAAGTGGGTCACTTGCAAAAACAACGCCAGTGATAACATTTAAAGCAGGGCTCACCAACCCTTTTGAAACCAAGATCTACTTCTTGGGTACTGATTAATGCGAAGGGCTACCAGTTTTTTTCCTTTTACGGAAGTTTTTTTTGTAGAGAATAAATGATGAAAAAAACACTTAATTGAACGGTTTAAAAGAGGAGAAAACACGAAAAAAATGAAAATTTAATTTTGAAACATAGTTTATCTTCAATTTCGACTCTTCAAAATTCAAAATTCAACCGAAAAAAAGAAAAGAAAAACTAGCTAATTCGAATCTTTTTGAAAAAATTAAAAAGAGAATTTATGGAACATCATTAGTAATTTTTCCTGATTAAGATTAATTTTAGAATTTTGATGACATGTTTTAAATAGGTTAAAATCAAATCTGCACTTTGTTAGAATATATAACAAATTGGACTAAGCTATATTTCTAACAAAGACAAATCATTATTTCTTCTAGATTTTCCAGAACAAAAATTTTAAAATAAATTCAAAAGACTTTAAAATAAGATTTACATTTGATTCTACAGATTTTCTAGATTTGCCAGAATAATTTTTTTGAATTTTAATCATAAAAAGTTTGAAGAAATATTTCACAAATATTCTTCGTCGAAAAAACAGAAGCTGAAATGAAGAATTAAATTGCAAATGTATTTATTATTCTTTACAATAAAAAAAATAAATTTACTTGAACATTGATTTACTCCTCTCTGAGCTGCCACCTTAACGTGGTAGAGGAGTTTGCGTGTCCCAATGATCCTAGGAGCTATGTTGTCCGGGGGCTTTATGCCCCCTGGTAGGGTCTCCCAAGACAAACTGGTCCTAGGTGAGGGATCAGACAAAGAGCAGCTCGAAGACCTCTATGAAGAAAACAAGCAAGGAACCCAGATTTCCCTTGCCCGGACGCGGGTCACCGGGGCCCCCCTCTGGAGCCAGGCCCGGAGGTGGGGCACGATGGCGAGCGCCTGGTGGCCGGGCCTGTCCCCATGGGGCCCGGCCGGGCACAGCCCGAAGAGGCAACGTGGGTCCCCCCTCCAATGGGCTCACCACCCATAGCAGGGGTCATAGAGGTCGGGTGCGATGTGAGCTGGGTGGCAGCCAAGGGCAGGGCACTTGGCGGTCCGATCCTCGGCTACAGAAGCTAGCTCTTGGGACGTGGGGGGGAAGGAGCCTGAGCTAGTGCGTGAGGTGGAGAAGTTCCGGCTAGATATAGTCGGACTCACTTCGACGCACAGCAAGGGCTCTGGAACCAGTTCTCTCGAGAGGGGCTGGACTCTCTTCCACTCTGGCGTTGCCGGCAGTGAGAGGCGACGGGCTGGGGTGGCAATTCTTGTTGCCCCCCGGCTCAGAGCCTGTACGTTGGAGTTCAACCCGGTGGACGAGAGGGTAGCTTCCCTCCGCCTTCGGGTGGGGGAACGGGTCCTGACTGTGGTTTGCGCTTACGCGCCAAACCGCAGCTCAGAGTACCCACCCTTTTTGGATTCACTCGAGGGAGTACTTGAGAGTGCTCCCCCGGGTGATTCCCTCGTTCTACTGGGGGACTTCAATGCTCATGTTGGCAGCGACAGTGAAACCTGGAGAGGCGTGATTGGGAAGAATGGCTGCCCGGATCTGAACCCGAGCGGTGTTATGTTATTGGACTTTTGTGCCCGTCACAGATTGTCCATAACGAACACCATGTTCAAACATAAGGGTGTCCATATGTGCACTTGGCACCAGGACACCCTAGGCCGCAGTTCTATGATCGACTTTGTAGTTGTGTCATCGGATTTGCGGCCTCATGTTTTGGACACTCGGGTGAAGAGAGGGGCGGAGCTTTCTACCGATCACCACCTGGTGGTGAGTTGGCTGCGATGGTGGGGGAGGATGCCGGACAGACCTGGCAGGCCCAAACGCATTGTGAGGGTTTGCTGGGAACGTCTGGCAGAGTCTCCTGTCAGAGAGAGTTTCAATTCCCACCTCCGGAAGAACTTTGAACATGTCACGAGGGAGGTGCTGGACATTGAGTCCGAATGGACCATGTTCCGCGCCTCTATTGTCGAGGCGGCTGATTGGAGCTGTGGCCGCAAGGTAGTTGGTGCTTGTCGTGGCGGTAATCCTAGAACCCGTTGGTGGACACCGGCGGTGAGGGATGCCGTCAAGCTGAAGAAGGAGTCCTATCGGGTTCTTTTGGCTCATAGGACTCCTGAGGCAGCGGACAAGTACCGACAGGCCAAGCGGTGTGCGGCTTCAGCGGTCGCAGAGGCAAAAACTCGGACATGGGAGGAGTTCGGTGAGGCCATGGAAAACGACTTCCGGACGGCTTCGAAGCAATTCTGGACCACCATCCGCCGCCTCAGGAAGGGGAAGCAGTGCACTATCAACACCGTGTATGGCGAGGATGGTGTTCTGCTGACCTCGACTGCGGATGTTGTGGATCGGTGGAGGGAATACTTCGAAGACCTCCTCAATCCCACCAACACGTCTTCCTATGAGGAAGCAGTGCCTGGGGAGTCTGTGGTGGGTTCTCCTATTTCTGGGGCTGAGGTTGCTGAGGTAGTTAAAAAGCTCCTCGGTGGCAAGGCCCCGGGGGTGGATGAGATCCGCCCGGAGTTCCTTAAGGCTCTGGATGCTGTGGGGCTGTCTTGGTTGACAAGACTCTGCAGCATCGCGTGGACATCAGGGGCGGTGCCACTGGATTGGCAGACCGGGGTGGTAGTTCCTCTCTTTAAGAAGGGGAACCGGAGGGTGTGTTCTAACTATCGTGGGATCACACTCCTCAGCCTTCCCGGTAAGGTCTATTCAGGTGTACTGGAGAGGAGGCTACGCCGGATAGTCGAACCTCGGATTCAGGAGGAACAGTGTGGTTTTCGTCCTGGTCGTGGAACTGTGGACCAGCTCTATACTCTCCGCAGGGTCCTTGAGGGTGCATGGGAGTTTGCCCAACCAGTCTACATGTGTTTTGTGGACTTGGAGAAGGCATTCGACCGTGTCCCTCGGGAAGTCCTGTGGGGAGTGCTCAGAGAGTACGGGGTATCGGACTGTCTGATTGTGGCAGTCCGCTCCCTGTATGATCAGTGCCAGAGCCTGGTCCGCATTGCCGGTAGTAAGTCGGACACGTTTCCAGTGAGGGTTGGACTCCGCCAAGGCGGCCCTTTGTCACCGATTCTGTTCATAACTTTTATGGACAGAATTTCTAGGCGCAGTCAAGGCGTTGAGGGGATCTGGTTTGGTGGCTGCAGGATTAGGTCTCTGCTTTTTGCAGATGATGTGGTCCTGATGGCTTCATCTGGCCAGGATCTTCAGCTCTCACTGGATCGGTTCGCAGCTGAGTGTGAAGCGACTGGGATGAGAATCAGCACCTCCAAGTCCGAGTCCATGGTTCTCGCCCGGAAAAGGGTGGAGTGCCATCTCCGGGTTGGGGAGGAGATCTTGCCCCAAGTGGAGGAGTTCAAGTACCTCGGAGTCTTGTTCACGAGTGAGGGAAGAGTGGATCGTGAGATCGACAGGCGGATCGGTGCGGCGTCTTCAGTAATGCGGACGCTGTATCGATCCGTTGTGGTGAAGAAGGAGCTGAGCCGGAAGGCAAAGCTCTCAATTTACCGGTCGATCTACGTTCCCATCCTCACCTATGGTCATGAGCTTTGGGTTATGACCGAAAGGACAAGATCACGGGTACAAGCGGCCGAAATGAGTTTCCTCCGCCGGGTGGCGGGGCTCTCCCTTAGAGATAGGGTGAGAAGCTCTGCCATCCGGGGGGAGCTCAAAGTAAAGTCGCTGCTCCTCCACATCGAGAGGAGCCAGATGAGGTGGTTCGGGCATCTGGTTAGGATGCCACCCGAACGCCTCCCTAGGGAGGTGTTTAGGGCACGTCCGACCGGTAGGAGGCCGCGGGGAAGACCCAGGACACGTTGGGAAGACTATGTCTCTCGGCTGGCCTGGGAACGCCTCGGGGTCCCACAGGAAGAGCTGGACGAAGTGGCTGGGGAGAGGGAAGTCTGGGCTTCCCTGCTTAGGCTGCTGCCCCCGCGACCCGACCTCGGATAAGCGGAAGAAGATGGATGGATGGATGGATGGAACATTGATTTAAATTGTCAGGAAAGAAGAGGAAGGAATTCAAAAGGTAAAAAGGTATGTGTTTAAAAATCCTAAAATCATTTTTAAGGTTGTATTTTTTCTCTAAAATTGTCTTTCTGAAAGTTATAAGAAGCAAAGTAAAAAAATAAATGAATTCATTTAAACAAGTGAAGACCAAGTCTTTAAAATATTTCCTTGGATTTTCAAATTCTATTTGAGTTTTGTCTCTCTTAGAATTAAAGGGGAACATTATCACAATTTCAGAAGGGTTAAAACCATTACAAATCAGTTCCCAGTGGCTTATTTTATTTTTCGAAGTTTTTTTCAAAATTTTACCCATCACGCAATATCCCTAAAAAAAGCTTCAAAGTGCCTGATTTTAACCATCGTTATATACACCCGTCCATTTTCCTGTGACGTCACACAGTGATGCCAATACAAACAAACATGGCGGATAGAACAGCAAGTTATAGCGACATTAGCTTGGATTCAGACTCGGATTTTAGCGGCTTAAGCGATTCAACAGATTAGGCATGTATTGAAACGGATGGTTGTAGTGTGGAGGCAGGTAGCGAAAACAAAATTGAAGACGAAACTGAAGCTATTGAGCCATATCGGTTTAAACCGTATGCAAGCAAAACTGACGAAAACGACACGACAGCCAGCGACACGGGAGAAAGCGAGGACGAATTCGGCGATCGCCTTCTAACCAACGATTGGTATGTGTTTGTTTGGCATTAAAGGAAACTAACAACTATGAACTAGGTTTACAGCATATGAAATACATTTGGCAACAACATGCACTTTGAGAGTGCAGACAGCCCAGTTTTCATCAATTAATATATTCTGTAGACATACCCTCATCCGCTCTCTTTTCCTGGGGGTCTGGCGGCAGATTTCTTTGACTTTATCGTTGGAAATGCATCTGCTTTGAGTGTCGCAGGATATCCACACATTCTTGCCATCTCTGTCGTAGCATAGCTTTCGTCGGTAAAGTGTGCGGAACGAACGTCCAATTTCTTGCCACTTTCGCATCTTTGGGCCACTGGTGCAACTTGAATCCGTCCCTGTTCGTGTTGTTACACCCTCCGACAACACACCGACGAGGCATGATGTCTCCAAGGTACGGAAAACAGTCGAAAAAACGGAAAATAACAGAGCTGATTTGACTCGGTGTTTGAGAAAATGGCGGATTGCTTCCCGATGTGACGTCACAACGTGACGTCATCGCTCCGAGAGCGAATATTAGAAAGGCGTTTAATTCGCCAAAATTCACCCATTTAGAGTTCGGAAATCGGTTAATAAAATATATGGTCTTTTTTCTGCAACATCAAGGTATATATTGACGCTTACATAGCTCTGGTGATAATGTTCCCCTTTAAAAATGTCGAGCAAAGCGAGACCAACTTGCTAGTAAATAAATACAATTTAAAAAATAGAGGCAGCTCAGTGGTAAGTGCTGCTATTTGAGCTATTTTTAGAACAGGCCAGCGGGTGACTCGTCTGGTCCTTACGGGCGACCTGGTGCCCGTGGGCACCGCGTTGGTGACCCCTGATGTAAAGTTTCTTGTTAAAAATATAAATTCCTTGCTCATTTTGCAAGGCTGACCTTGTTTTTATGGCAGCACATCTGTGCATTTAAAGCGGAGCATTTAAAGCGGAGACAAGGAGTGGTGGATAACAAGTGAGAGTATTTAAATCTTTTTGGCGGTTGTGCATAAGCTGTTTTGTGACTGGATCGAGATGGAAGGGAATAGTGACGGGATGTATGAGGACGGTATGGACATGGATAGGACTAGAGGGGAGAGAGGAAAGAAGGGGAGTGGAGGGCATGAAGGAAAATCGAGTGCTAAAAGAGTACACGAAGAAGATGAAGAAGTAGAAAAGAGGAAAAAGACTATGGAAGATAATTACAGGATCATATATACATTTAAATTAGGTCAAGACATGAATGACATAAGTTTGATGACACTGGTTAAGGGGTTAAAGAAAGACATCGGAGAGGTGGAGATAGCGAAGGTGCTTAGGGACGGACGACTTTTGATTAAATGCAAAAGTGGAGAGCAAAAGAGTAAAGCAATGCGGTTGCAAAAACTGTGCAACAAGATAATAAAGGAAACAATGGAAGTGGGAGAACGAAAGGGGGCAAGAGGAGTAGTGACAGGAATCCCAAGAGGTAAAAATTTAGAAAAATTGAAAAGACAAATAAAGGGGGTACTGTCAAGATGATGACAAGAATGATGGCATTTAGAAATGGAGAAAAGACGGAGAGCGAATCTGTATTAGTACAATTTGTCTAGGAAGTCCTCCCACAAAGAATTATGATTGGGTCTTTAAGCTTTTACGTTAGAGCTTACGTTCCACCCCCAGTACGTTGTTTTAAGTGCCAACGCTATGGGCACATAGCCAGTGTGTGCCATGATAAGATGAGATGTGGAAGGTGTGGAGGGGAGCATGAATATGGGCAATGTGGAGATAAAGAACTGGTCAAGTGTTGTAACTGTGGCGGGAATCACACAGCAGCGTATGGGGGATGTGTCATTAGGAAACAAGCAACAGATGTACAGCAAATCAGAGTAGAAAGAAATATTACATATGCAGAGGCAGTTAAAGTAAGAAATCAAGAAAGTGCAGAACAACATAGAAGAGAGAATAGTTCAGAAGACTTAGAGTTAGACCTAGACTTCCTTTTTATTGTCATTCAAATTTGAACTTTACAGCACAGATAAGAACGAAATTTCGTTACATAAGCTCATGGTACTGCAGGATAAAAAAGCAATAAGGTGCATATATAAATAAATAAATATATATAAATATAAATAATATATAAATATATATATAAAATAAATAAATATATAAATATATATAAATAAATAAATAGATTACTGTACAGATAAATATATTGCACTTTTTCACATGCGTCCACGTTTATGGATGTATGTTATATTGTCTTTTTTATTCCAGCGAGTTAATCCATTTTGGGGGGAGTTGAGGGGATAATTTAATTATGATGTGTTCAAGAGTCTTACGGCCTGAGGGAAGAAGCTGTTACAGAACCTGGAGGTTCTGCTTCGGAGGCTGCGGAATCTCTTTCTAGAGTCCAGCAGTGAAAACAGTCCTTGGTGGGGGTGGGAGGAGTCTTTGCAGATTTTCTGAGCCCTGGTCAGGCAGCGGCTTTTTGCGATCTCCTGGATAGGAGGAAGAGGAGTCCTGATGATCTTTTCCGCCGTCCTCACCACTCTCTGGAGAGACTTCCAGTCTGAGGCATTGCAGCCTCCAGTCCAGACAGAGAAGCTGTTGGTCAGCAGGCTCTCTATAGTGCCTCTGTAGAATGTGGTGAGAATGGGGGGAGGGAGCTGGGCTCTTTTCATCCGACGAACAAGACAGAAGTGACAATAGTTCAAGTAATAAAAAACAAGAGGCAGAAAAATACAGGACTTTCCATGGACAAGCTAGTTGTGTTCCTGGCATATATAATAAACTGCACAGAACAGGCAAGAAATAAGACTGATAAGATCAAAATAATTGTCAAAGCAGCAGCAAAGTTCTTAAATTTAAAAGAACTATCTTCGGAACAGGTGCAAGGTGAACTCCAGAGAGTAGACGAGACAGAGTCCTGTTACCACAATCCAACGCCATGTTAATTGTTCAGTGGAATGCCGGAAGTTTAATAGCAAACGGACAGGAACTAAAGGGATTTATTAATAATATGAAAAAGTACCGGCATGACATTAAAGGAAGTGGATATAAATCAAGATATTGAACAACTGAATACAGATATTACAAAGTGCATAATGGAAGCAGCCAAAAAGAGCATACCAAGAGGTAGTATAGGGAAAAGAAGGAAGATAGTGCTGTGGTGGACACAAGCGAGCACAGACGCAATAAAAGAACGGAATAGAGCATTTAGAATATTGAGAAGAACACATAATTTCCAAGATATGATCCAATATAAAAGGCACCAAGCTAAAGTAAGGTACGTTATTAAAAAGACAAGAAAACACTATTGGAGAACGTTTTGTGAATCATTAAATAGAACTACTCGTTTAGGCCAAGTGTGGGGAATGATCAAGAAAATGTCAGGGATCAGAAATCATGTGATGAAAGATGGGACACGGTGTGTGGGAGAAAATAAAGAAAAAGCAGAACTTTTAGCGAAAACATTTGTTAAAGTGCACAGTAATGATAATTTGAGAAATGTAGAAAAAAAAAAAGAGAGAAGAAACAATTAGTTTAAATTTTGGGGAAATGATGGAAGACAACGATAATAGTTTAACCAACACTATAGATATGACATTTTCTTTGAATGAAATGGTTCGAATATATATTGAAAAAGGTTAAAAATACAACACCAGGAAAAGACCAGGTGAGTTATCAGATGATCAAAAACTTAAGTAGCATTGGCAAAGAAGTGGTCTTGAAATTATATAATAGGATATATGAAGAAGGAAAATTACCAGCGGAGTGGAAAGAAGCTGTAATAATTCCAAAATGCAAACGAGGGAAAGACCCGGAAGAGGCAGGTAATTATAGGCCGATAGCATAGACCTCAAATTTGGGCAAAGTAATGGAAAAAATGATTAATGAAAGACTAGTATATTATTTAGAGTCAAAAGGAATAATAAAAACCTACCAAAGTGTATTTCGCAAAGCAAGAAACACAAACAACCCAGAAGTGCAGCTGGAAGAGGAAATTAGAAAGGGACAAATAAATAAAGAAAGTATAATTGCAGTATTTTTTGATATAGAGAAAGCGTATGATATGTTGTGGAAACAGGGGTTGCTGATAAAACTAAATAAAATTGGGATTAGAGGGAAAATGTATAGATGGATAAAAGACTTCTTAACAAGTAGAACAATATTAGTAAAAATAGAGAATGAATAGTCATGCCATCTCCGGGTTGGGGAGGAGACCCTGCCCCAAGTGGAGGAGTTCAAGTACCTTGGAGTCTTGTTCACGAGTGAGGGAAGAGTGGATCGTGAGATCGACAGGCGGATCGGTGCGGCATCTTCAGTAATGCGGACGCTGTATCGATCCGTTGTGGTGAAGAAGGAGCTGAGTCGGAAGGCAAAGCTCTCAATTTAACTGTCGATCTACGTTCCCATCCTCACCTATGGTCATGAGCTTTGGGTTTTGACCGAAAGGACAAGATCACGGGTACAAGCGGCCGAAATCAGTTTCCTCCACCGGGTGGCAGGGCTCTCCCTTAGAGATAGGGTGAGAAGCTCTGCCATCCGGGGGGAGCTCAAAGTAAAGCCGCTGCTCCTCCACATCGAGAGGAGATGAGGTGGTTCGGGCATCTGGTCAGGATGCCACCCGATCGCCTCCCTCGGGAGGTGTTTAGGGCACGTCCGACCGGTAGGAGGCCACGGGGAAGACCCAGGACACGTTGGGAAGACTATGTCTCCCGGCTGGCCTGGGAACGCCTCGGGATCCCCCGGGAGGAG
This sequence comes from Nerophis lumbriciformis, assembly GCF_033978685.3. Classification (NCBI taxonomy): domain Eukaryota; kingdom Metazoa; phylum Chordata; class Actinopteri; order Syngnathiformes; family Syngnathidae; genus Nerophis; species Nerophis lumbriciformis. Next base: position 25,268,730 of record NC_084578.2, on the reverse strand, counting down.
CTGGACGAAGTGGCTGGGGAGAGGGAAGTCTGGGCTTCCCTGCTTAGGCTGCTGCCCCCGCGACCCGACCTCGGATAAGCGGAAGAAGATGGATGGATGGATGGAGAATGAATATAGCAGAGTATATGAAGTGGAAAATGGGACCCCGCAAGGGAGTATAATAAGTCCAGTATTATTTTCAATAATGATAAATTAAGTTTTTAGTGAAGTGGAAGGGTTAGTGGATGTGGCACTGTTTGCTGATGATGGAGTGATGTGGAAGAGAGGTAGAAATACTAATCATATACTGTAGAAAAGAAGATTCAAAAAGCGGTAAATAATGTCAAGAATGGGGAACAGCTTGGTGTTTAAGATTCTCTGTTGGAAAGACAAAAGTCATACATTTTACAAAGAGGAAAGTACAAATCAAGCTCCAAATTAAACTCTATGGAGAAAATATAGAAGAGGTACAAGTATTTAAATATTTGGGTATATGGTTTGATAAAAATATTAACTGGTCAACCCACATCAGCAAAATAGTGGAGAAAAGTAAAAAGGTGTTAAATATAATGAGGGCTTTGAGGGGTAACACTTTAATTCGATCTGTTATTGATTATGGATGCATCATTTATCAATCTGCTTCAAAAACATTACTTGGGGAAATAGACAGTATCCAATCACAGGCTTTAAGGTTATGTTATGGAGCTACAAAATCCACCCCAGTGGCAGCATTACAAGTAGAAATGAATGAAAAACCTTTAGACATGAGAAGAGATCAACTGTCAGCTGTTTATTGGGCAAACTTAAAAGGGTCCATGCAAGGACATCCAACCCATCAAGTGCTACTAAACTGCCAAGAAAAAGAGAAGAAAAAGACGAATAGTTTCGGATGGATAATCGGAGACAAAGCTCAAATTGATAATATTAAAGTTAGCCCCACAGTACCAATCCCTGCAATACCACCATGGATGTATGAAAACCCAAATGTAAACATGCAATTACTAAAGAATAGAAATTTAAATAGTTAACAGATAGAACAATAGATTGAGGAAACGTTTTAGACAACATCATGGTGTACACAGATGCATCAAAAACTATAAATAATAAGGTAGAAGCAGCAGCAGTTATCCAACAAGGAAACATAGCATTAAATAAAATAATTTGTGATAAGTTATCTGTTTTTATGGGAGAGTTGGTAGCAATTTATATGGCAGTTCATTGGATAGAGGAAAATATAGCAAGAAAAGCAGTCGTGTGCTCAGACTCCAGCAGTGCATTGATTAGCATAAAAATCATCGCATCAGAAACAAGACAAGATTTAGTATATGAAATAGTTCAGGCAGTCTACAGAATAAATGAAGCGGGAGGTGTGGTAACATTTCTCTGGGTTCCTGCTCATGTAGGAGTTGAGGGGAACGAATTAGCTGATAAGTACGCAAAACAAGCAACCACTAAAACAGAAGTAAAGATGGAGATTAAGCACAGTAAAGAAGAAGTGAAGAACATAATTAAGATAGAACACAATAAAAAGTGGCAGGATAATTGGAATAAGGAAACAAAAAGGTAGGGAGTATTACAAAGTCCAGAGGAGAGTAGGTGTAATGAGAGGAGGAATAGAAATAGGAAGGAAGAATACATTATTACTAGAATGAGATTAGGACATACATATCTAAATAGTTCATTAAAATTGATAGGGAAACATACTACAGGACTGTTTGATTCTTGCCAACAGATAGAAAGTGTAGGACATGTTTTAATACATTGTAGGAAATATAATAGAGAAAGGGAAATACTGGAAAGTAAGTTAGCGAAAGAGAATATTAGGTTAGCAGTGGAAGATATATTAGGATTGCACTCAGAACACATAGGTTATAAAGCAATATCATACTTGCCAACCCTCCCGGATTTTCCGGGAGACTCCCGAAATTCAGCGCCTCTACCGAAAACCTCCCGGGACAAATTTCCCCCCGAAAATCTCCCGAAATTCAGGCGGAGCTGGAGGCCACGCACCCTCCAGCTCCATGCGGACCTGAGTGAGGACAGCCTGTTTTCACGTCCGCTTTCCCACAATATAAACAGCGTGTCTGCCCAATCACGTTATAACTGTGAAATGATTGAGAGCGAGTTTTTGCTTTCTTATGTGGGTTTATTGTTAGGCAGTTTCATTAACGTCCTCCCAGCGCGGTAACAACACACAACAACAGCAGTCACGTTTTCGTCTACCGTAAAGCAGTTCGTCTGCCGTAAACAGCAATGTTGTGACACTCTTAAACAGGACAATACTGCCATCTACTGTACATGCATATGTGACAATAACATCTACGGCTTTTAGAGAGTGCAGTGCACAACTGCGCACGCAACAAGGAGACGAAGCAGAAGAATGAGGAAGATACAACCGTGGTGACGCCGACGACGAGTAAGATGAAGAAATATGCTTGTAAGTTCCAAGCCGCAGCTGCGATTGGACCTGGATAGCCTCCGGGAAGAAGTAGTGGACTACCAAGTGCTTGGCAGTGAAGATCTTCCTCAGGAAGCAAAGATTGACCGGTTTTGGGCCATGCTAGGGAGAGGTGGAAGATTCCAGACTTTAGTGCATTTGATGAAAGCACTTTTGTGCGTGCCACACAGCAATGCATCATCAGAGAGGGTGTTCAGCATGATTAGAAAAATGGTGACAGAGAATAGAACAAGAATGGACAATTTAACCCTTAACTCAACAATGAGTGTTATGTGTGTGTATATGTGTAAATAAATGAACATTGAAATTCAAGTATTTCTTTTATATATATATATATATATATATATATATATATATATATATATATATATATATATATATATATATATATATATATATATATAATAAAATAAATATATATACATAGCTAGAATTCACTGAAAGTCAAGTATTTCTTATATATATATATATATATATATATATATATATATATATATATATATATATATATATGAAATACTTGACTTGGTGAATTCTAGCTGTAAATATACTCCTCCCCTCTTAACCACGCCCCAAACCACGCGAAAAACAACTTAAACTATTATTTTAGACAAAGTCAGCCAAACTTTGTTTACATTAATACACACACACACACACACACACACACACACACACACACACACACACACACACACACACACACACACACACACACACACACACACACACACACACACACACACACACACACACACACACACACAGACAGCCAACATTTTAATAATTGACCAAATATAGAGTTCCACACACTGAGTCTATTAGAGTGCTGAAACTGCCAAGAGTTAATCAATAGTCAATATATCAGTGTGCAGCTTTTTAAACATCACAAAAGGATTTTCTTTTTGAGGAAGTTAGATTTTCTGTTTTGTTGTTTGTTTTCATTGCTGCTATTTTAACAGTTTTTTAATACATAAACAAGGTTAATTGTTTATTTTTTTTATTTTTTTAGCAATTTGCCTTTCCTTTCTTTGACATGGACATTTTATTAGTAATTTTTACTTTTGTAACAGCTGAATGAGCAGCATAGTTTCAGTATAAATGAATATTTATGAACTAATTAGTCATCTTTGTTGTTAGATGGAAAAATTACAGCCATTAAATATGTGTACGCTTTATTATCTGATTAGTCAACTAATCGTTAAGATAATCGTTGACTAATCGACTATCAAAATAATCGTTTGTTGCAGCCCTAACCTAGAACCTTTTTGGAGTCGGGCTATGCTGTCTAACGCTGATTGGTTGAACACAGTTGAAGGTGTTCCCAAAACCTATTTTTCAAACACAGCACTGCCATTTACAGGGATTGTGAATTGTTTGCTATAATTGATTGGAAAATGTGCAATTTGAGCCATTTTACTTTGATTTTAGTACTTTGGAGTACGCTGGGGACTTTTTTTTTCCTTTTTAAGAACAAATGTTGTTCTATTTTTGGCTATAGCTTTGGTTGTGTTACTTGAATGATTTTGTTTCCTAAGAGAGGTTTTTTCATGTTCAATTTCAATATTTTTATTTCAAATTATTTCATATATCTACAATACATTGGGAATAATTTCAGCCTCGTTAAGTGTTGCCAGAATGAAAAGGTCCTCAGGGATTTAATATTGTATATAGAATAGGGATGTGAATCTTACAACTCATGATTCCTCATTTCCTAAAAACTGCTTTTTAAAAATTTATTTTTAAATTGTTATAAATGATTTAGAATTCAAATAAGAATCGCGACTTGTATGTTAATCACTTTTTTTCAGCATATCACGTAAAAAATGTTTGGAGTCTTACTTTTTCTAATTCTTTTGCTCAAATCTCTTAATCAACTCCCTTTAGTCTTGAATAAAAAAGCAAGCAGGTCATGTTTTTATTTGAATTTTAAAAATGTATATGAATTCTTTGCATTTTTTTCAAAATAAGAAAAAACTGACATAGTCTGTTCAAATGGGCATCAAAAAGGGTTAAAATAAAAAAGAAAACATGACATGACTATTATTTTTTTATTTAGGACTGAAGCTGATTGAAAAATTTGCGCAAAAAAGTAAAAACAATATATATATATATATATATATATATATATATATATATATATATGTATATATGTATATTATTTTTACTTTTTTGCGCAAATATTTCTATATATATATATATATATATATATATATATATATATATATATATTGTATATATATTGTATATATATATATATATATATATATATATATATATATATATATATATATATATATATATATATATAATTTGTACTTTTTTGCAAAAATCTTTCAATCAGCTTCAGTCCTAAATGAAAAAAATAATAGACATGTCATGTTTTATTTTTTATTTTAACCCTTTTTATTGCCCATTTGAACAGACTATGTCAGTTTTTTCTTAATTTTACACTTTTAACTCACTGAGGACTTTTTCACTGTGGGACTAATTAACTGGTCTATAAGCATGAACTGATGAAGCCTACTTGAATGAGAGGCAAAACGTCTTCGAAAAACAAACCGAACAGTCCAGTTGCAAACGATTGAATGCCCTGAGAAGACTAATTAACTGCAATCAAGTGATGTATGCCCCAGTGCAGACCTGGGCAAAATACGGCTTGTGGGCCGCATACATTTTTACAAAAACATACTGCGGAAAAACAATATCATATCAGTGATTTTCAATCAGATTTTCTGTATTTATTTTACCCCTGGCGTTCATATTTTGCCTTGGTTTTTGCATTTTTGGTGCGTTTTGCTTGGTTGTAAAATATGTTGATTGAGGAGGTGGTCTGGGTATTAAAAGAAGAGCAACGTTCATATGTTGTTAATATTCAGTGTTTTATCATTCATAGTTAATATTTTAAATTCCACATTCTTAATTTTTATGTGCATTCTGGGTGTCTCATTCAGTAAAGAAATGTAAAATTCCATTCCCGTTTATTGAGGTGGTCCGTTGTTGGCATTTTATCTGAAGTTATTGTGAGTTTTTGATATTAGTGTTCCTGAAAAAAGGGGCCCAAGCACACATAATGTAGAGCAGAGTTTTACAGGTAAATTAAAATGCTTGTACAGCGCATTCGGAAAGATTTCACAGCGCTTCATTGTTATAGCCTTATTCCAAAATGGAATACATTCATTTTTGTGCTCAAGGTTCTTAACACAATACCCTTTTATGACAATGTGAAAAAGAATTTATATTTTTATTTTTATTTATTTTTTTGACATTTTTGCAAATGTAATAAAAATAACAAAAACTATGGTTATGGTTAGGTTTATTTCCAGCGTGCATACAATTACAACATGGTACATCACAATTAAGAACGCGTTCTTCTTATTATTCACAGCCTTTGCCATGATGCTCAAAAGTGAGCTGTATCCTTGAGATGTTCCTACAGCAGTCCTATTCAACTGGCGGCCTGCGGGCCACATTAGGCCCGCCGAACATCACCCAAATAGGCTTGATGAAACCATTAAAACTAGGGTTGATCATGTAGGCAGTACTGTCGCCACCCCACAGGGGGCAACAGCAAGTAAGTGAAGAAGAAGAAGAAGTGAAGAAGCAGTGGAGTGAGTAGATGAAGACTACTCATTCAACCCTGGGAAAAAAATCTAAATAAATTGCAAAAATCGGACTTTTAACAACAACTGGACAACAAAGTATGAACGTTCTACCCCAAGCAAGTGCTCGAGTCATTCTATTCTGGCGGACCTTTTAAACGACGGATATATTGATCCAGACAAGCAGCAACAATGGTAGAAATCCCAGCATGTAAGCTTCTTTACGAAACTTGGTCAAACATTTGTAAGTAGATATAATTTGTGCATAAATATATTTTGTTTGTTTTGTATTGAAATTGCTGACTTTGATATATTTTTTATTCATGGTCGTGTTGTTTTTTGTCTGAGAGTAAAGTTCAAACTTCATTTAATACATCTAGTATTAAATTTGACCAGTAGAGGGCAACAACGCTAATAGTGATAAGTCACATGCAGTGCTTGATGTGTGAATGATTTGTAATTTCTATGAACGGGACAAGCGGTAGAAAATGTATGGATGGATGGATGGATATGTGTAAACCTTTGTAGTTTATTGTGTGAATATATTAACAGTAAACCTTGTGTTTTAGTTAATGTAAAATACACAATAGACGTTGTACTTTTATGTTTATTTTATGTTTATATTTTCAGTCTTGTAAACCTAAATGAAGGAAGAAGTTACGTAAATAAAACTAAGGAAGGAAAATAATTCAAAATAAGGAACATCAATCCTCACTAAAAACTGGAGCTACTTTTTCTTAATACTGTTAACTAGCTGCACGCGCTGGAAACGAGTCGCGAGGGCAGAATAATGAATTTATTGACAGTGCAGTGTAAAAGCCGATGTGTTTACTTTGCGAATAAGCAGACACAGTCCTAAAGAAATATAACCTGTGGAGGCACTTTCTGACGAAACATCCACATTTCGATGTCCGGCCCCTGAGCCCTTGGGCTCTTGAAACTGCGGCCCTCTTCATTATGTAGTTGAATAGCAATTAAAATCCACCTGTGTTAAAGTCAGTTGGTTGGACATGATTTGGAAAGACACACACCTGTCTATACATAAGGTTCCACATTTGACAAGCATAGCAGAAAACAAACCAATAATGAAGTCAAAGGAATTATCTGTCACCCGAGACAGGATTGTCCCGGGACACCAATCTGGGGAAGGGTACAAAAAAACATCTGCTGCCTTGAAGGTACCAATGAGCAGAGTGGCCTCCATCATCCGTAAATAAAATAAGTTTGGAACCACCAGGACTCTTCCTTGAGCTGACCGGCCGTCTTAACTGGGCGATCAGGGGAAAAGTGCCCTAGTCAGAGTGGTGACCAAGTACCCGATGCTCACTCTGTCAGAGCTACAACAGTCCTCTGTGGAGAGAGGAGAACCTTACAGAGGGACAAACATCACTGCAGCAACTCAGCAATCAAGCCTGTATGCTATAGTGGCCAGACGTAAGCCATTTCTTTGTAAAAGTTTGCCAAAATACTCTCAGACCATGAGAAACAACATTTTCTGATCTTTGGCATGAATGCCAGGCATCATGTTTGGAGAAAACCAGGCAAAAACCATCACTACAGTGAAGCATGGTGGTGGCAGCATCATGCTGTAGGGATGTTTTTCAGTGGCAGGAACTGGGAGACTATTCAGAATAGGGGCAAAGATGAATGTAGCAATGTACAGAGACATTCTGGATGAAAACCATTTTTCAGCAGGACAACGACCCAAAGTACACAGCCATGATATCAAAGGAATGGTTTCAGGACAACTCTGTAATGTCCTTGAGTGGCCCAGCTATAGCCCAGGCTTGAATCTGATTGAACATCTCTTGAGAGATCTGAAAATGGCTGTGCACTAGAGATGCGCGGATAGGCAATTATTTCATCCGCAACCGCATCAGAAAGTCATCAACCATCCGCCATCCACCCGATGTAACATTTGATCAGAACCGCACGCGCCCGCACCCGCCCGTTGTTATATATCTAATATAGACGATGCAAGGCATTAGTGAGGTTATAAAGCTTTTGCCTGTTAAAGAAAGGAGACTGATCCAATGCAGCACAGACATTCGCGTGCCACGCTGTCACGACCCAGACGCACACCAGTGCGCAATCATATGGGAGCCGCGCTGAGCGCACCTCCAAGCGCATCTCGCTGCCGGCGACGGCCGGGTATGGGCCCGACGCTCCAGCGCCATCCATTTTCAGGGCTAGTTGATTCGGCAGGTGGGTTGTTACACACTCCTTAGCGGGTTCCGACTTCCATGGCCACCGTCCTGCTGTCTATATCAACCAGGGTGAGCCCCACCCCTTTCGTGAGCGCACTGCGCGCGGAGTGACCCCTGTTACGCGCCCCCGGCAACAGGGGTGGCGGGCAGGTAAGCTGCGCGGGCGGAGCGCGCGGAGTGACCCCTGTTACGAGCCCCCGGCCACGGGGGTGGCGGGCAGGTAAGCTGCTTACCTGCTGCGCGTGACGCCGGCCGCGGCGAAGGCGGACAAGGCGGGGTGTCGGTGCGGTGGGCGCGGTGGTGACCCTGGACGTGCGTCGGGCCCTTCTCGCGGATCGCCTCAGCTACGGCTCCCGGTGGGGCCCTCTCGGGGGAAGGGGCCTCGGTCCCGGACCCCGGCGAGGCGTCCCTTCTCCGCTCCGTAAAAGTGTCCATCTTTTTTTTTTTTTTTCTTCTGTTGTGGCATATGCAGCAGGTGCCTGCTCGTTTTTCGTATGTGGGTAACAACATTTAACTATGTATATATATTTCCCAATTGGTTTAACTGCCACCCGCCTGAATCTATTTAAAATCTAATTTTTTTTTATTTCAACCGCCCGACCCGACCCGACCCGCGGATAAAATCTAATTTTTTTAAATTTCATCCGCCCGATCCGCGGATAATCCGCGGACTCCGCGGTTGTGCCCGCAAACCGCGCATCTCTACTGTGCACCGACGCTTCCCATCCAACCTGATGGAGCTTAAGAGGCATACTTGCCAACCCTCCCGAATTTTCCGGGAGACTCCTGAATTTCAGTGCCTCTCCCGAAAATCTCCCGGGACAACCATTCTCCCGAATTTCTCCCGATTTCCAGCCGGACTTAAGGCACGCCCCCTCCAGGTCCATGCGGACCTGAGTGAGGACAGCCTGTCGTCACGTCACCAAAAAGTAACCACAGAACACTATAGTGTTCTGTGGTTACTTTTTGGTTGGCCAACGGTTTACGTTGTATTGCGCACCCTGACGGCAAGTGTGGGAGTCGGTTCTGAAGTATGAAGTAAAGAGACGTAACTTCGTCAACTCGCCTGGTTATTGACTCCAACCCAGAATATTACACTGCCCATACCTATGCTCCTCAAAGGCTGTGCTACTGGCTGCAAAGCATTGCACTTTCAAATACAACAATGAGTAGAGAGGAGTGTTATGTTTGTATATGTGTAAATAAATGAACGCTGAAATTCAAGTATTTATTTTATTTATATGTGTATATATATATATATATATATATATATAATAAAATACATATATATATATATATATATATATATATATATATATATATATATATATATATATATATATATATATATATATATATATATATATATATAGCTAGAATTCACTGAAAGTCAAGTATTTATTTTATTTATATACATATATATATATATATATATATATATATATATATATAAGAAATATTTGAATTTCAGTGAATTCTTGCCCATTTGGAGGTCTCAAGGTTGGCAAGTATGTTAAGAGGTGCTGCATAGAGGCATGGGCAAAATTGCACAAAGATAGGTGTGCAACGCTTCTGGCAACGCATTCAAAAAGACTTGAGGCTGTAATTGCTGACAAAGTTGCATCAACAAAGTATTTAGCAAAGACTGTGAATACTTTATGTACATGTGATTTCTTATTTTTTTTATTTATTTTGGATACATTTCAAAAAGCTCCAAAAAAAAAAAAAAATCATGTTGTTATTATGGGGTATTTTGTGTAGAATTTTAAGGACAAAAATTAATTTATTCCATGGATGAGGCTGTAGCAAGTGAAGCGTTGTGAATACTTTATGAATGCACTGTAGTTATTTTGTAGCGGAGGATCGTCACATGATTCAGTGAGACTGTCTTCCACACAGATAAAATGTTTTATAGTGGAGATAATTAGAAAGGCTTACTGGACCTTTTCCTAAAGGAACTGAGAACAGAAAGAATGATTTGTTAATTAGTGTGCTCACTGGATGTTCCTTTTACTTTCACCATTTGTTCAACTAATTCCTCCTATCTCACAACTCTCCTTCTCCTTCCCCTTCTCCTCTCTTTCGCATCCGTCCTACTTTAAGATGTCGGACGAATACGTTCTTTGACGTTCCGTGATGAGTCTCATTGTAAACATCCACCAAATTCTTAGATACAACACCTTTGTATTTGCTGCATTGGATGTGCATATTTTATACCCCGTATCTCACGGGTGAGCAGGCGTCTATCCCAGCTGACTTTGTGACACCTATTGTACTTTCAGTGCAAGCAACCAAAGTCAACCTGACATGTTTTAGTGTCATACAAATGAACAAAGAACAAATATTGAAATGGTGACGTTCCACCATCAAAACATTCACCACACATATTTAGGACAAGTTAGCTATTTATTTTTCAATACTCGAAAAAATATAGTTTTTCCCAGATGTAAATGGTAAATGGGTTTTACTTGTATAGCGCTTTTTTACCTTCAAGGTACTCAAAGCGCTTTGACACTATTTCCACATTCACCCATTCACACACACACATTCACACACTGATGGCAGGAGCTGCCATGCAAGGCCCTAACCACGACCCATCAGGAGCAAGGGTGAAGTGTCTTGCTCAAGGACACAACGGACGTGACGAGGTTGGTAGTAGGTGGGGATTGAACCAGGAACTCTCAGGTGCGCCACGCCGTCCCCAAGATGTTCCTCTTATTCTTAACACTTATTCTCTAATGTTAGCAAACTATCTTTTTTAGCTTACTTCAAGAGTCCTATAATTTTGTACTTGATGCATCTGTTTAACGTTTACGTGTCACAGTGTTATTTGTTGACTAATAATTTTCGTCTTTGTTATCCTCGACAACCTATTTTACCCCTACAAAAATGAGATGATAATGAATCAAAGCAAAATGCATGATAACTTAGACGATAACAAGATTAAAGGTGCTGTTTGTAATTTTCTCACAGTAACATTTTTCAAAGCAAAAAATATAACAAGATCACCACCAGCTTATGTCAGTGTTTTTCAACCACTGTGCTGTGAGATTCAGTCTGGTGTGCCGTGGAGATTATGTAATTTCAACTAATTGGGTTAAAATTCTTTTTTACTAACCAGTAATTATAATCTGCAAATAATGTGCCATAGTTGATTGTTGGTACTGTCTAGAGCTCGGCAGAGTAACCGTGTAATAGTCTTCCATATCAGTAGGTGGCAGCCGGTAGCTAATTGCCTTGTAGATGTCAGGAACACGTGTGTGAGACGATGATGGTTTGTCGTGATCCCAATATGCAGACGACAGCGGGAGGCAGTGTGCAGGTAAAAAGGTAACTAATGCTTAAACCAAAAATAAACAAAAGGTGAGTACTCCTAAGAAAAGAAATTGAAGCTTAGGGAAGGCTATGCAGAATGGAACTAAAACTGAACTGGCTACAAAGTAAACAAAAACAGAATGCTGGACGACAGCAAAGACTTACAGTTTGTGGATCAGAGACAGTGTCCACAAAGTACATCCAAACATGACATGACAGCCAACAATGTCCCCACAAAGAAAGATAATTAAAGAGTCTTGATTGCTGTGATGTCACTATGTACCCAGACTGCAAAACCTGCGCGCAGAAGCATCCGAAACTGCGTGCAAGCTTACGTCAATATCAGTGACGTGCAGTCAGTAGAGGCAGGTGAGGCGGGGCCTCACGTGCCATCATGGAAAGAAAAAAAAAGTAAAAAAAAAAAAAAAAAAAAAATTAAATTGTTATATGTATCCAGTGATTATACTATAAAGTTATTTTCCATTTAACTTCACCAGTTTTAGATTATTTTTTATTTAAAATCGCTGAATTTTCACATTTGCCGTTCAAATACTGAGAAGAGACTTGCGGTGAGTCACCAGCCAGTTGAGGCACGTCACTGAGTTGAGCCTCACCATGGATTGCGCAATGACTCGGCTAACTGCTGGCCTGCTGTGCAGTGAGACTGTATTGCTATATGAATTATATTATACATTTCCATAGTTTAGTTAGCTGAGGTATATGATGTACAGTGTATTTTGTCAACAACTGTATGTGTGTAACGTATTTCTTGTGCTGAGCAATCATAAAACGGCTGCGAAGACTCACTGTGTGAGGCTCGCAGTAATCCCGCCTCCTGATGGTAGAGGGCGGTAGTGATCCCAGAGATCATTCATGCAACTACTCGGCTGCAGAAGAAGAAGTGACAACAAGCAGCAACAATTAGCAGCGATCGTTTATTTTTTCCTCTTGCCTGGACTTTTAACATGGAGGATTACATATCTAAAATAAAAGTTTTCTAAACTGGACTTTCAATCGAAGCAGGAGGTAATACTTAAAGGAAGATCTCCATCGAGACAGAGAGACTTTTAAAACTGAAGAAAGATAAGGAAGACTTCTATAAACAAGTTATCGATGCTTTTGTTCAAAAGGAGCAGCGCATGGACTTCATTTATAAGTAAAGGTAAGACCATAATAAAGTTTTTTTTAATTAAATGTGCTTATTTGTGGGCTACAGTTTGTATGTGTAAAGTTGAAGTTAAGTTAAAGTACCAATGATTGTCACACACACACTAGGTGTGGTGAAATTTGTCCTCTGCATTTGACCCATCCCCTTGCTCACCCCCTGGGAGGTGAGGAGAGCAGTGGGCAGCAGCGGCTCCACGCCCGGGAATCATTTTTGGTGATTTAACCCCCAATTCCAACCCTTGATGCTGAGTGCCAAGCAGGGAAGAATGCTGGTATGAGCTTTTAAACATAACCCGTTAACTGCTGCCAATCAAATGGTGAATAAGATACTCTTTAGGGTTCATATGTTTGTAAATCTGACTGTGATGAAGTCAGTGCCTCACCAGCCATGAACCTCACCGCACGTCACTGGCCAAAATGCATGAACTTTATGATTTGACGCTTTGACGTTGTTGAACCTGATTACCCAACATTGCGAAAACATTTATAAGTCAGAGAAGATGAAATTCATCATTGGTCCCCTTTAAATCGGGCAGCTAAATGTACCTCAGAGTCTTATATATTTGGTACTTGACGTATGCTAGGGTTTTTAGTTAATTTTAAAGATACACGCTTCGAAGTCATAAAATGGTACTTGATGCATGTTAATTGTTAGCTATTTTAGCAAATTTGGCAAGCATATTATTCAGAGTCATATATTTTGTTACTTGATGGAATGCTAAGATGCTAAAGTCAGCATATGAACTTTTTTTTATCATTTTGCAGGCACAGGCATAAAGTCATATTTTTTGTTGCCTGATGCTACCTCGCCAGCGTGCTAACGCTTAGCATTTTTAATTCAACTTCAGCAGTTGGGTGTATTATTAGCATTTTTGCTATTGTGAAATCTTAAAAACTAAAATGTATATCTTTTTCCAGCTTGTATGATATGAACTTATTAAATGAACATAGTAAGAACAAGAATGTAGTAATAACAGAGGAGGCCTCTACCACAAGATAGTTTAGTCAAAAGAGTTGCAAATAAAAACGAGTGATGCCACTAGGAAAAAGATTAGCAAATAACAACAACAAAATATTTTTTTGGGGTACAAATCTTTTTTTGGTTACTACTTAACCAAAATCTTGTGGGCGGGGCCACATGAACAATATGTTTGAAGCCTTTTTTTTGGTCAGTATTGCAGACCCTCGTTTTTGCTATTTTCCCTCCAAATCTGTTCAGGGCGGAAGTAGACATCGGTCACACCATATATGGTCAGACCAACATCCGACACTGACCATTTAAAAGCTTGTAACATTTTGTTCAGGACGCCCCGCCCACAAGATGGAGGTTAAGTCATAAGCAAAAAAACGATTTGCACCAAAAAAAAAGACCCTTTCAAATCCATTTTTTTGGCTACAAATCGTTTTTCTGTTTGGTTGCATAAAAAGGCACACATTTACTGCATAGTAATGTAGACCACAAGGAAGTGTTTTAAATGTAGATTAAATAAGCTTTTGGAAACTAACTCGCTTACCCGACACATTGTTATATCCTGGGATAGTCACATGACCATCACATGACAACCACTCCAAAATGTTTCCTGTACTTCGCTCTAAAGATGAGGAGCTCAAACATAAAGTGTGTTTAAAACACATTTAAACACATTTAAAGTTGGGCTTCTTTGGGGTTAAATCAACACTGGAAAGTTTGACCAATTATTTTGCCAATTAATGGCGAGTATAAAAGACAGAAGCGCCCCAAAGGTGATGCGATTTAAATATCTTCACTTAATAGGGAGCGGCTCCAAGGGTTTCACTCGCAATTATTGCTGGTGACCCACAGCAATTATCACCTGCTCCCTGCAGACAAAAGGCAATTTTCAACTAATTGAGCGCGAAGACGCACAAAATGCAAGTGCTTGACCTTTCAGTGGTGCTCTGGAAGAGAGTCTTTTGAGGCCAAATAGCCAATTGAAAACTGTGACAAGCCATTTTACATTCCTTAATAATGCGCTTAACACTGGGAAGTAAAAAAAACCCCAATTCATTTACAGTTGATGGCCCTAAAAGCCTGTTGGCTTTAAAGGATTCAGATCCTCCATTAAAACTTGGTTTATATAAATAAGAGAGTATATGTGAGGATTCTGTTTTGTTGGACTTGGATACAGAGACAGAAGCAGTCCTTACAAAAATAAAGTGCTCATGTAATCGTGGGCATATAAAAACATACAAAAAGTACTGATAATGCTAACAAAAGATAATGAGTACCAGGTAAGCTAGCAACAAAAACTAATATCCACATAAAAAAGGACGACTGAGGCGAAATGACATGATAGAATATCAAAAAGGTTTAAATCAGAAACAAATAGGGCAGGGGTCCCCAAACTACGGCCCGCCAGCTTCCAAAATCCGGCCCGCAGGAAGTCCCAAGTAAAAAAAAACAAAACAATTAAATTATATATATATATATATATACCGTATTTTCCGCACTATAAGGCGCACCGGATTATTAGCCGCACCTTCAATGAATTACATATTTCATAACTTTGTCCACCAATAAACCGCCCCGGATTATAAGCCGCGCCTACGCTGCGCTAAAGGGAATGTCAAAAAAACAGTCAGATAGTTCAGTCAAACTTTAATAATATATTGAAAACCAGCGTTCTAACAACTCTGTCCCAAAATGTACGCAAATGTGCAATCACAAACATAGTAAAATTCAAAATGGTGTAGAGCAATAGCAACATAATGTTGCTCGAACGTTAATGTCACAACACACAAAATAAACATAGCGCTCACCTTCTGAAGTTATTCTTCATTCGTAAATCCTTCGAATTCTTCGTCTTCGGTGTCCGAATTGAAAAGTTGCGCAAGCGTGGGATCCAAAATGGCCGGTTCCGTCTCGTCGAAGTCATCGGAGTCAGTGTCGCTGTTGTTGTCCAGTAGTTCTGTGAATCCTGCCTTCCGGAAAGCTCGGACCACAGTTGTGACCGAAATATCTGCCCAGGCATTTACGATCCACTGGCAAATGTTGGCGTATGTCGTCCGGCGCTGTCTGCCCGTCTTAGTGAAGGTGTGTTCGCCTTCGGTCATCCATTGTTCCCACGCCGTTCGCAGTCGTGATTTGAATGCCCTGTTGACACCAATATCCAGCGGTTGGAGTTCTTTGGTTAATCCACCCGGAATGACGGCGAGTGTTGTATTTGTGTGCTTCACTTGTTTTTTGACACCATCTGTGATGTGGGCGCGCATAGAGTCGTATATCAACATGGACGGAGCTGTGTGAAAAAAGCCACCCGGCCTCTTCGCGTAAACTTCCCTTAACCACTCGCTCATCTTTTCTTCATCCATCCATCCCTTCGAGTTAGCTTTTATGATGACGCCGGCTGGAAAGGTCTCTTTTGGCAAGGTCTTCCTTTTGAATATCACCATGGGTGGAAGTTAGCATGGCAAGCTAGAACCACAGTGAAGGATGACTTCTCATTCCCTGTGGTGCGAATATTCACCGTACGTGCTCCCGTTCCACAGTGCGGTTCACAGGAATATCAGTTGCTGTGAAATACGGTAGTAATCCGTGTGCGGATGGAGAGATTGCGTCTTTTTATGAACCGGATCCTTGTCGCTTAGTAGGAGCCATTTTGTGGTCTTTACAGATGTAAACAGGAAATGAAACGTACGGTGATATCCGCGCGTTTTTTCTTCTTCTTCCGGGGGCGGGTGGTTGCTTACAGTAGAAGAAGAAGCGCTTCCTGTTCTATGGGGGCGGGTGCTTTCCTTGGCGGTTGCTTGCGTAGAAGAAGAAGCGCTTCCTGTTCTACCGGGAAAAAAGATGGCGGCTGTTTACCGAAGTTGCGAGATCGAAACTTTATGAAAATGAATCTTAATATTAATCCATATATAAAGCGCACCGGGTTATAAGGCGCACTGTCAGCTTTTGAGAAAATGTGTGGTTTTTAGGTGCGCCTTATAGTGCGGAAAATACGGTATATGTATATATATATATATATATATATATATATATATATATATATTAATATTCATACTTTACAAATTTGTATTTTAAAAAATCTGTCCTTTCTAATCCATTTTCTACCGCTTCTTACTCTCCGTGTCTCCTCGCCGCTCAGGCAAATCATATTGTCTAAAAATGCATTTTCCCATTGATAACGTGATATCATCGGTAAAGTGCACGCTCTTTCACAATACCACACAATACGAAGGTCCTGTTCTTGTTTTTTTACTGACACAGATGACAGCGCATAAAATAAATGTTATTTGTCATAGTTTGTATTAATGCGGTCATGTGACTGCCAGGCTACCTTTGATTGGTGAAATGGAGTCAAATGTCATTAGTTCTCAAGTGTGAATGGTGAAACAGAGTCATGTGACTGTGCCCGCTGGAAGAAGTCTCTCTGACGGGCCAAGAGAATACATATTTGCAAGCAGTAGTCAATAGATTACAACCTTTATTATAAATATGATGATGATACAGATAAATGTTGCTATCGAAATAAAAGTCAATGTAACAAAGTAAAAGTACAGTAGGGAAGGGATTCATTCAGCCCCATTCTTGGGTGGATCTCGTGTGAGAAGAAGGTGCGGGGGGATGAATCATTTTGGAATGCAATCCGCTGAAAATGATGGAAAGCGCCACTCTACATATCAACTGGCGCTGTTTAAAGTTGGAATTGCCACAGAACACATTTTCAGATAGTCAACACTCTCCTGTTATCTAGCTTCTCAAGTGGATAGTGCACACCCCAAATTCGTCACGTTTCATGTGTCAGGTAAACTGCGACGAATGGGGTCATATGAATCCACTTTCTACGGTAGAAATTCTTCACCACAAAAGAGTTCTAGGAAAAACTATAAAGTATTCTGCATTAAAACTACCCTGACAAGTACTCTGCTTACATTTCTATGCATTTAGCTTGTTAGCTTCCTTTGTAACCAGTGAACAATGACAAATAAAGATAGAGGATTATCAGATATGAACCTAATCTAATAATTTAATAATGTAATAATTGTTATACTCACTTTTGTTTAACATGTTGATACGAAATCAGGGTTTGGAGGAGAAGGAGCAAGCCGATGTAGCGCACTGTTTCCCACACATTAATTTATTTGTGGCGGCCCGCCACGAAATAATTACGTCCGCCACAAATAGATTTTTCAGCTTTTGACTCGCTCGACTGCTTATAAAAGCAAGGGGACTCTGTCTGTGAATGTAGCTTGTAGTTACAACTCCGGTGCAGTAGGTGGCGGTAGCCTACTATGCATTGTAACTCCGCCAATAGCACTTAATTCACCTGGTGGGCCAGCGAAGAAGAAGAAGACGACGACGAAGTAGAAGAAGAACGGACCGACCGGATCAAAATACGAGGGTAAGACGTCTTGGCAAACAAGTTCAAAAGTGGTCCGAACCTGTGCGCAGTGTGCAGCACCGACTCGGATTTTCTTAATTTTTATTTTCGGGACTTGAATGCATTTATTTTGAAAGGACAGCTGGAGAGAGACGGGTGAGAGGGGGGATTGACGCGGAGCAAAGCGACTGTCAGGTGGGATCGAACTGGGTCGCTACAGAGGATGCTCTACCAGGTGAGATAGGTTATAGCTGCATCGCTCGCGGCTCATCATGTATTTAACGTTAAGCCGCGATTTCACCAAGCGTTTCACTGACGGTGAGCAGCCTGACGCTGCTTCATTAACACCGCCGCTGTTTGACTCGGGGGCCGGGGCAGACGCACGCAGTAACAGTCACCTGTTACCATACCGACGAGCTAACGTGTCCAGGTTATAACCCTGTTGTCAATAAACACACGTGGAGACTGTGCTTCAGATACTGCATTAATACTGAAGCTAAATTGTCCACTGTCCACTGGAGCATGTGAATGCAATGAAAAGAATACAATCTGAGCCAACCAGCTATTAAAATGTTGTCCATGTTAATGTTTTGGCCATTAAACACCCTTCATTTAAAGATTTCAACTGTGATCGATCTTCAAACAGGTGGCTGACCTGTTCAGATGGGTGTAACTGCTACTGGTCAAATAATGTGAAATAGCATTTAATTTTACATGTATGCAATGCCATTTAAATGTAATTATAGATAATAATAATAATAATAATAATAATAACAATAATAAATACTGTGTAGTGTTGTAAATAGTCAACGGGAAGGATTTTAGTAAGATATAAGCCATGAGCACTACACAGCCAGAAAAAAACCTAGGCAGGACAAGTAAAAATATTGGGGCAAGTAGATTTGAGAAGTCGGGCAAGTAGAAAAAAACCTTAACGTTGAACCCTGCATGTGTTGAGCTGCTGCCGCTTAAGGTTAGACGGCACTGTACATAGAGCGGTTCTGCTCGTTAGTAATAAATTCTAATGTTGGATGTTCATTCCTTCACACAGTTGAGTATAGAAAAACATTTTCAACGGCCGAAAAGGGCTCGACTTGGAGAGGAGGTAGGCCTACAGTCCGGACCACAGGAGGTATTATCAAAACGGTGTAGACACTTGGAAATCTCATAAGGAAAGTGAACAGACGTCCATCAGTGTGAGAATTAATTTGCTTCCAATACTTCCAGGCTTCAACTAGTGCCGCAGCTGTGGCAGCTGGCGCAGCTGAGGCAGTAAGAGAGGGTGAGGAGGAAGGGATAGTAAGTACGCAGGGAGATGTTGTAGGAGAGGAGGAAGACAGGCAGCTGTATATAAATATGTACATAAAATGTTTTAATTATATTCCAACTCCGCGTTCTTCTTGGTCATCGCCGCTGCCGCCGCCCCACCCCCCGACCCCCGACCACACCACCACAAATAGATGCCTGTCCTGTGGGAAACACTGTAGCGTATGTTGATGCAGCATCATTATCCAGACTTTATAAGAGTGAAAAAAACAACAACCTTTTACTGTGTTAAACATCAATAAATTCTATGAGGGGCCGTTAGGGACATTATTCAGAATTACCTCTTACATGCACTACAGAAATGCTCTCACATAAACAACTGAATTGTTTTTCTCTCACACACACACTACTGAAACACTCTCATACACATACTGAAACACTCTCATACACACTACTGAAACACTCTCATACACTACTGAAACACTCTCATACACTACTGAATTTTTCTCTCACACACGCTACTGAAATACTCTCACACACACTACTGAAATACTCTCACACACACTACTCAAACACTCTCATACACTACTGAAACACTCTCATAAACACTACTGACATTTTTTTCTCTCACACACACACTACTAAAACACTCTCATACACATACTGAAACACTCTCATACACACTACTGAAACACTCTCATACACTACTGAAACACTCTCATACACTACTGAAACACTCTCATACACTACTGAATTTTTCTCTCACACACGCTACTGAAATACTCTCACACACTACTCAAACACTCTCATACACTACTGAAACACTCTCATAAACACTACTGACATTTTTTTCTCTCACACACACACTACTAAAACACTCTCACACACACACTGCTGAAACACTCTCATACACACTACTGAATAATATTTTATCTCACACAAGCTACTGAAAGACTCATACACACTACTAAAAAACTCATCATACACAGTTCTGAAACACTACTGAAATGTTTTTCTCTCACACACTACTAAAACACTCTCACACACACTACTGAAATCATTTCACACACACAACTGATTTATCTCTCTCATACACACTACTGAAAACCTCACACACACACACACACACACACCTGACATTTTTTTTAAAGTTGTGTGTGTAAAAGGATTTCATTTGTGTGTGTGAGAGCTTTTCAGTAGTGCGTGTGAGAGAAAAAAATGTCAGTAGTGTTCGCAAAGGATTTCAGTTTTGTGTGTGAAGGGTTTTCAGTGGTGTGTGTGAGAGAAAAAATGTTTAGTTGTGTGTGTAAAAGGATTTCAGTTGTGTGTGTGTGTGAGAGCTTTTCTGTAGTGTGTGTCAGAAAATTTGCCTTCCGGTTCCGGTCACCAATAATGCCCGGCCATTTTCAGACATTTTCCTTTTTTTCCCTTTTTGTTTTCCTTTTTTTCTTTCTTTTTTCTTCAGTCGGGCTGCAGCCGTCCATTGCACCTCCTAGCCGCGACATCTGAGCGGTCACAAAGCGTTGCCTTTCCCCTCCCGACAACAAAGCAACATGGCGCTGCCTGTTACAGCTCCAGAGCGAGTGTGAACCACAGCGTTATCAAGCGCAACGTTTCAGCTCATGAACATCAGGCAAGAAGAGGAAAAGGTCATTAGAAATAATTTATTTCTAAATTACTTTTCAATCTCACGAAATTTAACGCAACATGACATTGTAGTGAGCTAAACAGTTAGCCTTATGTGCCTCCACGACAAACAATCGAGCAACTAGAGTGACACAGAGTTTCCGCGGGTCCTAAGAGTCTCAGATCAGTTTTACTTTACCCACTAACATTTATATTTCAGTCAAATATATTTATTTTAACATATTGTATCACTTCACCCTGAACACCTTTGTTTATGTGACTTCTCTCTGAGCCATAAATCTACCATGAATATTCTGTCCTTCCCTTTAACACAGACTCAACAGCTATTGCAGGCTGTGAACTGGGGAAGGAAGCTCATCATATGTCAACTGAGGTGTCACTCCACCTGGAAATAAGACTGGTGTTTCTAAGTGACACAAATGTTATGTAAAAAGGGAATATGAAATAAACATACATTCCTTTATTCTGAGATATACATAAAAATAAGCAAAAAACAAAAGAGGGAGCATACATACTTTTAATGTATGATCAGTATGTTTTCTCTTCTACTTGACTTAACTTCAAATGCTGATGAAGGATTTATTTCATCACAGCAATAATATGCAGTGTATTACTGATTCAGTGTGGGGCATGAACTAACAGATGATTTACAGACTGTAGCAACAAACAACAGTCAGTAACATTAGTTTTAAGACATGGCAACATGATCAAGTAAACAACCAATATAGTAAAATAACAACATTAAATTATGCCTGGTGCGACAGCAGTGCAGAACCGATTTCTAACATAAAAGAAGGGATGAAAAAGTAATCAGAATATAAAGCTCTTAAAGGCATTTGTGATTAAGGGCTGAATTAATTATACAGTACAGTAAGTAGACATTAGAAAGGATCATCTTTCAGTTGCATTTGAGTGTATACATATGTTAAGCTTCAGCCATGTCCTCTCACACAGCAGTTATGTTACATTTATAACTTAGCTACCTGCAGTGGTGCTCCTGCTGTTTCTCCAAACTGACACACATCTATTGTAAGATTTGTTTTCACGCTCTGATAAGGACAGCTGGTTTGATTAGCTACTGACATACCACCACGTGACTCACATTTTGACATGTTACCATAGCAACAATGCTGCAAACATTACTAACTGATTTGAAAGTGTACTTATTGGTCTCCCTCCAAGACAAATGCCAAAGTTTGCAATAGATCTTAGACTCTTAGGACCCGCGGAAACTCTATCACTAGTTGCTAGATTGTTTGTAGTGGAGGCACACAAGACTAACTGTTTAGCTCACTATAATGCCATGTTTCGTTACATTTCGTGGGATTAAACAATCATTTAGAAATACGTCATTTCTAGTTCCCTTTTCATCCTCGTGCCTAATGTCCATGAGCTGAAATGTTGCGTTTGATAATGCTGCGGTGCACACTCACTCCGGAACGAGTGCTCCGGAGCTGTAAAATGCTTGGCTGCCGGGAGAAGAAATGCAACGCTATGTGACCGTTCAGGTGTCGTGGCTTGGAGGTGCAACGGACAGCTGCAGCCTGACTGTTGATAGTGTTCTTATATTCTCCGCTGAAGCCATCAAATTATGAAGCAGAGCTGCTGCCTCGGTTAGGCTACTTGTCGGCAGTTAGGCAGACATTTTGTTCGCGAACAACTTGGCTGAAAAAGAAAAAGAAATAGAAAAAGGGAAAAAAAAACTTGCCTAGAAAAGGGGTGGGCATTATTGGTGACCGGAACCGGAAAAATCATCTCACTCACACACATCTGAAAAGCTCACATACACACAACTGCAATCCTTTTACACACACGCAACTGATTTTTTTCTCTCTGAATGGTAAATGGGTTACACTCGTATAGCGCTTTTCTACTTTCAAGGTACTCTTTGACACTATTTCCACATTCACCCATTCACACACACATTCACACACTCATGACAGAAGCTGCCATGCAAGGCCTTAACCACGACCCATCAGGAGCAAGGGTGAAGTGTCTTGCTCAAAGGACACAACAGACATGACCAATGGTGGTAGAAGGTGGGGATCGAACCAGGAACCCTCAGGTTGCTGGCACAGCCACTCTCCCAACCGTGCCACGCCACGCACCACGCCCTGAAAAGCTCTCTAAAAAACAACTGAAATCCTTTTTCACACTACTGAAATTATTCTCTCTAACACGCACTACTGAAAAGCTCTCACACACACAACTGAAATTCTTCGACACACACAACTGAAAAATAATTTCAGGTGTGTTTGTGTGAATGAGAGAAACAATGTCAGTAGTGTGTAAGAAAAAACTTCAGTATTGTGTATGAGAGTGTTTCAGTAGTGTGTATGAGAGTGTTTCAGTCGTGTGTGTGAGAGAAAAAAAATAAGTAGTGTGTGAGTGTTTCAGTAGTGTGTTTGAGAGATAAACATTTCAGTAGTGTGTATGAGTGTTTCAGTAGTGTGTATGAGAATGTTTCAGTACTGTGTGTGATAGATAAACATTTCAGTAGTGTATGAGAGTGTTTCAGTAGTGTGGATGAGAGTGTTTCAGTAGTGTGTATGAAAGTGTTTCAGTCGTGTGTGTGACAGAAAAACATTTCAGTAGTGTGTATGAGAGTGTTTCAGTAGTTTGTATGAGTGTTTCAGTAGTGTGTGAGGGTATTTCAGTCATGTGTGTGAGAGAAAAACATTGCAGTAGTGTGTATGAGAGTGTTTCAGTAGTGTGTGTGAGAGTTGTCAGTAGTGTGTGTGAGAGTATTTCAGTAGTGTGTGAAAGAAAAAAATATTCAGTAGTGTGTATGGGAGTGTTTCAGTAGTGTATGAGAGTATTCAGTAGTGTGTAAGGGAAAAACATTTCAGTAGTGTGTATGAGAGTGTTTCAGTAGTGTATTGAGAGAAACACATTCCAGTAGTGTGTATGAGAGTGTTTCAGTAGTGTATGAGAGTGTTTCAGTAGTGTATGAGTGTTTCAGTCGTGTGTGTGTGAGAGAGCAAATTTCAGTAGTCTGTATGAGAGTGTTTCAGTAGTGTATGAGAGTGTTTCAGTAATGTCTGTGAGAGCAAAACATTTCAGTAGTGTGTATGAGAGTGTTTCAGCAGTGTGTGAGAGTATTTCAGTAGTGTGTGTGAGAGAAAAACATTTCAGTAGTGTTTATGAGAGTGTTTCAGTCGTGTGTATGAGAGTATTTCAGTAGTGTGTGAGAGAATACATTTCAGTAGTCTGTATGAGAGTGTTTCAGTGGTGTATGAGAGTGTTTCAGTAGTGTGTGAGAGTATTTCAGTAGTGTGTGAGAGAACAAAAATTCAGTAGTGTGAATGAGAGTGTTTCTGTAGTGTGTATGAGAGTGTATCAGTAGTGTGTGTGACAGTGTTTCAGTAGTGTGTGTGAGAGAAAAACATTTTATTTGTTTTTGTGGGAGCATTTCAGTAGTGTATGTAAGGGACAAGCGGTAGAGAATGGATGGATGGATGGATGTCTAAGATAATTCTGAATAATGTCCTTAATGGCCCCTTAGAAAAGGGGCTCCCTCCCACCCTAAACCTAAGGTCGCAGCCCCTTACAAACACACTTGGTATGTTTTACACGCAATAAAACACTAATTATTGCATGCCTTTGGTTGAAACCAACACATGTAAAAATCTTAATTAGGTTTAGTAGCAGCCTTAATATTGAACTTTTAGAGATATTTTTCCTTTTATATTAACATTTATGTTTTTTTTGATAGATTACATACTGTATTTAAATGACAGAAAAATATCTTGAAATTTTGCAAAAGGCCAGGTACCCCGATGCTTTTACCATCCCATTTTGACGCCGCTGAAAATGATTATTATGTTTCACCTTCATTCTCAAGCACCTCTAAATTAAATCTTTTTATGCCTAAAAACCCACTGCCACAAGTGTGTGTGCAATAATAATACATCTATTAGTACTGGGAGATATTACATTTTCTGTAGACCTTCAGAAGCACACGAAGTGTGATTGGATGGTAATATGTTGTTCAGAAATACCCAGTTAGTGGGTGTACAAAGCAGCAACATGACAACAATTTATAGCAATTATCTCAATAACTTCAATGACCTAAGCTACAGTACAGTTAAATTATTTTTTTTATATGAATTGACAGTTGCAGTGTATAACAAATTCACTCCACCATGTTTACAGTTCATCTCTGTTCTTATGGTTGGCACCAACTTGTTTATTCATGATGGATCTTTTTCCAGGATCAAAGCACATGCTCTCTCGTAACCTTCAGCATCTCAGCGATATAACAATAGCTCAGTCACATGACTTATATAGCGGCGAACTGAAAGACCTTCCTTCTTTCTCCTCTACATACGTCAATCATGCTAATGTCCTATTAAAATATTTACATGATTACAGTTTAAATGTATATTGTACTATATATGAGACATAGACAATGAATACAAATATTTCTGTGCACACGATCACCAGTATATTCAGTAGGGATGTTAATCTAGAATTTTGAGCTGGTGACATACTGCACCTTTAAATATAGGTTGTATTCACCCCGGGGGTGGATGAGATCCGCCCGGAGTTCCTTAAGGCTCTGGATGTTGTGGGGCTGTCTTGGTTGACAAGACTCTGCAACATCGCGTGGACATCGGGGGCGGTACCTCTGGATTGGCAGACCGGGGTGGTGGTTCCTCTCTTTAAGAAGGGGAACCGGAGGGTGTGTTCCAACTATCGTGGGATCACACTCCTCAGCCTTCCCGGTAAGGTCTATTCAGGTGTACTGGAGAGGAGGCTACGCCGGATAGTCGAACCTCGGATTCAGGAGGAACAGTGTGGTTTTCGTCCTGGTCGTGGAACTGTGGACCAGCTCTATACTCTCGGCAGGGTCCTTGAGGGTGCATGGGAGTTTGCCCAACCAGTCTACATGTGCTTTGTGGACTTGGAGAAGGCATTCGACCGTGTACCCCGGGAAGTCCTGTGGGGAGTGCTCGGAGAGTATGGGGTAACGGACTGTCTTATTGTGGCAGTTCGTTCCCTGTATAATCAGTGTCAGAGCTTGGTCCGCATTGCCGGCAGTAAGTCGGACACGTTTCCAGTGAGGGTTGGACTCCGCCAAGGCTGCCCTTTGTCACCGATTCTGTTCATAACCTTTATGGACAGAATTTCTAGGCGCAGTCAGGGCGTTGAGGGGATCTGGTTTGGTGGCTGCAGGATTAGGTCACTGCTATTTGCAGATGATGTGGTCCTGATGGCTTCCTCCGGCCAAGATCTTCAGCTCTCACTGGATCGGTTCGCAGCCGAGTGTGAAGCGACTGGGATGGGAATCAGCACCTCCAAGTCCGAGTCCATGGTTCTCTCCCGGAAAAGGGTGGAGTGCCATCTCCGGGTTGGGGAGGAGATCTTGCCCCAAGTGGAGGAGTTCAAGTACCTCGGAGTCTTGTTCACGAGTGGGGGAAGAGTTGATCGTGAGATCGACAGGCGGATCGGTGCGGCGTCTTCAGTAATGCGGACGCTGTATCGATCCGTTGTGGTGAAGAAGGAGCTGAGCCGGAAGGCAAAGCTCTCGATTTACCGGTCGATCTACGTTCCCATCCTCACCTATGGTCAAGAGCTTTGGGTCATGACCGAAAGGACAAGATCACGGGTACAAGCGGCCGAAATGAGTTTCCTCCGCCGAGTGGCGGGGCTCTCCCTTAGAGATAGGGTGAGAAGCTCTGTCATTCGGAGGGAGCTCAAAGTAAAGCCGCTGCTCCTCCACATCGAGAGGAGCCAGATGAGGTGGTTCGGGCATCTGGTCAGGATGCCACCCGAACGCCTCCCTAGGAAGGTGTTTCGGGCACGTCCGACCGGTAGGAGGCCACGGGGAAGACCCAGGACACGCTGGGAAGACTATCTCTCCCGGCTGGCCTGGGAACGCCTCGGGATCCCCCGGGAGGAGCTGGACGAAGTGGCTGGGGAGAGGGAAGTCTGGGCTTCCCTGCTTAAGCTGCTGCCCCCGCGACCCGACCTCGGATAAGCGGAAGAAGATGGATGGATGGATGGATGTATTCACCTGACGTCACGTCATTAAATATGCAAGGTCGAAGTTGTGGTCAAAGCGAAAAATGCTCTATGCTTGCATTGTTTTAGGTTAGCTTTAGGTGCTGCAAAGCGGCCAGCTGCTGGGGTAGTGACCTTGTGTGTCAGCAGCGTGTCTGTGATCTCTTTTTTTTAATTCCTTGTTCTTCTTCCCTCGGGGGGAGAATCCACCCGGACAGTTGTGCTGAATGTGTGTGTGTGTGCGTGTGTGTGTGGGGGGGGTCCGGTTGTTGGTGGGGCCGGGTGGTCCTCCCGTCCGGCTGCGAAGAGTCTCTGGTTCCCTCGGGGCGGGGCGTGCCACCTTTCTGGCCGCGTGGGGTGTTGTCTCTCGCCGGCTTGAGGGCTGGCTGTCCCCTGCTTCTCCCGTGCCGGGCACGTCTGTCTATGAACTGCCACTGGCCCTGCTGGCCAGTCCTCTCGCTGGCCGGCCTGACTGTGTGGGGCCAGCGGTCCCTTGTTCCCTGGGCACGGTGCCTGCTGCTTTGAGTTTGGGTTTCTGGGTAGCTGGAGCCGTACTTGGGCTCCAGCACACACTGGGAGACAAATATATTGTACATACAAACACATATACATACGCACATACACACAAATATACACATATATACATATATACATACATATGCATACATACTTACATTCATTCATACATACATACATACATACGCCCACACTTTGGTATTCACCTACATACATAGGTACATACATTCACACATACATACACAAATACAGTACATACATCCACACGCACATTAACTGTACAAACATACATATACACATACTGTACATATACATTCACTGTACAAACATACATATACAAATACTGTACATATACATTCACTGTACAAAGACACATATACACATACTGTACATATACAAGCACATATGCATACATACACTCATGCATATACAGTAATCACGTTTCAGCAAACATATATTAACGTTGTTCCCTAGGGCAGGGGTCGGCAACCCGCGGCTCCGGAGCCGCATGCGGCTCTTTGATCACTCTGATGCGGCTCAGCTGCATACTTGCTGACCCTCTCGATTTTTCCGGGAGACTTCCGAATTTCAGTGCCTCTCTCGAAAATCTCCCGGGGCAACAATATTGAAGGCGTGCCGTGATGGCAGTGCCTTTAGCGTCCGATTTTACACTATCTGCGTGCCGGCTTAGTCACATGTTGTATGCGGGCTCTGCCCTACACACGTAAGTGACTGCAAGGCATACTTAGTCAACAGCCATACAGGTCACACTGAGGGTGGCCGTATAAAACAACTTTAACACTGTTACTAATATGCGTCACACTGTGAACCCACACCAAACAAGAATGACAAACACATTTCGGGAGAACATCCGCACCGTAACACAGCATAAACACAACAGAACAAATACTCAGAATCCCATACATACTTCCGGGCTACATTATAAACCCCCGCTACCGGTTGATGTGTGGGGGAGGCAGGGTTGGGGGGGGGGGGGGTGGGGTTTGGTGGTAGAGGGGGTGTATAATGTAGCCCGGAAGAGTTAGGGATGCATGGGATTCTGGGTATTTGTTCTGTTGTGTTTATGTTGTGTTACGGTGCGGATGTTCTCCCAAAATGTGTTTGTCATTCTTTTTTGGTGTGGGTTCACAGTGTGGCGCATATTTGTAACAGTGTTAAAGTTGTTTTATACGGCCACTCTCAGTGTAGCCTGTATGGCTGTTGACCAAGTATGCCTTGCAGTCACTTATGTGTGTCTGCAGAAGCCTCATTCAACATGTGACTGGGCTGGCACGCTGTTTATACAGGTTGTAGAGGGCGCTAAAAACGGTGTCATCACGGCACGCCCTTATTATTGTTTTTTGGGTGAAAATCAGCAGACATCCGATAGAATAGTTGCCCTGAATTGCGGGAGTCTCCCGGAAAAATCGGGAGGGTTGGCAAGTATGACGCTGTCAAAACTCGCGGGCCGCACTAACACTACATTTTCATATTAAGGTGCGAGCCGCAAAATAACGTCTTGCGGGCCGGGTGTCTGGTTTATACATAGCACAAAGCAAAAAAAAAACTTTGTATGCAGTGTTATTTCATTTTAAATTTCAAAGGAGTTTTGTGGCTCCCATTGTTTTCTTGAATTTGTGAAGCGGGTCAAAATGGCTCTTTGAGTGGTAAAGGTTGCCGACCCCTGCCCTTGGGGAAATTGGGTAAAACATGACACACTGACAAAGCGTAACCTATTGTTACTATAACAATCTACAAGGTTAATACAGTTTGCTTCTCTTGTATTGTTGATTATACAGGTAATTAGGGCCCGCATGGCCCATTGCATAAGGACTCCCTGTGGGAGTCCTTATGCAATGGGACATAAGGACCTATTGAATTTGTAAGGTTTTATTCTTTATTCTTCCGCCGCCACATTAAACTGTAATTTGACCCACTTAACATGCTTCAAAACTCACCATATTTGACCCACACATCAGGACCTGCGAAAATTGCCTTTTTAAAAAAAAAACCGAACCACAAAACTCAAAATTGCGCTCTAGCGCCCCCTAGGAAAAAAAAACCTAGACTGCCTGTAACTCTCACTAGGAAGGTCGGAGAGACATGAAACAAAAACCTCTATGTAGGTCTGACTTAGACCTACATTTCATAATTGTACATTCTCGGGCTAAAATCAACAGGAAGTTGGCAATTCCCCCTTCAAGACAAAAAAGTACTAAAAACAGTAACTTTTGCCTCTTTGAGCTGTAATTTGACCCCCTTAACATGCTTCAAAACTCACCAAACTGAACGCACACATCAGGACTGGCAAAAATTGTGATCTAATAAAAAAACCTAACCCCAAATCTCAAAATTGTGCTCTAGCGCAATTTTTTAATAAAACGCACAAAAAACTGCTCCTCGGATGAAAAAACTGACAAAACTGCCTGTAACTCCCACTGGGAAGGTCGGAGAGACATGAAACATAAAACCTATATGTAGGTCTCACTTAGGCCTACATTTCATAAATCAACAACCCCCAGCAAAAATCAACAGGAAGTTTGCTATTCCCCCTTCAAAACAAAATTTTTGTAAAAAACGGTCACCTTTCTTCAAAATCTATCTCCTCTGAGCGCGTTTGTCGTTTCGGCTTCAAACTAACACAGGAGAGAGATTAAACCCTTGTGTATAAAATAACAGAACAGCGTTTTAATACCTGCTCCGGTTTTGATTTTATGACCCTTCAAAAACCCGCTGCGCTGCTGTTTTTTTAAGATGGCTGCTTAAAAGCAGGAAGCACCAGCGTGCCCACACAATGCAGACAAGGTAGGTACACTAGACAAAAGTCTTGGGACACTTATGACTACCACCGGACAAAAGTATTGGGACACTTAGGCCGAAAACTGGACAAAAGTATTGGGACACTTAGGCCGAAAACTGGACAAAAGTATTGGGACACTTGGGACTACAACTTGACAAAAGTATTGGGACACTTATGACTACCACCGGACAAAAGTATTGGGACACTTAGGCCGAAAACTGGACAAAAGTATTGGGACACTTAGGCCGAAAACTGGACAAAAGTATTGGGACACTTGGGACTACAAATTGACAAAAGTATTGGGACACTTAGGACTACAACTTGCCAAAAGTATTGGGACACTTGGGACTAAAACTGGACAAAAGTATTGACACTTAGGACTAGCACCTGCCAAATACGCGGGCCCGACCAACGCTGCTTGCAGCTTTAATTCTTGTTATTATTCATTATCAATAGTGCTATTGCTATTGGTATTTGTATTGCTCGATTTTAATCATTTCAATAATGTTAATTGTTATTTCTGTGTAATTGATATTTACTTCACTAACTGCTTCTCTGCTATCACTTTTCATATCATATTTGTACATATCCTGTTAGCTGATGTTGTTCTGTTTTTGTTGTTGTTGTTGTTGTCTCTTTTTCTTATCCCCCTCTTGTACCCGCAATTTCCCCCTCTGTCTTCCTTTTTTTTCTCTTTCTATCCCCTCTTGCTCCAGTCCGACTGTGCCAAACATTAATATAGATCCATTTAAAAAAAGTCAAATACAAATAAGGCAACAAGAGAAGTATCCCACACTTCTCTTTAGTAAAGTAAATTTGTACAGCAGAAACGGCATTTACATCAACAATATGATATGCCTGAGTGGCTGGACAGGACAGAACAATGCATTGTTTAATGCTGTTGGAACCAATAATTCGCAAAAAGGAAACAAGTCTCCATAGAGTTCCTTGAAAGGTAATTAAGAAGGGCGAAAGAGTGCAAGACGAGAAACGCACGACATTGCAGTAATACTGATATACTTTTAACGTTTAGTACCGTATTTTCCGCCCTATAAGGCGCACCGGATTATTAGCCGCACCTTCAATGAATGGCATATTTCATAACTTTGTCCACCATTAAGCCGCCCCGGACTATAAGCCGCGCCTACGCTGCGCTAAAGGGAATGTCAAAAAAACAGTCAGATAGGTCAGTCAAACTTTAATAATATATTAAAAACCAGCGTTCTAACAACTCTGTTCATTCCCAAAATGTACGCAAATGTGCAATCACAAACATAGTAAAATTCAAAATAGTGCAGAGCAATAGCAACATAATGTTGCTCGAACGTTAATGTCACAACACACAAAATAAACATAGCGCTCACTTTCTGAAGTTATTCTTCATTCGTAAATCCTTCGTCTTCGGTGTCCGAAGTGAAAAGTTGGGCAAATTTACGATCCACTGGCAGATGTTGGCGTCGTCTGGCGCTGCCTCCTCGTCTTAGTGAAGGTGTGTTCGCCTTCTGTCATCCATTGTTCCCACGCAGTTAGCAGTCTAGCTTCGAATGCCCTGTTGACACCAATATCTAGCGGCTGGAGGTCTTTTGTCAATCCACCCGGAATGACGGCGAGTATTGAATTAAGCGCGTAAGCGTGTCTCTCAATGTGCTGTTATGAGCTAGCAAATATAACAACTACACTACCCAGCATGCAACGATAGTGACGAGCATGCGCGGTAGCCCTGAGAAGCGTTGTTGTATGCTGGGAGTTAGAATGTGGTTATGAGCACGCTGTGAGTAAACGTTGAGAACTCAGTTAACACGCCTCGTCTGCATTATTTATAATTAGACAGACAACACACTTAATAGGAGCCATTTTGGGGTCTTTACATAAACACACAAATGGAAATGAAACGTCACATATCCCAGCATGCACCGCGCGCTTCTTCTACGGGGAAAAAAGATGGCGGCTGTTTACCGTAGTTGCGAGACCTAAACTTTATGAAAATGAATCTTAATATTTATCCATATATAAAGCGCACCGGGTTATAAGGCGCACTGTCAGCTTTTGAGAAAATTTGTGGTTTTTAGGTGCGCCTTATAGTGCGGAAAATACGGTATTTACCATTTAAGTATTATCTTGATGTTATTTGTATTTTATCTTGTTTCAGAGTTTTTTGCTACAAGTGTTTCGTAAACCACAAACTCAGCAAGTCTAAAAAAAAGAGAGCAAATGGAAGAAAAACCTGAACGAGTTACGCTTTCACCAAAGGGAACAATCCTAAATTAGGTTTCAACACATACACAATGTTGAGATCTATAGTTATTTTTTGATAAAAACGGAAAATTACGCATACTCGTGACAACGCATGAAACAAAACAACGAGGCAACTTGACCAAATCTCACTCGACCATTCAGTTACAGTGAGCTGTAATCACTTCTCCATTTTCTTTCACAACCAGCCAGGTCTTCAGTGGTGTTTCCGATCATCTGTATGAATGGTTAACATAATGGGAAAATGAAAAACAATGAATCAAGGCTATCAAGTGCGACTCGCAGTGTGTTTACACGGAGTTGAATCATGAAATGCAACCTTACCCGTGCAAAAACCACGCATGATTTATCCGGGAGAGTCTTGATACTAATTTCCTTGACCCAGCCACACACAAAGAAGTTGTAGACCGCCATGCTTTTCCAAGTTTCCATATATTCTGTCTTCCCTGGGAAGAGCTGGACGAAGTGGCTGGGGAGAGGGAAGTCTGGGCTTCCCTGCTTAGGCTGCTAACCCCGCGACCCGACCTCGGATAAGCGGAAGAAGATGGATGGATGGATGGATGAATGACGTCCTAGGATCAGATAGTTTGACAAGTCTGGGAACGTGACCGACGGGTAATCCTTGAAATCATTCGACAAATCTTTTTTTGATAACAAGTGGGGATCTGGTTTGAGCAGTAAGTTCCAGGCCTCTTGCATACTCAGATAGTTTGCACACTGTTTGCTGCACATCAGCCATATTAATTTGGTTGACCACCACTTTGTTCACTGGAAATAAAGAGTCACGTGACTGAATACAACCTATAGGGACAATACTAGAAATTAAGATTGGATATGCTTTAGAGTAGTCAGTGTACAGCTGGTATACAACATGTCATTTCTTTAGTAATGTACTTTAAAGGCCTACTCAAATGCGATTTTCTTATTTAAACGGGGATAGCAGGTCCATTCTATGTGTCATACTTGATCATTTCGCGATATTGCCATATTTTTGCTGAAAGGATTTAGTAGAGAACATCGATGATAAAGTTCGCAACTTTTGGTCACTGATAAAAAAGCCTTGCCTGTACCGGAAGTAGCAGACGAGTAGCGTGACGTCACAGGTTGTGGCGCTCCTCACATCTGCACATTGTTTACAAACATGGCCACCAGCAGCGAGAGCGATTCGGACCGCGAAAGCGACGATTTCCCCATTAGTTTGAGCGAGGATGAAAGATTCGTGGATGAGGAAAGTGAGAGTGAAGGACTAGAGGGCAGTGGGAGTGATTCAGATAGGGAAGATGCTATGAGAGGCGGGTGGGACCTGATATTCAGCTGGGAATGACTAAACCAGTAAATAAACACAAGACATATATATACTCTATTAGCCACAACACAACCAGGCTTATATTTAATATGCCACAAATTAATCCCGCATAACAAACACCTCCCCCCTCCCGTCCATATAACCCGCCAATACAACTCAAACACCTGCACAACACACTCAATCCCACAGCCCAAAGTACCGCTCACCTCCCCAAAGTTCATACAGCACATATATTTCCCCAAAGTCCCCAAAGTTACGTACGTGACATGCACATAGCGGCACGCACGTACGGGCAAGCGATCAAATGTTTGGAAGCCGCAGCTACATGTGTACTCACGGTCTCGCGTCTGCGCATCCAACTCAAAGTCCTCCTGGTAAGAGTCTCTGTTGTCCCAGTTCTCCACAGGCCAATGGTAAAGCTTGACTGTCATCTTTCGGGAATGTAAACAATGAAACACCGGCTGTGTTATCCGGCACAACAGTCAGGGGGTGCATTCTACGGCGGGGGTGCGTTATCCGGCACAACACCTGCCGCAATACACCGCTTCCCACCTACAGCTTTCTTCTTTGCTGTCTCCATTGTTCATTGAACAAATTGCAAAAGATTCACCAACACAGATGTCCAGAATACTGTGGAATTTTGTGATGAAAACAGACGACTTAATAGCTGGCCACCATGCTGTCCCAAAATGTCCTCTACAATCTGTGACGTCACGCGCAGTGTCATCATACCGAGACGTTTTCAGCAGGATATTTCGCGCGAAATTTAAAATTGCACTTTTGTAAGCTAACCCGGCCGTATTGGCATTATGTTGGAATGTTAAGATTTCATCATTGATATATAAGCTATCAGACTGTGTGGTCGGTAGTAGTGGGTTTCAGTAGGTCTTTAAGATTATTTGTATTGTTGACGTATTTTAAGCATACATTATTTTTAACTGTGAGGTTTTTTTTCTCATGTGAAGGCTGAAACACTTTTTAGTGTTTTCCTTACAGTTTTACATGTGTACTTTGTTGTGATGCTTTTCCTTCTTAGTTGCTTTTATTTTTGTTTATGTTTATTTCTCAACTGATTTTTCTTCAACAAATTTCCCAATTATAATTACAGAGGGAAAGTTATAGCAATGTATTGCAACTTTGACTTTCTCTTACAATTTTATTGCAACGCACACCTAAAAAGGCACGCAAGATCCTGGGGGTACTGCCAACTTACTGTCAAATCACAAATGAAGGTAATATTAATTTAAAAAAAAGCCTTAAATCATTGCAATTTTAAATGCAGAGTTAAAAAAAAATCTGCAATTCTTTTGAAAATTCTGACGTGAAATCAGGCATTTTGAAGAGACTCTAATAAAACCTATGAAAATGTTTAATATTATATATCGAGATAGAAGGGAATACATTCACAATTACAGTCAATGTTTTAATAATTATTGAGTTAGGCCCCCAACTTTGTCCCAGTTTCATATTTTGGCCAACTGTTATTTGAGTTTGACACCTGTGCCATCGAACAAAAGACCTGGAGGGGAACTAAAACTCTTGAGTTTCTAAGCAACCTCCTCCAGAAGCTGCACGATCTGTGAAGAGGACTGAGATGTGAGCAACTAACGTTCGGCTAACAAACTTTTTGCACCACTTGCAAAATCAATAGGAGATCAAATAAATGATTGACAAAGTTTGCACAGATTTGTGTGGTTGTTCGGGTTATTAAGGATTGTAAGCATCACTCTGCTCTTTTTGCAAACAAGCATAAAAGTCAAATATGCTGTTCATCAACTCGTCAAAAGTTTAAGGCCAGAGCCTTTAACAGCCCAAATATTCACAAAAGTGTATTGAATGTGATTTTGTGTCAGTATTCACACTGTCATGATTTCTTGATAGCAAAGACAAAAACACGTTCTCTCTTAAAGGCGGGGGTTTGTTTAGCTCATACTTGCCAACCCTCCCGGATTTTCCGGGAGACTCCCGAAATTCAGCGCCTCTCCCGAAGACCTCCCGGGACAAATTTTCTCCCGAAAATCTCCCAAAATTCTGGCGGAGCTGGAGGCCACGCCCTCTCCAGGTTTATTGTTAGGCAGTGTCATTAACGTCCTCCCAGCGCGGCAACAACACATAACAACAGCAGTCACGTTTTGTCTACCGTAAAGCAGTTCGTCTGCCGTAAACAGCAATGTTGTGACACTCTTAAACAGGACAATACTGCCCTCTACTGTACATGCATATGTGACAATAACATCTACTGCTTTTAGAGAGTGCAGTGCACAACTGCGCACACAACAAGGAGACGAAGCGGAATGCATCATCAGAGAGGGTGTTCAGCATGGTTAGAAAAATAGTGACAGAGAATAGAACAAGGATGGACAATTCAA